>NC_089822.1:127435995-127793184 GCF_035046505.1 Tiliqua scincoides | reverse complement strand
TTTTAACAAGACCCATCGGACAGACAGTACGTTTCGACTGGGAAGCATGATGCGGGAGGAGGGGAAATCATTTGGTTTCTGTGGTAGAAAGAATAGACCTGGAATTCTGTGGAGTTTTGAAAACCTGACTTTGCAAAGTAGTATCTGGTGTGTTCTGTGCCCACCTCTTCTCCATTTTTCATCACAAGATCTACATAGGCAGGAGAATGAGGTGGTCGAATTGTGAGGTTGTCGAGTGAGCTGTACCACTTCAGACTGTAGTGAGATATGCCATTTTAGATTGCTTTCCCGTGCCCAAGTTCCCAGCAAGAAAAGAACTAGAATATCAGGGAGTCAAGTTCCATCCCAGCCCTCTCCATACTCTGCTCACCTTTTGCTTCTACAGAGTTTTCTGTTTTGTTTTATGCTGTACAGCTTTCAAAAATGTTATCACTCACCCCCTGCAGTCTGAAGTGATGCAGTCCATTTTGCCAGCTCAGAACGCTTTCATCTCCTTACCACTTTACTCTGCTACCTGTGTACACCAGGCCCTACACTCTCTTGGGGTGCCTGGGAGCAAGGGAGACAATAAAAGTAGTGTTTCAAAGTAGCTACCTTAAAGCTAAACAAAACCAAGATGTATCTCTTTGGGGGGGCTGAAGTGGCAGTTTTTGTCACCTAGGACTTCACAGCTATGTTTGTCCCTCCACGAGAGTCACTTGTGATGTGCCTGGGTTGGGTGGCCATTTGGGGCTGCATGTGGTTTGCAGGCATTGGGAACGCACTGGCCATCTGTCTCCCTTTCAAACCACACTCTGTCTGAATCCCACCCTTTATCTGGGTTTGTACTCATTTCATAATGCTGGCCGCAGAAGTTAGTTTTGCAACTGTGGATTGCACAAGGCTAAATCTTTTTGCAATTGGGAGTATCACTGTGAGTAGTATGGCCTTACTCCATTTTTATGACCAGATCTGCACTAGTGGGATGAGAAGTTGAAACTAATGGATGCAAGAGAAATTTGTTAAGAAATTGATTTTGAAATTTCCCAGTGCATTTTGCATATCACTGTTGATCTTCAGTGGAACCGCTCAACATCTAAATTAAGAAATGCTATTTTGATTGTACTCCGTCTCCTCTGTCTTACTCCTGAATAAAACAACTTATTCAACAGTTGTAAGACATTGCGTTTTAAATCTACTGCTCCTAAAGAAGCTGCATTGTTTACATTTCAGAGCTGATGCACTGCAGTGCATAGATTCTACATTTGGATGTGCAGTAGTGTGCAAATGACTTGTGCAATATGCATCATTAATGGGCACAATTGCTAATGTTGTGAAGGCAGTGTCCACACTGCAGCACTTGTGTTTTAGTGCACCGTAGCATTCAGTTTTAAACAGACAAAATGCTTCCATGAGGCAGTTCTTCCTACAACAGCTTAAACTCATTCTCAGGTTTGTGACAGCATAGGATCTTGTCTTCTTGCCAGATAGCAACTGATGAGAGAAATGACCTGGGGACTTAAGGAACTCTATTATGTTCCCATGTTCTCTAACATCAATATATTACTTTATGAGGTCAACTTGGGATTTGGAGAGATCTGTCATCAATATGTTGATGACACCCAACTCTGTTTCTCCTTTCCATTGGATTGTGTGAAGCTTTGGGGGTGCTGAATCAGCAATGGATTGGATAAGGGCAGCAATGGATTGGATAAGGGCAACTGAAACTCAACCCAGCCAAGACTGAGGTACTATTGGTGGGTGGTTCATCTGTCTTGAGAAGCAGTTGTCATTCTAATCTGGATGGGGTTTGCTTTACGGTGTTTGGGCCTCTTCAGCCTAGAAAAGAGACACCTGAGGGGGGACATGATTGAGACATACAAATTATGCATGGGAAGGATAAAGTGGATAGAGAGATGCTCTTTATACTCTCACATAACACCGGAACCAGGGGGCATCCACTAAAATTGAGTGTTGGGAGAGTTAGGACAGACAAAAGAAAATATTTATTTACTCAGCATGTGGTTGGTCTGTGGAACTCCTTGCCACAGCAGGTGGTGACGGCATCTGGCCTGGATGCCTTTAAAAGGGGATTGGACAAGTTTCTGGAGGAAAAATCCATTACGGGTTACAAGCCATGATGTGTATGTGCCTCATCCTGATTTTAGAAATGGGCTATGTGAGATGCAGGGGAGGGCATCAGGATGCAGGTCTGCTATCAGGTGTGCTCCCTGGGGCATTTGGTGGGGCTGCTGTGAGATACAGGAAGCTGGACTAGATGGGCCTATGGCCTGATCCAGTGGGGCTGTTCTTATGTTCCCTGAAAGTAGTATTAAATGTAGACTTGTCTTTGAAGGCCCAAGTACCTTCCATGGTACAAAGCACCTTTCACCAGTTTTATTTCTTTACCACATTTTTATACTGCCCTTTCTCCAAGGAGCTCAGGGTAGTGTACTTGATTCCTTCCCTCCTTTTGTCCTCACAACAAGTTGGTGAGGCTGAGAGATGGTGACTGGCCCAAGATCACCCAGGAAGCTTCATGGGTGAGCAGGAAACAACCTGGATCTTCTGTGTCCAAATCCAAGCCCAGAATCACTACACCATCCTGGATCTCTGGATCTGAAATATCTTCTCATTTCCCTTGGGCAGCACTCTCCCCGTTAATGGCAGGCTATGAATAATATACAAAAGAAATTAATAGGGGTTCTGCAACCCTCATAATTAGTTTCCCCTGCTTTTTGTTTTTGGGGGGAGGGGTTTGCAAACATCAGTTGAGGCTGATGTGCCAGCCATGGAGCCAAGTATATGTGGCTGCCTTTGGACACTTTGAAACAGCAGCTCACAGAAAACAGAGCAACTAAATAACCGACTAGTCATTTAGGACTGGGCATATGGAACATGTCACTGCAGGCTTGCTTCCCAGTCTGTTTCTGGGCAGAATCCAAAGTTCTGTGTTAACATTTGAAGCCATAAATGGGGAGTCTCGGTGCCTTATGAACCACCTCCCATGTAAACCTGCCTGTTTATTAGGATCTTCCCCTGAGGCCCTACTCAGGATTCCATGTTGCCATCAGAGGTGAGACAAGTGGTGAATGGAGAGAGAGGGCCTTTTAATTCATTGTTTCCTGGCTGTCCCAGGAAGATTTACCTGTGCTGGGTTTGATATGTCTTGGGATTCAGGTTTTTTTGAAGGAATCAGGGAAGACCAGTTAAGCCTATGTGCCGTTGACCAACACACACATGCAGGGTGTCTCAGAAAATGTACACAAGCTTTATAGTGTCAAATTTATTATGCTATAATTCACACCTACACTACGTATCGTGTTGTACACAGAAGCCATTGCTTGACGAAGTTAATTAACTAGATCAAGTGCTTGACAGATCTCCTCTATGGAAAACTCGTGCAAGGAAAGCGCCCTACAGGGAGACCACAGCTGCGATACAAGGACATCTGCAAGAGGGATCTGAAGGCCTTAGGAGTGGACCTCAACAAGTGGGAAACCCTGGCCTCTGAGCGGCCCGCTTGGAGGCAGGCTGTGCAGCATGGCCTTTCCCAGTTTGAAGAGACACTTGGCCAACAGTCTGAGGCTAAGAGGCAAAGAAGGAAGGCCCATAGCCAGGGAGACAGACCAGGGACAGACTGCACTTGCTCCCAGTGTGGAAGGGATTGTCACTTCCGAATTGGCCTTTTCAGCCACACTAGATGCTGTTCCAGAACCTCCATTCAGAGCGCGATACCAGAGTCTTTCAAGACTGAAGGTTGCCAACAACAAGTGCTTGAAATGCTCCCCATTGGTGTCTCTGTGTTGTTGACTAAGGGATCTACCAAGATGTGTGCTGGGATGGTTTCACACATCTCTTCAATTGCTTGCTGTAGATGTTCAAGTGTTGCAGATTTCAACAATGAAGTATGTATGAATTAGGGCTCATTAAAATGTGGGTACATTTTTTTTGACACCACCATGTATATAGCGCTGGTCTGCAGCCCATAGGCTTACCTGGTCTTTCCTGCTTCCTTCTGGCTTCTTCTGGTCTGCAACACATCAGAAAGGAAAAAAAGCCAGTCTGCAGCAGTGGACCCTTTGAGTAGTGCTGTTGTAAGCCACCTGGAAATCTTTTTGGCTAGAAAAGCAGTGTCCCATTGTAGTAGAAGTAATAAAAGTTTGCCTTTCTCCAAAATTAGGAATGTTTGTCTTCTAGTTCTTCTTAATTTTATTTTTCCCCTTTCTTCTCAGGTGAGATTGCCCTCCTAGAGGGACTGACAGTTGTGTATAAGAGCAGTATCGACTTGTATTTCTATGTTATCGGCAGCTCCCATGAGAATGAGGTACGTTTTCTCATCTGTTCTAAGATGGCAAAAAAACTGTCTGCATTACTTTTGCAGAAACATTGTTGTTTGTCATAGTTTTAATATTTGTGGATTGCTTTTTCACTTAAAAAAACCTTCGAAGGTGCTTATGGTTAAACAAGATCAATAAAACAAGATGAAAATATAAACCTTAGTCTAGCAGTAGCAGCAGACACTGTGTGAGAGCATACAACTAGCCAGATACGTAATTCAGCCTAGGACAACACCTGATGGTTCTTCAGGTCACAGAACCAATAGTGTGGGAGCCAAGTGGGCCTTGAACTGGGAGTTACATAATAATAATAATACAGGTATTTATATACCGCCTTTCTTGGTCGTCAGATTTCTCCTCAGACTTTAATTCAAGGCGGTTTACATAGGCAGGCAATACTAAATCCCAATAGGGATTTTTACAATTGAAGAAAGTTCTGTCTTTCAAGAACTACAACATTTCAGATGGATCTTTAATGATCTGGTATCACATTCTGGCCTCCATTTTCCTCCCACACAGGCTGACAGCGGCCAAAGAGCAGGTGGAATAACTCGGCTAGGCTTGTCAGCTGCTTCAAGGTCTTGCAGTTCATGGTGCCAGTGGCCTCAAACTGGCGACCTTCAGATGTTATCTTCAGGCAAAGGGAGGCTCTACCCTCTAGACCAGACCTCCTGCCCTCACATCCTCTGTTGAGAAGACTTTGTCCCTGTGGACAATGGCAGGATATAAAGGAAGGCTTCTGTTGATGATCTGAATTGGTGGACAGACACACATGGGTGGAGGTAGTTCTTTTTCTAACCATCCTGCCTGTTCTGTTGAAGACTGTGTTGTCCACACTCCTTGCTTGAGATCTTTGGCCTTTCCTGTGTGCAAAGCTTTCTTGTGATGCTGATTGTCACTGTAATACTTTGGTAAGAAGGATTCATTGGACCCTGCCCTCCAGAAAAAGGAGGAACTGATGGCCCTTGTGCCACTTGAAAGGGCAGGATGTCAACTGGGCAAAAAAGAGCCTAGCTTACCATGCCCTTGTTTGTGGCCTGTTAGTATGATCCTGTTACCCCTCTAGGAACAGTCCCCAACTGCTGCTGAGCTAGCTGTACCTAGGGGTGTTTGTGTTAATGTGTGTTTTCTTTTCCCCTGTAATGTTGTCCTCTCTTCCTTTCCAGTTAATGCTAATGGCTGTGCTCAACTGCCTCTTTGACTCACTCAGCCAAATGCTAAGGTAGGAATCCCTTTTTACTTAAATCCATTGTTCAGAGCATGTTGAAAATTGGGATTGGTTACAAGGAGTGTTTTTGCCATAAATCTTCAGATTCTGGTTTGGTACACCATTGAGAACAGACCCATTTGCCCATTTTTGTTAAATGTATTTTGATTGAAATAAGTAGGCTTCTTGATTTATGGGAATGGAACCTGTCTTGCAAATGTTTAAATGTCGACATGGACAAAACCTGGTTCAACATACTCTTTGAAGTTCCTCCTCAAGGTTGTGCTGAGTTGCAATATGAGCTACTTATTATTAACAATACATATCTCTTCTCAACAAAAAAATAGTTCACAAAGCAGTTTACACAGCTAAATGAATGGTAGAGGCCCAAATCATTTTCATTTTTAGAAATTTGGGTTAAGTGACATGTGGCCCAAACTTAAACATATTTACTGATGGAATTCAGTCAGATCTATTCTCTAGTAAATGTGACTAGGATTGCAACTCCTTATGGGTGCATGCAGTTTGGTAGCTGGGATCAGAATAAATAAAATCTCACTCCCTTGAGCTGAGGTATTCAATCTGTGCGTCCTGCCTCCCTAGTGAGGCGTGGCTAGCCTCCAGGGGCATCACCAGGCATCTCAGGGAGAGAGGTGGCCAGCAGCTGCTCTGCTACTGAGCTCTGCTCAGCTCAGCTGCATATGCTGCCTCCTGACTTCCTGCTTGAATGAGGTGGGCAGGGCAGCGTGGGTTGGGGAGGGCATGTGAAATGTGGTGGGGGAGGTGGGGGCTGGCTGGCTGGAGGAGGTGCTGCATCTCATCAGCACAGGGCTTACTGCTGGCAGGCTTCAAACTGGGAGGGAAGCCTGACCTAGAAAGAGCAGCAAAGTGCTTTCCTCTGCTTGGGAAGGAGGTAGCCCAGCCTGCTCTTAGGGGGGTGTCCAAATGCCCAGCCTGCATCCTTCCTGGGGGGAATAGGGGTGGCATCTGCATGTTGGGGTGTATGTGTGTGAGCATGTACTTCGGGGGTGAGTTGTAATCTTGCTCTGTGTGGCTGCAGTCCTAGTTGCACTTTCCTGGGAGTAAGCCCCATTGACTCAAATGGGACTTACTTCTGAATAGACCTACATAAGCTTGGAGTCTGTTTCTGGTTAACCAAGGATCTTCACCTTTCTTTTTTTCCTCCTTCTTCAAAAAAGAAAAAAAGCCACTCTTGATAAATAAAAACACCATTCCTTTTCAGCCACCCCCCTTTTTCTTCCTGCCTCCTTTTGGGGGGGGGGGTTACTTCCCATGTTAGCTGCTATTATAAGACAAAAGGCACAATCCTAGCGAGGTCTACTCAGAAGTAAGTCCTATTGTGTTCAGTGGGACTTACTCCCAGGAAAGTGAGGTTAGGACTGCAGCCACAGTCTCTGGGTCTCAGTTTGCATCCGTTTGCAATTAGCAGATGCACACAAAGTCTTCCCCTCATCACTTCCCCCCCTTCCAAACCCCTCCAGGTGTGCTGCTAACAAACTCAGGGCACAATCCTAACCAGTTCTACTCAGAAGTAAGTCCTATTTTGTTCAATGGGGCTTACTCTCAGGTAAGTGTGGTTAGGATTGCAGCCTCGGAGTGCTGGCAGCTGTTTTTTTGTTTCCAGTGTATAGTTATAACACCTTCACCCCCATTTTGGGGGTAACTGAGGTGAGGTGATGTAATGGGGAGCCGTGGCCAATGGCCACAAGGATCAGGGAAGCCGCAGGCTGGAAAAGTTCGAGAACCACTGCCCTTGAGGGTCAGTTTGGCAGGTGGGGAGTTCTAGCTTACAGTCATATATGAGATGACTGAAGAGAGGTATTCTTGGCTGAACCAGAAGAGAGGCATTGGATTTGGGTATTGTCCAAACTACCTGAGCTCTTGCAAGCAGGTGTCATTCCTTTTCAGCTGTGTGACAAGCTAATGAGCAAATTGATACGGTTGTGAAGACAAGTGTTCACACTGTAGTGCCAAAATTGACTTTTAGTTCCCAGCAGCATTGTGCCCTATGACTGTACTTAGGACTCCAGTGATGAACCAAGTCTGAGGGGCTTTGGATGCTAGGAGTATACATACACTTAACTGGGCAGAATCATCAGTGAGCAGAATCTCTTGCCTCCTCTTGCAGGAAGAACGTGGAGAAACGAGCATTGCTGGAGAACATGGAGGGGCTTTTCCTGGCAGTGGACGAGATTGTGGATGGGGGGTGAGTCCAGCTACTATGGCACATAGCAAGAGCCAGAAATTTTGTATCTAGTTTCCCATTTGAAGCCAAAGTTCTCTCAGTGATAAGCTCATATGGTGAGCTTACCTGGTGCCACCTGGGTGTTTCTCTGGTAGATATGCATGTTTCTAATGGATGGTGCAGCTTCATGCATGCCCCAGCACTGCTTCTGGGCTGCCAAGAGCCATCTTGGAGTCTAGCAGAGTTCAGGGAGTGATTGTTCTTCATCTCTTACAGTGTGATTCTTGAGAGTGATCCCCAGCAGGTGCTACACAGAG
This sequence comes from Tiliqua scincoides, assembly GCF_035046505.1. Taxonomy (NCBI): domain Eukaryota; kingdom Metazoa; phylum Chordata; class Lepidosauria; order Squamata; family Scincidae; genus Tiliqua; species Tiliqua scincoides. The sequence continues at coordinate 127,785,135 of NC_089822.1, read as the reverse complement.
TTGCAGTGCGGGTGAGTCCTACCTCCTTTCTTTCTTGCATTTCTGTCTAGCAGGCAGGACCAGGCCTCAGTTCAGATGTACAGGGATCTTCATAACAGCAAGGAACCTAGCTGCAGGTGTATATATGAGCTTATGGAATTGCTTTCTCTGAGTCATACCACTGGCCCATCTAGCTCTGTACTGTCTATGCTGACTTGGCAATGGCTCTCCAGGGTTTCAGATACAGGTCTTTCCCAGCCCTACTTGGAAATGCCACAAGATTGAACCTTCTGTGTGCACTTAAGGAACCTTCCCTTAGATTGGATATGTTGAGGGTGGAGGGCAGATAAATGTGCCTTGCCCTGGGGGATGGTTAGATTAAATGTCCTTTCTGAAATTAAAGTATTGGATACGAGCTGAAAATTTAGAGTAGACCTAAATGTAGTTGAGAGTTGGGTGAAATCTCCTTTAGGAAATAGAAGTTTTATTTTCAGAAATGTCTGTGTAAGTGTCCGTGCTCCAAACTTTTGTTTCTTATTTCAGGGAGAGGACGTTCCTCTTACAGAGCAGACAGTTTCACAGGTATGTCTTCTAGCCTGGTCCTATTAGGTATCCTTTGTTAAATCCTGCTTGGTACTTTGTTTTCTCTGCTTTCCTCCTTCCTTGCATATTGCATCGGAAGGCATTGGTGGAACTGTGCTGAGAAGATATTCTCAAGTTTGTCCCCATAGTGCACATCAGTGATTGTACCATGCAAGGATGGTACAGTACTTTGGAATCTGATGTAGAATTGAATATGCTGTGAATGCTTTCATTTAAAACAATACATCTCCAGGCTACTAGTTCCTAAGGCTATTGAGATAAGTTTGAAGTCATGTGGGCAGCACATGATAAAATTACACAGAGACAAAAGGAATCTAAGCAGGATTTGCAGTGGTCAAAGAGCAGGGCTTCAGTGCTCCACATAGCTTTTTGTCCCTTCCCAAAGGTAGCAGAAGCAGCAAAAGATACTTGTTTTTATGCAGCACCCAGAATTTGAAAGTGATTATCATGTGGTAAGCATAATGTGAAAAATGGAATAGAAATCTTATTAGCCCTGGAAGTTTTAAATTTGCCTGTGTGCATTATCACTGTAAATCCCTCTTCTGCAATTTCTGGCACTATCCACTAATGCTTTCCAAATAACCACAAGAGGGTTGTATCCATGGGAAAGTGTTGACTGACAATTTTTTCCTGAACCTCTATTTGTAGGTGCTGCAGTCAGCAAAAGAACAGATCAAGTGGTCACTACTGCGATGAGAAGCAAAGATGGTCCTGCCCCATAGACCTACTGTGTCCTTAGTCACCCTTTCTTCCTGTCTGTCTTACACTGACCAAAATACAAGACCATAACTTTTTTGATGGAGCTGTTATCTAACTTTCTTCTGAGTTCTGTCACTGCCCAAATGGTGATTGATGCCAGTGTGTGGAGTACAGTCATTTTGGAGATTGCATCTTCCTTCAGGGAGCATTCTTTTCTGTAGAAAAATGCCTCTGCCACTCAGTGCACCTCAGCCAAGTTCAGGGTGACGCCTAGGGTCAGCCAAATTGGGTTCTGACCAAGGGCCTACCCCCATCGAAGGGCCCATTTAGGTGGGCTGAACACTCAGCAACAAAGACAGTAGTAGTATTGGGCAATGGGAGCAAGTAGGGTGCCCCTGGCATCAAGTGCAGAGCTTTGCCCCTTATAGTCCTCTGCAACATGGTACTGATACTGCCCTGGGTGATGTCCAGAAGTGCAGGTGCTTTATTCTGTTTCCATAGCTCACGGTATGTTTAAGATTTAACTGCATCCATATAAGTGACTGCTCAGTTTACTTTGTGATAACACCCCATCTAGGAGCACCTTAAAACTGCAAGTGGCCCCAGGGGCAGGGTTTGGACACCCCTGGACTTTATAATCAAAAAACACTTATAGGTGAAGTCTGTTCATCTTTAAAAATACCATTAGATTTGATGTATGATGATTTGATGTAGAAATAAACAACTGTTTTCTTACTACTATTTCTATATGCCTGCAAAGCCAAGATTTATCCTGGACAGGTCCTTGTGTGGGAATGAGACATTTAAACCATGTCTCACCACACCTGTGTCATGGCCTCCCCCTCTGAAACTATGCCACCCATTCTACCCTTTTAGCTGCACATCATTTTGCTGCTTGCATAGACACAGCCTAAATCCTCACAGATAAAACTATTTTGTAATTTGCTACCTGTTGCTCCCATAGCCCCCTGGATCAGGTGCTCACAACCTTTTCCTCCCTTTTTTATATATTTACACACACACACCCTAAGCTAAGGTCTTCCTGCCTTAGTTCAAATGATAGGTTCTCCATTTCTGCAAACCACTAGTTTTGCTTTTCTTTCCAGTTATTTATCTGTAACATTTTTATCGCAGCCTTCCTCCACAGGAGCCCACAACAGTGCACATGGTCCTCATGGTTGCCCTCTCCACATCTGCATTTTTATCTTTAAAATTCACCCTATGAGGTACATTTAGCTTGAGGGCAGATTAATAACTGTCCCAAGGTCACCTAGGAAGCTCCATGCCCAAAAGGAGATCTGAACAGGGATCATCTTAGACACCAACAGCTACATCATGATTTTGGCAAAGGTCAGTTGTGAAATCTCATTCACTCCATCAAGTGTGGAATTCTATTGCATGTTATCAGTTCTGTGGCTGCATCTGATGTACTTACTATTATGATACTGGTATGTGGCCATATAGAAGAGTGGCAATTCAGAGACTATATACTGGACACTGAAACTTAATGAGTATTTCTGAGAACAAGGCTCATTTGACCTTGATGTAGTTTCCGAGTCCAGCTTCCCCAACCATTTCATGTACGACTTTAAATCAGCACTGTGTAAAACTTAGCAAATTTATTTAAACCATATAAGAATGTGTAAGCAAGAGAAGAAAAAAGAGATAATACACAAACAGTGCATGACACAATTGCTGATTTGTTTAGCTCCAACCAGGTCATTTAAGAAAAAACTAAAGTACATTCCCAGTTAAATCGCCACTGATTGGAGCTACCAAAGGGGTGGGGAGAAGTCAAAAGAAACTCTTGGAGGACCCTTCACAGAACATTTGACAGCACTCATACATTTGGGTGTGTGTACACACCTCCAATCTTTTCAACCAGAGTAAGTATTTCTTGGGCATAACCACTTATTTTGCTTTGGCTGTGTATTAATCCACAGCCATGTATGATGATGCAGATATTTCTTCCCTGTCATTAGGGCTGCTAATTTGCCATTTTAAAAAACCTGGCAATGCTTCCATGCCCTTAACAGCCAGGAATTCAACAAGTGCAGATTCACCCACAAGGCCACACCTGTTGAACACCTGCCAAAGGGGCAGAGAAGGACTGGGGTGGAAACAGGCCAACCCCACCATATCATCTGTGTGCCATCATCATGTTGCTATTCCATGAAGGGGATTTTCACATGGGGTACATCCTGGACTCATCTTCCACCTAACTAAACTAGTCAGCAGGCAAACAAGCTTCCTTCTTGTCCAGCTGCTCTGTTCACCACACTGCTGTCATCATGGAAGTTCGGTTTTCCCCCTCTGTGGGCTTAGCTGCAAACTGAAGCATTCGAGCAGGTCACAATACCTGTTTATTGCATCTGCAACTCTGTTAGTGGCTGCTGCCTGGGTAAGAAATGCTTCTCGCATCAGCCTGGCAGCTACTTTGGCTTCTTCAGTGGTTCTGGATGTCTGTCTTTGTACTGTCTCTCTCTCTTGCTTCTGTATGTCTGTCTGATCCTGGAAGATCTGCTGAAATCTCTTTATGTTTCTACTGCACTGTAGGAATATCTTATTAAATTCCATCATTGATTTGCTCTTTCTGGTTCTTGTCTTGGCAAGATAAACTGCTGCTCTAGCAGGCGGGTGGCGTAAGAGTCTTTGTGCTGTGGGAATAAAAGAGAACTTATCCCATTTGTGCCATGCCTAAGAGTGGGTCTAAATCATGTTTCCTTGCATCTCTACAGCTGGTTATCTTGGAATTCTCTTTTTAAACCAGTACCCTCCCTAGGTATGGTTTGGTAGCCCCTCACCACCCCTTCTTTTAGATTACATAATGCTCATTTTCCATCACTAGGGGGCTTACTCTGAGGCTGCATCAGCACTGGAAAGTTAAAGAGGATGGGCCCTCAGTAGTTGTACTGTTATACAACTATTGGTTGTATAACAACCAATAGTAGTTTATACAACTATTGTATAAACTATTGTATAAGTTGTATACAATTTATACAACTATTCGTTGTATAAATGCAGGCATACCCTGACTTTCATCTGCTTGACTTTCACTGCTTTGCTCTTTCAACCATTTTCAATTATAACCACATTTTAATTTTTGTCCACATGCTTTCCTATTTTGTTTGTTCAATTTCATCCAATCTTCCACAATGTTAATGTTATGTTTATTTTTCTTGTATTTGTTTTTCACATGCATTTGCATGTGTTATATAGCTAGTTATGTTTTTTACTGGTCAAAATAAATTTGCAAGCTAAATACGGCTATGCTTTAACATTCATCCATTTTTTTTAACTTTCATCCATGCTCTGGTCCCTAACCAGATGAAAGTGCAAGGTATTCCTGTACTACTATAGCGGCCCTCCTCCCCCCCCCCAGTGAGCCCCTAGCAATGGATAGTAATCCCTATAGCATGCCCCACCAGGTCTCACAGATGAGAAAATGAGCATAATTTTTCCAGACAATGTGAGCCTGCCTGATCCAAGATTCATTTTCTCGTCTTTGAGACTGTGAGCTCTTCCAGCACTTGTGGTTCCCCTTCTGGTGGAGCAGCTAGAGCCAGGAATGGGCTTTAGCTCCCTTCGTAGCCTTAGCCTACCCTTTCTCTAAGCATACCAACATCCAGTCAACAAATAAATACTGGTATGCATGCTAGGGAAAGGAACTAAAGATGCTAAAATGAAATGGATTTCATTAATTCAGAAAAAAGGAAAAAACCAAAATGGAGACTAAACAGTTTAGTGAAATAAGCTTGGATCAAGATGAAATTAAAGCTTCGATGTCAGAAGATAACTTCTGCACTTACGTAATTTACGGGCGGTCGAAGAACACATTGCAGAAGCTACCAAGGAGCCATCCGAAAATCTTCTGGAGGTTCTGAAGGTACAGGTGGGCAACTCTCTGTCCTGGCTCTTGTCAGAGCACATTTCATCAGGAGGTTGAGATGCACTTCCCCGTCCCTCTGAATGTTTGTCATCCTCCTTAGCAGAGGAAGACACAGCTGCCTCTGGATCCAAGTTATGGTCATGGCAGTAGATGCTGTCCAAGAGATGAGAGTATCTCCAGAAGGAATGTCCTTTCTTGAGTTGATTAGTCTTCTTCAGGTGCCTATACTTACTCTTTAAATCCTTTGCTTTGATACGCAACTGATGAGGCGTGCGTACATACCCATGGTCATTCATTCTTTCTGCAAGGTCTTCATAGACAGCCTGGTTCCGGTGGCATGAATTCAGCTGCTTCTGCACTTCTGCCTCACCAAAGAGAGTGAGGAAGAGCATAATCTCCTGGTGTGCCCATGTCTCTCCTCTTTGCCGTGGCATTACTTACCCAAACACTACGAAAGGAAACAAAACAGAAAAGCTGTCTCTCAATGTTTTATTCTAAGGCTTTATTTGAGGAAGGGGTTTGGCCTGGAATGTATTCTCAGCCCTAGGAACTAGTCTCCAGAATATATGAAATTTGAATAGTGCCTTGGGCATGTTTCCTGCCCCCCCCCCAGCCCTACCCATATGTCATGCATGCAGAGGTCATACACACGCCATCTGTATACAACATACCCAATATATACATAGAGAGTCTATATACACACAGTTCCATTCTGGTAACAGCTTCCAACAAGATGCTAGTGTAGGTTAACAGCTCTACTGGGCGCACATTTTTAAAGCCAACAACTGATATAGATAACACAACCCTTTCAACTTTAAAACATACTTTTTTATAAGAGGCTATCAAAAAAAGCCCATCCATGACACAGCAAATCCTTTACATTCCTTTCTTCTCCATCATGTTCCCCCCCCCCGCCTATCTACTTCATTCTACCCCCCCCCTTCATTCTATCTACTCTTATCTCTGTGGTTCTCTTATTTCACATTTGGGATGTATTTCAAAAGGGGGAGAGTGAGAGAAAGGAATAGTAAGGAATAGAGTGGGACATTTATATGGCATTTAGGCTGTGTGCTGGTGTTCTGCATCTTCTTAGACTGAGCCCTTTTGGGACAGGGAGCCATTAGTTACTGGATTTTCTCTGTAAACCACTTTGTGAACTTCCTGGTGAAAAGCAGTATATAAATGCTGAGCTGTTTTAGAACACACACTAAAAAAAAAATGCTTGTAAAGAGACTAGTATTTGTGAGTGATTCTGGACATTTCGACACTGTTTGCAACCTGAAATATAAAGAGCTGGCTGTTGCTTAGTTTGTACATCTATAAATGCATTTCTAATATAAAGGAAATATTTAAACGATTTTTAAAAAGCAATTCTGTACAGGGGCCTAATCCATCAAGACTTTCTTAAAAGATTGGTGCTGCAAGAGTTACACCGCATACAGGCAAATCTACAAATTCTTAAAATCCCCTCTCCCAACTGATAAGGGAGAAACTGTCACATTCTGCAACTGTGTGAGTTCTGCAACTGTGTAAGACTCATGCAAGGGGAGAGGGAGGACAGAAAAAATGAGATTAGTATTTGCACCACATGCTCTCCTTTCCAATTTGGCTAGCAGCCCTTGGCCAATGGCTACCACACCCACAGCCTCTGCTTCAAGCCATTTCTGCCCAACGTTGCATATATGCAACAGAGATCAAATGTGCATACCTGTTGGCTGGGCAGAAATGGGTTAAACGTTTCTGATGGTTTAAGTTCTATGGCTCAGAAGCTCTACCCCTCCCACTTATACCACCCTTTCCAGGTCATGCATAACCAGTAGGAGAAATGCAGGTCATAGAAGGAGCAGCTACTCTTCAGCAAACAACTGGAGCAGCCAGAAGCTGCCCGACTATAAAGACCTCACAGCTCTACATAAGCTTGATGCTGGGGGGAAAGAAGACATTTACCCCCACCCTCCAGCAAGCCCTCACCTTGAGGATCTCAAGTTAGCGAATTATGGCTGCAATCCTATGCATGCTTACCTGGGAGTAAGCCCCACTGACTATAACAGGGTTTACTTCTGAGCAGACGTATAGGATTGGGCTGCAAGTCAGCAATATCTAGTAATGGGGGGGACGACAGACGAGGGTTTCACTTGGAGCACCCAGTCGTTAGCAGTTCCTCCTGCACGCAAGTTAGTACTGTATTGCCAATCCATAATGTAATGCAATCGTAAGTGGCTTGCTCCCCCTCCTCGATCACGCCCGGAGTTCGGAACCTTTGCGTGCAAAAGATCTCTCTAGCTCGGGCCCAGAGTACTTAAGGCTGCAAACCTAGATGCACCCGGGAGTAAGTCGCATTGAACTCAGCGGGATGCGTTTCTAAGCAGACTGCAACTTAGTGACTGATAATTACAAGGGTTTGAAAACGGTGGTGGGTTTTTTTTTTTTTTTACTCAGATGCAAGCCCATTGTGTGCAGCAAGACTTAGAGCCCAATCCTATGCATGTCTACTCAGAAGTACACCCCATTATAGTCAATGGGACTTACTCCCAGGAAGTGTTGATAGGATTGCACCCTTAAACTGTAATCCTCTCTTACTCACCGAAAACACCCCTAGTGATAATCCGCTTCAAGGGGGCGGGCATGCCTCGTTCCACTGAAGATCGCCAACCCCATTCACAAAATCCTCGCTCCTCCGCCTCTCCCTCGCCTACTGGTTCGCTATGCTTGCTCGAAGCGGCAACGCTGCGCTATTCACCTTGAGCACAGCAGGACGGTGTGCTCAATTTTAATACAGGACGGTGCTACTAATGGAATGAGAACTTCCTTGCAGGTTCCCACCTTTGGGACGTGTGCAATTAAATGCAGGCAGGAGGAAGAGACCCGTCTGAAGTTTAGCCAGGAAAGGACAAACTTCTTTTTTTCCCTACCCAAAAGAACACATGGAACCTCACCACGAGGTTGCACTGGCCAGACTTCACCGGGAGGGTCCCCACCACGAGGTTGCAATAGGCTTCACGTGGAGGTTGCAACGCCCCGAGACCTCACCACGAGGAACCCCATCACGAGGTTGCGATAGGTGCAGATCTCACTACGAGGTTGCTGTGGCGAGACCCCACCACGAGGTTGCAGTAGGCACAGACCCCACCACGAGGTTGCAACACCCAGAGACCCCACCACGAGGTTGCAACAGGCACAGACCTCACCACGAGGTTGCAGTAGGCACAGACCCCACCACGAGGTTGCAACGCCCAGAGACCCCACCACGAGGTTGCAACAGGCACAGACCTCACCACGAGGTTGCAATGCCCAGAGACCCAAAGAGCGCCGATAACCAGTGTGGGGCTTCTGCTTACGCACTCCCTAGCCACCACGGAGGGCGCTAGAAAGACTGCGCTCGCCTGGGCTGGGGGAGAGAGCTTATGCAGCAGCAGTAGAGCCTTACCTCCGGCCTCAGTCAGCTTGAGACACAGCGATGCTTCTCCAGGCCTCCTCTCCCTGCAAAAAGGCTTTCTGCCTGCCCTCCCCTGCTCTAAATCTGCCCCCAACCTATGAATGGACTCCCACTCAGCGGAAGGGTGTGCCCAAAAAGCCTCGATCTTTCTCATTCAAGGGAAAAGCTTGGCCACTGACCTCCACCCACCTTTTGAATAGGTTAGCTTTGCAAGGCCACCACTGCCTTAGGCTGATTTCTCCCTTCAGCTTTGGAGCCAAAGCTGAAGACTACACGAATCTCTTCTTAGCCAGCGTTGGGGGTGTGTGTGTGTCTGTGACATGACAATAGTAGCAAAGCAACACATGAAGTCACAGCGTTCCTTCCTTTATGAGCTGGTCCCAGCAAACAAAATGGTGGCTGGGGACATTTCCCTGACCAGAGTGCTGCCCACAGGATCTCAACAGGCTTCTTCCAGCCTTATCAGTACAAGTGTTTGAAAATGGTGTTATTTATTTTACTCCAAAGTAAGCCCACTGTGTTCAGTAAGGCTTAGGCTGCAATCCTATCCTCACTTTCCTGGGAGTAAGCCCCACTGACTATAATGGAACTTACTTCTGAGTAGACAGGCATAGGATTGGGCTCTCAGTCTGTAATCCTATTTTACTGGAAGCAAACACCTCTACTTATCTGACATGCTGGAGCCTCACTTTTCTCCTTTCTCTTCCTAAAATGGAGCATGCTCTCACAATAATAGAATTGTTATCTTCTGGTAGGGTATCAGAGGAGATAAGTGCAGACAATCATTGATCCTCCACAGATGAATCTAGCATTAAAGAGTCAAGTTTGCCTTTTTCTCACCTCATGTTTGTCAGCCCAAAGACCGGGAATGGCATTTGCACCAGTAAGGGGGTCTTTGGGCACATTGCAGTTGAAGCTTCCTCCCTGTCAAACTTCACCACTTTACAACACATAAAAATTACCTGGATCACCCAGGTAATTACCTGGTGATTACCTGGATCACCCAAAGAATAAACAGCATACGGAAGTTCCCCCAACAACAGCTTCCCAGATGACTCACCAGCAGAGCCACTGAGAGGAATTTTATCAGGGGGTATGAGGTTTCTTTTGGGCCCCTTCCTTTCTCCTTTCAAATGTGAATTTTAGTTCCAAGGCCCTCTTTGACCCTGGGGCAAAGTATGATGTACCCCCTGCACCCCCCTCTCAGAGGCCCTGCTCACAAGTGGGGCACAAAGGCAACAGCCTTCTCCATTGCTGGTCCCCAGCCCCAGGTCTTCACTGGTGTATTGTTTCTAAACATGGAAGTTCAGTTTAGCTATTAATTTACATTTATAATCTGCTTTTTGGGCAAGATTGGCTTCCAGACAGGTTTTTAATTGACAGCCCAATCCTATCCAATTTTCCAGTGCTGGTGCTGCTGTGCCTATGGGGGAAGCACTGCTTCCTGTGTTGAGGGTGCAGCCACAGAGGCCTCCTTAAGGTTTGGGAACATTTGTTCCCTTACCCCTGTGCTGCATTGAGGTTGCACTGGTGCTGGAAAGTTGGATAGAATTGGGCTGTAAATCTCCAGTAAAAAAAGGAAAAAAAACTTACAATATATTAGGATATGTGGAGAGTTTAATGGTAGTCTCTTCTAGTCACAGCAGCAGTTGAGAGCATAGTCATGGTTAGTAGCTCTGTATAGGCTCCCCCCCCCCCATGAATTTGTCTCATCCCCTTTTAAAGCTGTTGAGGGTCAGAGGCCATCACCACCTCTCCATAGTAGGGAGACCCATAATTTTGCAGAATGTTTGGTGCTTTGTGTATGTGTGTCGGGACTCTATTTGTTTCCAAAGCAAGAATGACAAAACCATTTTCTGGCATAATCATTTCAAGGGATAGATGGGCACCGGAATGCAGGTTGTGTCTGTGTGCTCCCTGGAGCATTTGGTGGGCCACTGTGAGATACAGGAAGCTGGACTAGATGGGCCTTTGGCCTGATCCTGTGGGGTTCTGGATCATGTTCTTATGTTCTTATGACCAGGGTTGATCAGTTGTCAAGGGGGGTGTGGTTCCTGCAACTTAGGGCCCAATCCTATCCAATTTTCCAGCACTGGTGCAGCTACAGTGCAGCCCCAAGGTAAGGGAACAAATGTTCCCATACCTTAAGGAGGCCTCTGTGACTGCTGCCCCACCACAAGATTCAGTGCATGCCCCATTGACACAGTTGCACTGGCACTGAAAAATTGGATAGGATTGGGCCCTTAGAGTAGCTGTGTAGAAGGGTGGATTTGGGGAAGTGTAACTTGTCTTGCAGGGAGTAAGAAAAGCAGAAATTCTCTCTCCTTTACCTGTTTTAAGGTCCAGGCCTCCTTGGGTCAGCAGGAGCACCAATTAAACTGTTTTTCTGCCACCTTCCAAATCAAGTTCCATCCCCTTCTGAATGGCTTGCAATCTTTCTAATATTTATATATCTTGTTCCATCCTTGCCTTGCAAGCTGGCTCGATAGCGAGTCTAGCTTTCCCTCCCTGAGGTTTTGCTGAAGCATATCTGGCATTCTCTCACTTGCACAGGGGTTGTTTATTGTCGCAGGGTGTTAAGACAGAGCATATGATTCCAGTTGATGAGTGACTCCCTGAAGTCTAGACGGGCTTGTTCCATTGAGCCATCAGACAGTCTGGGGCTGTCTCTGGAAAAGAACAAACAAACAAACAAGGAGCTGTGGAGAACAGTGTGGTATTTGTGAGAGTGTCTGCACTTGAAGGTGCACTTTTCTCCTGGAATGTTCTTGTTAATGAATGCATGAATCTCCTTTGCCAGAGTTCTTCATTCAGCAGCAGCTGGGCAAAAAGGGAGAAAAAGCGAGAGAGAGAAACCCGCTCTTGGTCAGTGGTGCTATCTATGCCCCGATGCACTCAGTAGGCAGAACTGAGATACATTTGACAGCAAAATGTGGCTGAAATGAATATCTGCAAATATTTGAAATGTGCCAGAGCTGTCCTATTCATGAGGCCAACAGAAGCAGTTGCCTCAGGTAGCAGGTTGGTGAGGGGGGCGCCCAGCTCTGTCTGCCCACTTGCCTCCACTGCTCCTCCTTTTCCCTCCACTCCCTAGATTAGATGGGGAAGAGGGGGACAGAGAGGAAGATGAAATGTGAAGGGGAAAAGAGTGCTGAGCTAGAACTCTGGAGGCTGGCACATTGCTGGGTAATGAGGGGGGAAGCATTTAGCATGCCATCTCAGGGCCCAGTGCTATCCAATTTCCCAGTGCCAGTGCAGTTGTGCCAATGGGGCATGCACTGCATCCTGTGGTGGGGAAGCAGTCACAGAGGCACCCTCAAGGTATGGGAACATTTGTTCCCTTACCACAGGACTGCACTGTGGTTGCACTTCAGGTGCTGGAAAGTTGGATAGGATTGGGCCCTCAGGTGTCAGAAGCTCTTGGGCTTGGCCCAAGTGTGGCAACACGTTCAGTTTCAACACTCAAAAATGAAATTTTACCTCAGACTTTGAAAACTGAATGCTGTGTACCTTAATCCTGTTTATACTCAAGTGAGTCCCACTGCATTCAATAGACCTTAATAATATATGCTTAGCATTTGTGTAGTGGTGGTGGTGGTTGGCAACCTTCAGTCTCGAAAGACTATGGTATAAGCCTACAGCACCCGGTATTCCCAAGCGGTCTCCCATTGATTTGTGTAGTACTTTCTGAGCATGGAAAGTGCCTACCATGTAGTGATATAATCCTTATGACAAGTATGGCAAGTACTGTATTAGGGCCCAATCCTATCCAGTTTTCCAGTGCCGGGGCAGCCATGCCAATGGGGCATGCACTGCATCCTGTGGTGGGGAGGCAGTCACTGAGGCCTCCTCAAGGTAGGGGAACATTTGGTTCCTTACCTCAGGGCTACATTGCAGCTGCACCAGTGCTGGAAATTTGGATAGGATTGGGTCCTTAGTGTCCTACCCTATTGCTGCCAAGGCTCAGAGGGAGCGGTTTCTCTTATTCTGTTCTGTTTGTGATGGAGGGGAGACTTGAACTGGGAAGTCCTGCACTGTTTCTTAGTCTCAAGCCACTGCTACATTTATTTATTTAAAATATTTTTATATTGCTTTTTCATTGCTCAAAGCAGTGTGCAACAATAAAATTACAAAACCATAATTAATTAAAAAAAACATTAAATAAAACTAACCAGATACCTCTGGGGGATGTGTACAAATGCCATGCAAAGATATTTCCTGCTATTTGTTCCCTGGCCATTCATATCCCAAGATATGCTGCCCCAGAACCTGGAGGCTCCTCTGACGCAGGTCCACCCTATAATCCATCCATCCATAATCCATATACAGTAGGTGTCCAGGAAACCCTTGAACGCTACTCGTGACTGGTGAACCCAAATCTATTTGAAGGACCTTTTGGGTCTAATGTGCACTTAATTAAGCAGAAAGGCCCCCATAAACCAGTGCACCTCTCTCTGGATTGGTTCTGATTCCCAGAGCAGAAGTTGAGATTTTTAGGTGGTTTGTTGCAAAACTACCTTAGTCATTCTGGCAAATGAGCCCATTGTTACCCACAGCCCAAAGATTAAACCATCTCTTGAAGGACTTGTGCAATTGAGCCACTTCCCACCCCATATTGTCTTCTGGCCCATCTGGCCTGTTAAGCTGTAACCAGTGTTGCAACCACTAGTTATGAGAAAGAGATTCCAGAGGCTGCAGAGAAGGGGCATCTCTTGTTCTTTACAGAGGCCAAGTGCTCTATGTCTCCTTCAAATGCTGCCTTTTCTTAACTCCTTAATCCTCAACCCCAACAACAGCCTGCTCTGTGGGTATGTGTCATTGCATCCATTCACAGTAACCTCTTGTTATTCCTGACTGCCCTTATCTTGCTTCCTGCCCATATTAGATCTAAGGTCCTCAAGGGCAAGGCCTCCCCCTTTTGTTTATGGAGACACCATGCAAAGCCCCATGTGCCTTGGAGACATCATATATACCCAATCAACCAACTAGTGAAACCATGAAGGAGCAATGTTGGGGGACAGCCTGTTCACATAAATCCCTGCCTGTTGTACATCTGTCTAAGCCACACTTGCACGCAGAAGGTCCAAGGTTGAGTGTGGGCAGCATCTCCACTTATGACTGGGAAAGACCCCTGTCTGAAACCCCTGAGAGCCACTGCTAGTCAGTGAAGACCATACTGAACTAGGCGGACTAATAGAAAGAGGCAGCTTCTGATGATCAGAATGATGGATTGTTTCTGTTCATGTGTATGGATGGAGCAGAAATTCCCATTGTACTGTACTTGCCATTGAGGGCACAAAGCAGCAATTGTTCTATTTAATCCAGACTAAAAGGATGATTTCCTATGCAGTAATATTTAGGGGTATGTGCACGCAAACCTAACAAATTACATTGAAATAAATAAAGCCTGAATAGTTGTCACCCTGAGCAGCCTAAAACAGTGAGAACATTCTGCCCTTTTATGGCTGCAATCTTACATACATATTCAAGAATAAGACTTCTGGGATGTACTTCTGAATAAACATGCAAGGGGTTGCATTGTATATAACTTTATTCTCTCAGCTGAGTGAATAGCATAGTGTTCAGGGTCTGTCAGATGGTAATGAAGCCACACTAAGGTTGCCAACTGACCAAACAAAATTGGCCTAGTACGCTCACATGCCTTTAACAACCTGAGCTACAGAAATCTGTTTATGCCTATCATATGTTTATGCCTATGGCTCAGACTGCTGTTAAAGGCAGGGGAGCATGGTTTAATAAGTATTGGCAATCTTAACATTAACTGGTTTGAAATTAGGGTTGCCAACTTTTCAAACAACCTTTTGTAACTCGGTCATGTCATGAGAATGGATGATGGCCGGATCCCAAAGGATCTCCTCTATGGAGAACTCGTGCAAGGAAAGCGCCCCACAGGTAGACCACAGCTGCAATACAACGACATCTGCAAGAGGGATCTGAAGGCCTTAAGGATGGACCTCAACAAGTGGGAAACCCTGGCCTCTGAGCGGCCCGCTTGGAGGCAGGCTGTGCAGCATGGCCTTTCCCAGTTTGAAGAGACACTTGGCCAACAGTCTGAGGCTAAGAGGCAAAGAAGGAAGGCCCATAGCCAGGGAGACAGACCAGGGACAGACTGCACTTGCTCCCAGTGTGGAAGGGATTGTCACTCCCGAATTGGCCTTTTCAGCCACACTAGACGCTGTTCCAGAACCACCATTCAGAGCGCAATACCATAGTCTTTCGAGACTGAAGGTTGCCAGTACAGTTTTGTAGGATCAGTTTATCTGCAAGTGGAATTAGCAAGTGACAACATTTAACTCCATGCCATGAAATACTTTAATTCCTCTTTGTATTTTTTAACTTGCTAATTACTTTTTTGAAAAACCTTGATAAATTCCGAAAGTCAAGCTGATGTTAAAACACAGCTATAGAGGTTACCTGAACAGTTGACAATTCTACTATCTGCTTTCTGTTCCCAATTTCTTTGCCTGAACCACTGGTTCAAGCCTGCTTTTGCTAACATTTTCCTGGACAGTGGTCTTAAAAGCTGCTTAATAGGTGGACATTTTAGCACCAAAACATATCCAGTCTTGCAACCAAGAAAAATTTTACCTGCTTAACTTCTTTGCACACAAAGACACAGAAGCCAGAGAAAAGAACGGGGGGGGGGGGGGGAGAATAAATGTTACAAGAGGAAAAATAAAAATATACTGTTTTTATATCTTACATGTGAGAAGATGAGCTATGATTACACAGTGTTGTAGGAAATGCACTCTGCACATTCTTAGAGACACTTCACATATTCAAGGACTCTGCCTTAGTAAACAAAGAGGAAGCTGAGCTTTGGCTCAGATTAAATATCCACCCAATTTGTTTTCCAGCTGATGTGTTTGCTCCACTGTCATCATCAAGTCAATAACAGCACCTGAATTTGCAATGCTCTTCAGTTTCCCCTCACCCACCAAGGATGCTCGAAACACAGCCTATACTTCTACATCGATGGAGCAGCAGTGCCACCTTTTGCTCACTGATTTAATTGCAGGTGATTTGCTCTTCCTGACACACTGATCATGTCCTTGAGGGATGGAGTGCATATGTGATGCCCTCTCTAACAACTGGAGTGTTTGGTCCCAACTTGCTCCTGGTCATCTGGAGTTTCAAAACTTATCTCCATTTTCTCAATGACTGGCTTTCAAGAGCTTCTCTAGAGGATCTCTTTTAATGCAGTAAAACCACAGTTATTATTTATCTGTTGTGCAGGATTGCCAGGTTTTTCCTCCCCATACCACTTTGGAGAGGGAGCAGTCTCTTTTTCCCCAGCATTCTGATGGCAACATTTTGTGGCTGGGATCCCAAAGACGCACTCTGCCAAGTTAGCAGGTCAAAAATGAATGCTGTTTGTGGAATGCAGTTATGCAAATATTATAGGTTCCTATTGGATAATGGCTGTGACATCTCCAGCAAGGAGTGCTGCTAGTTTCTCTTTCTCTCCTGTGCAAGCACCAGTCATTACTGACCCTTGGGGTGTTGCTGCTTCCATGGCGATTTTCATGGCAGACTGTAAGTGGGGTGGTTTGCCACTGCCTTCCCCAGTCATGTTACCTTTCCCCCAGCAAACTGGGTACTCATTTTACCAACCTCAGAAGGATGGAAGGCTGAGTCAACCTTCTGTACCCATCCCTGTGCTAATTTGGGAATTTTTCAATATGAGTTTGTCTTTAGATGCTGAGAATTTCCATGCTATGTCATGTAGCAAAAAGGTGGAAAAAAAAAAAGGATGGATACCAATAAATGACATTTTGGGCACAATCCTAAGCATGTCTACTCAGAAGTAAGTCTTGTTGTGTTTGATGGGGCTTACTCTCAGGAAAGTGTGGATAGGATTGCAGTCTTCCTTCTGCAACAATGTTTTTCAGGTTGTTTTAATTGCCTGTCTTCCTTTTGCAAACCTAAAGCAGCTAACAACTCTCTTCTGAAACAGAAGCCCAACAACACAGCTTCAGCATATGAACTTCCCCTGCATTTTGTCTGGTCCTTTAGACCAGCTGTCAAGGGTGGTGGGTGGGTAGGGGACATTAACCACACTGTAGTGAAAATGAGAGTCCTGTGGCACCTCACAAGCTGACACATTTGTTATGGCATAAACTTTAATCAGGTGGCATTTGGGAAGTGGAGAAGTTCTTCTCCCCGCAATGTTTGCCCAGGAGGACTTCTGTAGCTGCCCAGCTCAGTGAGAAGTCAGGTAAAAAAAGGCTTAAACACAGCAGTTGGTTGGGACAGTGGCAAGGGAAAGGGGGAAAGGAGGGAGTGAAATTTTTCCAGCAAATTCTCCTAATTAGATTCTACTTGAAAGAGTCAAAAATTATTGGATTAGAGTCCAAGAGCTACTTGGAATTTGGAAAAAAAGCCCTAGATCAATGGTTCTCAAAGATTTAGCTCCAGGACCCACTTTTTAGAATCAGAATCTGTCAGGACCCACCAGAAGTGATGTCATGACTGGAAGTGACATCATCAAGCAGGAAAATTTTTCACAGTCCTAGGCTGCAATCCTACCCACACTTACCCAGGAGGAAGTTCCATTTACTTCCAGTAATCCAAAGTTCCAGTAAACATTGTTAAAAGAATATACATGGTATATTGTTAAAAGTACAGGTCTGTAACATTTCCCCAAATTTCCTCACATACCATGACAGCATCAAGTCTAATATATTAAAAATAAAGTACACATTGAAATGAATAGGGACCCACATAAAATTGGATCGTGACCCACCTAGTGGGTCCCGACCCGCAGTTTGAGAAACACAGCCCTAGATTATTATCTTGAATTTTGGATGTGAGTGGTGATGGACTTCTAAAACATGTGCCTGAACTTTTTAGAACTGAAATTTGGAAATGACAGCAATGATCTTTTGAAATCAAACCTCAGCCTTATAAAGATTGGCTGGTATAATTATCCCTTTCCTGCAGATGTGGGCTTGCCTAGAGTCACCATGTGCGTTGGTGGCAGAGGCCAACTTTGAACAATACAGTATGTAGTTCATTGCACCATGTTGGCCTACTATTTGCCATGTCAAGCACTTATTATTATTAAGAATATTTATATACTGCTTTTCAATAAAGTAATTCTCAAAGCAGTTTCCATAACTAATCAATCAATCAATACACAGAAGGAGTTTTCTGACTTTTGGTTCAGTAATTGTTGAACCATCCCTCCCTTTTTGGTTGCCAACTTTTAAACCAACTGATGCAGCTGTGCCTGTATTGGTGGCTTGAAATGCAGGCATTAGCAGATGATAAACATTGTCTCCACTCTGTGAAAAGCTTCACCTGCTGATTTCTGCTGTCCAAGCTGATGAGCACATGAACAGTCTTGCTTCAGTC
The DNA here is from genome assembly GCF_035046505.1 of Tiliqua scincoides. Taxonomy (NCBI): domain Eukaryota; kingdom Metazoa; phylum Chordata; class Lepidosauria; order Squamata; family Scincidae; genus Tiliqua; species Tiliqua scincoides. The sequence goes on along the minus strand of NC_089822.1, from coordinate 127,767,151 downwards.
AGTTGGCAACTTAGCTATCACTCATATCACTCGTATCCTGCTTTTCCTTCAACTAGAACTCATCTTAATGACCATCGGAGAGCTGACAAGCTGTCTTCATGTGACTGATGGGCTGTGCAGGTACTGAATGAGTGCATTTCTATGCGCCTGTCATCCCTCCAGCATCACAATGCCTACACTGCCTTGTGACTTGCCCCCATTCAGTCTTTATAGGGCTACCAATTCTGGCAGGGCTTCTTAGATCTTCAGCATCAGTCTGAAGCTCAAAATTAAATCAAGTGAAGCTTTTTATGTCACTGAAAAAAGTGTTTAATTTGGGGGCTTTAAAGTGGATGTTTTTTGGGGGGTGGTTCTTTTATACAGTAGTCACAGCAGAAGAGCTACTGCCCGATTTGCCCAGCAAAGTGTCTGTTCTAGAGACTGTTTGCTAGTGTCTCCCTTCTGTCTTCTTTAGATTACAGTATATAAGTTCCCTTAGCTAGTAATTTATTTAGTTATATGTATAAACTGCCTAGTGACCTTTTCTGGGTTCTTTTGAAAAGCGATATACTGTATATTTTGAATAGCAATAATAATAATTACAGTTATTTCTGGATCTCAGTTTGCTCATAAAGGCGCAAGAGCAATGCCCATAAAAATAATTAGCAAGCTTATGTTCTTGAGGAACAGAAACACCACAGGCTAACCTTTTCCCAAACTGCAGGTGCAGTGCTGGAAAAAAGTCACCTTCTGAATGTAGTTCTCAAAGGCCCAGGAAAACCACAAAAACTGTTGCCACAAAAACTGTTGACAACCTTCCACACTTAAAAAACCCAAAAACCTTCTGAAAAGAAAATTCCTGGACTGTTCTAGACAGCTTATTTCATTGCTGAACTGCTGGTATGGCTCCCTTTCCCATGATTTGTTGCCTTTAACAGTTGCAGACAGGCAGAGGTTCAGCAGATGTGCTTGCTATAAGTATGCAGGACCTTGGTCAGAACAAAAGAAACATTCCATACAATGGCATATGAATGTAAGAAGTCAGCCCAGTAGGGATCATGCTGAAGAACCATTTTGTTCAGTGCTTTGGGATCTGCCTCATATAATGGAGTTAGACATCTTCCCTGGTTGGCTGATTCCTGATGCCTGGAGATAAGTAGTATACTGCCTCTGGATATGGTCTACTTTTTGCTTATCATACAAGATAACACCAAGCCTTCTCCTGTTGAAGTGAGATGCAGATAGGAAAATCTTCCAAGGTTGAAATGGGCCGTGCAATAAAACTGTGAAAGCTAAAGGAGACTGGGCATCCATGCCTTGGCCATGCCCCAAGTAACAGCCTTTCAGTGCTAAATGCACAGGTATGCACAAGACTGGTCGATCCAGGGCTTCAGCAGTACCATGTGCTGCACTGATAATGCAACCTCCCCTCGGCGGGAGGGGGGTTGGGGGCTTCTTGTAGTGGGGGATTCAATTATTAGAAACATGGAGAGGGGGGTTTGCGACGGATGTGAGGACCGCATGGCGACTTGCCTGCCTGGTGCGAAGGTTGTGGACATCACTTCTCATCTAGACAGGCTGATAGATAGTGCTGGGGAGGAGGTAGCGGTTGTGGTGCATGTCGGCACCAACGATGTGGGCAAGTGTAGCCAGGAGGTCCTGGAGGCCAAATTTAGGCTATTAGGTAGGAAGTTGAAAGCCAGGACCTCAAAGGTAGAGTTCTTGGAGGTGCTACCTGTTTCACTCACAGGGCCAGTTAGGCAGGTGGAGATCAGGAGTCTCAATGCGTGGATGAGACGGTGGTGTAAAGAGGAGGGGTTTAGATTCGTTAGGCACTGGGGAACGTTTTGGGACAAGCGGGGCCTCTATAAGAGGGTCGGGCTCCACTTGAACCAGAATGGAACCAGGCTGCTGGCACATAATATTAAAAAGGTGGCAGGGCAGCTTTTAAACTGATCCCTGGGGGAAAGCCGACAGGAGCCGAGGGGCATCCGGTTCAGGACTCCTCATCCCTATGGGAGGATAGGATGAGGATGGGGAGGTTAGAGAACAACAAGGTAAAGGCAGAGTAGGAGAAGAAATTGGGAATGGTAGCATGATGGGATGTGATAGACGGTTTGGCACAATGAGAGGATTCAGGGATAAAGGAGCTAATAAGCAGCCCATCCTGGGGCATTCCATGTACAAATGCTTTTATGCATATGCCCGAAGTCTCTGAGCAAAGATGGGAGAACTGGAATGTCTGATGACTAGGGAATACATTGACATAGTGGGCATAACGGAAACCTGGTGGAATTCGGAAATTCAATGGGATACCGCAATCCCAGGCTATAAACTCTACAGGAGGCACAGGAAGGGGCGTGTTGGAGGTGGGGTGGCCATTTACATTAAAGAAGGGATAGAATCCAGCAAAGTAGAGATTGAAGGCGGGTCAGACTCCACCATAGAAACTCTATGGGTTAAATTACCAGGCTTGTGCAGCGATGTAATACTGGGGGCGTACTATCGTCCTCCAGACCAAAAACTGGAAGGGGACCTTGAAATGAGGAAACAGATCAGGGAGGTGACAAGGAGGGACAGGGTTGTAATCATGGGGGACTTTAATTATCCTCATATAGACTGGGTCAATTTGTGTTCTGGTCACAAAAAGGAGACAGGATTCCTTGACATGCTAAATGACTGTGCCTTACAGCAGCTAGTCATGGAGCCCACCAGAGGATAGGTGATTCTGGATTTAATATTGTGTGGTACTCAGGACCTGGTTAGAGATGTAAATGTTACTGAGCCATTGGGGAACAGTGATCATGCTGCGATCCGTTTCGACATGCACGTCGGGGGGAAGAATACAGGGCAAATCTCTCACATAAACCCATGACTTTCGACGAGTGGACTTCCCTCAAATGAGGAGGCTGGTTAGAAGGAGGTTGAAAGGGAAGGTAAAAAGAGTCCAGTCTCTACAGAGTGCATGGAGGCTGCTTAAAACAACAGTAATGGAGGCCCAGCGGAAGTGTATACCGCAAAGAAAGAAGGGTTCCACTAAATCCAGGAGGGTGCCCGCATGGCTAACGAGCCAAGTTAGAGAGGCTGTAAAGGGCAAGGAATCTTCCTTCTGTAAATGGAAGTCTTGCCCTAATGAGGAGAATAAAAGGGAACATAAACTGTGGCAAAAGAAATGTACAAAAGTGATACGGGAGGCCAAGAAAGACTATGAGGAACGCATGGCCAGCAACATTAAGGGGAATAATAAAAGCTTCTTCAAATATGTTAGAAGCAGGAAACCCGCCAGAGAAGTGGTTGGCCCTCTGGATGGTGAGGGAGGGAAAGGGGAGATAAAAGGAGACTTAGAGATGGCAGAGAAATTAAATGAGTTCTTTGCATCTGTCTTCATGGCAGAAGACCTCAGGCAGATACCGCTGCCTGAACGGCCCCTCCTGACTGAGGAATTAAGTCAGATAGAGGTTAAAAGAGAAGATGTTTCAGACCTCATTGATAAATTAAAGATCAATAAGTCACTGGGCCCTGATGGCATCCACCCAAGAGTTATTAAGGAATTGAAGAATGAAGTTGCTGATCTCTTGACTAAAATATGCAACTTGTCCCTCAAAACGGCCACGGTGCCAGAAGATTGGAGGATAGCAAATGTCACGCCGATCTTTAAAAAGGGAAAGAAGGGGGACCTGGGAAACTATCGGCCGGTCAGCCTAACGTCTATACCGCGTAAGATGGTGGAATACCTCATCAAAGATAGAATCTCAAAACACATAGACGAACAAGCCTTGCTGAGGGAGAATCAGCATGGCTTCTGTAAGGGTAAGTCTTGCCTCACGAACTTTTTAGAATTCTTTGAAAAAGTCAACAGGCATGTGGATGCTGGAGAACCTGTGGACATTATATATCTGGACTTTCAGAAGGCGTTCGACGCGGTCCCTCACCAAAGGCTACTGAAAAAACTCCACAGTCAGGGAATTAGAGGGCAGGTCCTCTCCTGGATTGAGACCTGGTTGAAGAGCAGGAAACAGAGTGGGTGTCAATGGGCAATTTTCACAATGGAGAGAGGTGAAAAGCCCAGTGACTTATTGTGCCCCAAGGATCTGTCCTGGGACCGGTGCTTTTCAACCTCTTCATAAATGACCTGGAGTCAGGGGTGAGCAGTGAGGTGGCAAAGTTTGCAGATGACACCAAACTTTTCCGAGTGGTGAAGACCAGACGTGATTGTGAGGAGCTCCAGAAGGATCTCTTCAAACTGGCAGAATGGGCAGCAAAATGGCAGATGTGTTTCAATGTAAGTAAGTATAAAGTCATGCACATTGGGGCAAAAAAAATCAAAACTTCACATATAGGCTGATGGGTTCTGAGCTGTCTGTGACAGATCAGGAGAGAGATCTTGGGGGGGGGGTGGACAAGTCGATGAAAGTGTTGACCCAATGTGCGGCGGCAATAAAGAAGGCGAATTCTATGCTTGGGATCATTAGAAAAGGTATTGAGAACAAAACGGCTAATATTATAATGCCATTGTACAAATTGATGGTAAGGCCACACCTGGAGTATTGTGTCTAGTTCTGGTCGCCGCATCTCAAAAAGGATATAGTGGAAATGGAAAAGGTGCAAAAGAGAGCGACTAAGATGATTACTGGGCTGGGGCACCTTCCTTATGAGGAAAGGCTAAAGGCTCTAGATAGGAGACGCCTGAGGGGGGACATGATTGAGTCATACAAAATTATGCACGGGAAGGATAAAGTGGACAGAGAGATACTCTTTACACTCTCACATAACACCAGAATCAGGGGACATCCACTAAAATTGAGTGTTGGGAGAGTTAGGACAGACAAAAGAAAATATTTCTTTACTCGGCATGTGGTTAGTCTGTGGAACTCCTTGCCAGAGGATGTGGTGATAGCGTCTGGTCTGGATGCCTTTAAAAGGGGATTGGACAAGTTTCTAGAGGAAAAATCCATTATGGGTTACAAGGCATGATGCATATGTGCAACCTCCTGATTTTAGAAATGGGCTACGTCCGAATGCCAGATGCCAGGGAGGGCACCATGATGCAGGTTATCTGGTGTGCTCCTTGGGGCATTTGGTGGGCCGCTGTGAGATACAGGAAGCTGGACTAGATGGGCCTATGGCCTGATCCAGTGGGGCTGTTCTTATGTTCTTAAAATTAGGTACTAAGGAGAGTTAGGACAGACTAAAGAAAATATTTCTTTACTCAGTGTGTAGTTGGTCTGTAAAACTCCTTGTCACAGGATGTGGTGATGGCATCTGGCCTAGATGCCTTTAAAAGGGGATTGGACAAATTTCTGGAGGAAAAATTCATCACATGTTACAAGCCATGATGTGCAACCTCCTGATTTTATAAATTGGCTATATCAGAATGCCAGATGCAGGGGAGGGCAACAGGATGCAGGTCTCTTGTCTTGTGTGCTCCCTGGGACATTTGGTGGACCACTGTGAGATACAGGAAGCTGGACTAGATGGGCCTATGGCCTGATCTAGAGGGGCTGTTCTTATGTAAAATTAGGCTAATAGTAACCACATGATAGAGCTTTTCAAAGAAGATAGTTGATTGAAGACATTTAACAAGCAAAAGGCACATTTGATTTCAGGTCAGTTACAGAGAAGAGAGAGAGAGATACCTGAAAACATCTGTGTTTGAACAGCAGGAGTTAGTTGGAAAGGTGACTGACTCTTTTGGGGAAGGAAGAGAGAGAGAGAGAGAGAGAGAGAGAGACTGCTATGAAGATCAAAGGGGGGGGGAGATCCCCTATCCTAGGGCCCAATCCTTTCCAATTTTTCAGTGCTGGTGCAGCTGTGCCAATGGGGTGTGCACTGCATCCTGTAGAGGGGAGGCAGTCACAGAGGCATCCTCAAGGTATGGGAACATTTGTGGTGGAAAGTTGCGGCTGCACTTTGTGGCTGCACTGGTGCTGGAAAGTTGGATAGGATTGGGCCCCTAGTCTGCTGGTTATGGCTTGAATGCAAAGTCCTTCCTGAGTAGCAAGGCTGGGCTGCAAATTTTCCAGGTTCCAGAGGAGGAAAAGACCGAGAAATTGAGGAGGCTTATTTCTGGGAAAAGAAGTCTCCAAACAAACATGAACACCCCAGCTAGTTTCTGAAGTGACTCCAAAAGTGGAGGAGAAACCTCAAAGCACAATTTAGTAAAGATAAAGCTTGTCCTATTAAAAAATGGAGACAGAAACCCCAAGATACTGGGACAGAAACCCTAAGATATCTTACTGGAGAGAAAGCTGACCTTCATCCACTTGCTTCAGGAGTGACCCCAAACTGCTTCCAGAGCAGCGAAGTTATGGGACCTTTTACAAAAAAAACAAAAGAATTTTTGGCAGGACAAAGGAGTTTGGGAAGCTTCTTTCCTGAGCTTCCTAGCCTTGATTGAATTTTTCTAGGAGGACACAAAAAGAGTTTGATGGTCCATCCAGGAGATTTCCTGCTGAACAATACCTATGGTAGAGTATGTTACCTCCGGCTCAGGTTGGGGAACTTCTTGGCCCAGAATCTGAAAAGAACCACCCAGTTGGGCAACTACCCAGTCAGACAGGACTTGTTCTTGCTAGCTGTCCTTTTGTCAGATCTCAAGCACCCAGATTTAATCAGAGGAGACTTTTTCCTTCCTGGGAACCAGCCAAATCTCACCCATTTTCACAGATCAGAGAGAGCTGCTTGGCTCTGAAACCAAGAAAGTCAAATGTGTTTGGGAAAGAGGGTGTGTGTAAAACATAGGCTCCTAATTTTGTTGTGGGAATTGGCCACACTGGAAGGCTGTTCACTCATTAAACTTTACCTGAGTACAATCACTGTTAGTTTGTACCCAAGTGCAGTTATTCACAGTTATTCACAATTCAGATGAATCTTCACAGTGTACATGGATTGTTGATTGGTAAAAATGAACCCTGGTACAGTCATTCAAACAGAAGTATGTACCTATGACATATGAACAGCACCACTACACAGTTTCCTAAACTTCTGCTGCATTTACTAACATTTATATGCTGTTGAAATGATGTCAATAAGAATGAGAATGTTATGGGGTCCTGGACAGAATTTCTTCTACCAAACAGATGAACTGGAGCTTTGGGCAGGAAAATAGATCTCACAAGGTTGCCTTCTTGAGATTCCCAGGCAGCCTCCCATCCAGGTACTGACAAGATTTAGACCTGCTTAGTTTCAACAAGGTAGCTGTACCATGAGCCCTCTGGCTAGGATTACTGGGTGCTCTCATTTTCTTAAATTAAAATTGGAGGCATCCTCAAAGATTTAATGTAAGCATGTGAAAGGGTATGAATTGCTCCCCCAGGAGCCTAGTGCTGTCCTCTGTATGAGTCACTGGGCACAATCCTACTCAGAAGTAAATCCTATTTTGTTCAATGGGGCTTACTCTCAGGAAAGTGCAGTTAGGATTGCAGCCACTGTTAAGGATGTACCTTCTCCCACAGCAGGTAATTCTGGTTCCAAAGCAGCTGTCTGATCCAATTGCACTTGGTGCAGAAATACAGTACAGCAGAATTATCTGTTTCTAGAGGTGGCTGAGGTAAGGCCAGGACAGTGAATCCTTTGGCTCATAGGAACCTTTCATTTGCAATTACTGTAATTGCTTGTGGCACATTCTTGGACCCTGGTTCAGTGTCTGAACAAGCCATAATCTCTGAGCCTGTTCTACTTTACAAGATTGTTATGAAGCTAAAACAATTCTCTGAACTCCTGGGAAGACGCAAAACCATGTAGATTCTATTATATACTGAAATATTCCGAAATGTTTTTCTAAACAAATATTTTAAGAAATGCTAGTCATGGACAGGATTGCCTTAAAATTCAGGGAGTTTCACATCTGAAGTTTGCCAACTGGTTTTAAGAAGAAGGTTCCAGTTTCTTAATTATATGGGTTCTACAGAGTTACCATAAACACAACCTGAGAGGCTGAAAGTTATATCCATTCTGTGTCATGAACATGGATGATCACCGATTACTGCAGATCATTGTATTGGTTTTTGGGGTGGAGGGTAAGTTTTCATATGGAAGCAAGGACAGAGCTTGTTATATTTTCCTTTTGGTTGTACTTCAGTTTTATATCAGAATATGATTCAATTAGCCTTATTATATTTTAGGAACAAAATTACACAGGCCTACAAAATTGAGGGTCAGAAAAGTTTTCCCCAAACTTTATGGTGGTTTGATATGAATTTGGGTTGCCGATTCCAAAAACGGCATCCGTTTTGCCCTATCACGTCTAGTTGTGGAGATATAGTATAGCCTCTTTAGTGAATGGTTCAAGCAGCTTCCTCATGAGGAAGCCATGGTGTAGGCTTCCTCATTAGGAAGCTGTTTGAACCATTCACTAAAGAGGCTATACTATATCTCCACAACTAGATGTGATAGGGCAAAACAGATGCCATTTTTGGAATTGGCAACCCAAATATACCCAGGAATTGGTGTAACGTTTAAGGAAGCAAAATGTGTGTTGGCCTGTGTTATTTGTTTTTACACTATATTTTAAGTTTGGGGTGTTTTTGTGTGTACTTGTTCTATATATTTAAAAAAAACTAAAATAAAAAAGGGGTTTGAAAGAGATAGGATGTTGCACTTTGTACGTCCTCAGAGGCAAATATTCCTAGACTGAGGACCATATGCTCCCAGAGTTAAGCTCACTAAGGGTGCAATCCTAACCAACTTTCCAGCACCAATATAAGGGCAGTGCAGCTCCCAGATAAGGGAACAAACTTTCCTTTACCTTGAGGTCTCCGTGACTGCCCCCTAGCTGCAGGATGCAGCACTTGCCCCATTGGCAGAGCTACGTCAGAGCTGGAAAGTTTGTTAGGATTTGGGCCTAAGGTTGACAACTTTTTTTTCTGTCTTTACTCCTGTGTCTTTGGCAGCAATCTTAAAGGCACAGTGAGGAGGATAGGTTCATCTTGAACTCAGAATTTAGCCTTAAGAAGATGAGTAACAGTAGTACGTGGAAAGGGGACTATGACTGGATTGTTATGATTTCTCAGCAGGATAGCTAAATACTGTACATTAATGTCTTGGCCCAGATGTGGGTGTTGGCCTTAGCTAGATTGTCAAAAGGCTGCAACTCAGAGAAGCATTGTGTACTGTGTTAAAGAGAAACAAAAAAGATTGTTGCAGCTGTCCTCCTTTTCCAAATGTTATGAGCTAGCTTGCCCTGTAGGTTGCCAACTTTTGAAGCTGCTCCTTTAATGGCAATTCAGTTTGTAGCTCTTAGCAACAAATAATTGCTTTGCTGTCCCATGCTATTAAGGATTTCATTTGCTAGTTTCTGCATCTCACCCCCCCCCCCCAATTAAAGGAACAGGAGATGGCTTGCCCTTTATGTCCTGACCACTTGGTTACCTCAGATGGCCCAAGAACATATTTCCAGTGCAAAGTAAACATTTCTTGAATGCATTTTTAAAATCTATCCTTTTTAGACTAATATCCTCCCAAGGCTGCTTACAATTTTGAAGAAATTAGAAGCATGCAATTAAACACAGACAGCAACAGATCTAATGTATTGATTTGAAAGCCTGTCTGTTAAAAGCCTTCTAAAAGAGAAGTGCACTTGAAACAGAGAGGGAAGACTGGCAAATCTTCCTGAGGAGTGAGTTCCAAAGCTTGGATGCCAAGGCCAGCCCAAGACCTCCTGCCACCTGAGGCGGCATGCCAAATGCTGCCCCCCCCCTCACCTGGTGATGTGCCAGCCTCTGCCCCTCCCACTCCATAGACTGGAAAAGGAAGAGGGAGATGGAGCAGAAAGTGTGGAAGAGAGTGGTTGGCTAGAGCAGTGGTTCTCAAACTTTTTAGCACCAAGACCCACTTTTTAAAATGATACTCTGTCCAGCCCCACCTAACTTTATAAGCCTTTTTAAAAAAGTAATTTAGAAAGAATTTATTTATGTATTTATTTACAAGTTATTTTTATTTATTTGCCCCCCTTAAAAAACTCTTGATGCATTTCTTATAATGAGACAGCCCTAAATAATAACCTCAAGGTTTGAGTGGTAAGTTATCTGACTCAGCCTTCACCTGCCCCCACTACCTGTCATTGGCGGATTTGGAAAACAACACACCAGACGAAAGATGCTCAAACATTTATCTGTCTATATTTGCAGAAGCTTGCAAACTGCAGGAGCTCAGCTGTTTGCGGGGCAGTTAGTTGCAATCTTGCAAACTTCAGGAGCTGAAGGGCAGTTAGGAGCTATCTGATTTTTTGAATAGCCTCAGGACCTGAGGCAATTAGTTAGCTGATCTTTCCATCACCTGTGTCTATTGGTTCTGGTGGGTCCTGACCCACAGTTTGAGAAACTCTGGGCTAGAGCATTTCACATTTTTATAAGGTGTACACAGCTGTTCCCCTCCTTTTGCCCTCACAACAACCCTGTGAGGTAGGTGAGGCTGAAAGTGACTGGCCCAAGGTCACCCAGGAAGCTTCATGGCTGAGGGGGGATTCAAACCTTGATCTTCCAGGTCTCACCTCCCAAACCACTACATGACCCTGGCTCTCTACCAACTACCTCAGTTGGTCTCATGCATCGGCTGACCCTGCGTGGCACCACCACCAAAAAAAGTGCTTGTCCTTGGTACCAGCCAGCATTGTTTTCCTCCCTGACCTGGGGCATTAACAGGCTCCCCTGCTAGCCTTCATTCATCAGGGATAACAAGTGAGCAAATTCTAACATAGAAGGTGTGGCTTTTAGGCAAGCTTGACTTCTGGCACTTCTTAGTGATTAACCCACTCCCACCCTGCTCTTACCAATGACATCCCAGTCCAGACTCATGGCTCCCATATGAGACAGAGGAACTCAGTGCTGCTGACATCATTCAGTGACCCAATAATGAGTTTCTCAAGGAAATGGGTCAGAGGCACTCCTGGCTTCCTGGAGTAACTGATGAGCGAACAGGATTGCCAAATGACCTGAAAAAGCTTCTCCTGCTTTCTCCTATGCCTTCACTAGTAGTGTGATCTAACAAGTGAAGCTTTTCATGGCTTGGAAAATTATTACTAGCTAATGTCTGCAAACTACTGCTGGAAAAAGGTTAGCAAGCCTAATGCTTTAACCTTGCCTCTCCCCCAACATACAAGATGTTTTTCAAATGTGCACTTGAAGGTTGATAATAGATTCAAAGATTACTATCATCCACATAAGAGTTCCTTGACAGGGATCTATTACATCCAACTATTTATAGTTCTTCAGAGAAGAATCTGTAAGGCTGGATCCTATACATGTTGGAAGCAAATTCCATTGAAGTCAATGGGACATAGCCCCCAGTTAGGTGTGTATAGGATTGCAGCTTCAAGCATGGCTCACCTAGAGCTCTATCTAGTTGCTGTACTGCATCTTACCAGGAGATGGCAGCCCAACCTGCCAAAACAGGTATTGACCTCCCCTTTAACAGAAAATGAGATCTGTTTTGCTGCTCAAAGGTCCAGTCCATCTACCTGGTAGAAGAAATTCTGTCCAGGACCCCATAACACTCTCATTCTTGTAGACATAATTTCAACAGCATATACTGTATCACTTACCATTACAGCCCTTTGGAGGCACCCAAATGGGAATGTATAATCCCGAGAAGGTACTATTTCCTACCAGCAGAGGGTGAAAGTACTGTACAGTATGTTGATAGAAGTGTAACAATCTCACCATCTGTAGCACTGAAAAGAGGTGGGGAAGGAAGCCAGTTTTCACTGATAACCAAGTAGGGCTGGCATGCCTTTTTTAGGCAGAGCTCCTATGCCTTTAACAGTTGTATGACAAGCAGAAATCCAGTAAGAACAGTTCCCCCCCCCATCACTGAAACCCCACACTTGGAAAATCTTCTCTGATGCATTTTTGCCTGGTGTACACAATGCTTAGACACGTGAGCCCTGCTGGAAAGAAAGTTGGCAATCATATATCTGAGGTAGGAGGTTAAAGCAGACCTGATTGCTAAAGTGGTACAGTGGTACCCAGATACAACCTCTTAACTCTCCTGAGAAGTGTGCTGTTTCTCAGGGCCCTCTCTTTTGCAGTCCTCACAATCTTGGTTTCTCGCATCTGCTGTGGTGAGCTGGTCTCCCATCTGTGCCATTCATTAAAGGGAAGGGATAAGAGAGGTGACAGGATTGTGGGGAAAGTGTCTGTGGGGGCTTCTTGAGTGATAAGCATGGGGTTTGCCAGATTGCAACCCAGTGATTCCTCCCCTCTCCCTTTCTCTGCAGTGGAATCTGGAGCAGTTCTGAGAGCATCAGAAGAACCCTGAAGCCCAAAGGCCTATCCAGCCCTGCTTACTGTTTTTCACAATGGCCCACCAGCTGCCTCTGGGGAGCCCACAAGCCAGAGATGAAGGTAAAACCCTAATCCTGCCATTGCTTCCCTGCAACTGTTATTCAAAGTCCCAACTTCTCCCACTCATAGGGTTTGGCAGCTTTTCAACCAACCTCTGGAATGAACAGGTGAAACTTTTCATGGCATGATGGTTCTCTTGCTAATTTCTGCAAATTGAGTTGTGTGAATGGAACAGCTTTGGAGTCTGGCTGCAGTGTTGGCAACCAGGTTTTTTGGGGTTGTGAAATGGGGCTGAAGAAGAATTAGGAGAGTAGTGGATAGGGTTGGTATAATAGGGTTTTGTGGACCAAGATCAAAGGAGATTTGCAAATCTCTCTCTCTCTCTCTCTCTCTCTCTCTCTCTCTCAGTTGCTGGGAACTCCCAGACCCTCCATAAGTTCTAGAGCAGGGGTGTCAAACATAAGGCCCGGGGGCTGGATGCAGCCCACTGAAGCTTTTTATGTGGCCCTCAGGCTCTCAGCTGCTGAGCAGTGTTGAGGTGTTAATGCTAAAAGGGCAGCACTCATGAAAATTGGGCTCTCCCATATTTTGAAATATGATAAAGATTTGCGAGTTTTCTCTTCTGCCATTTGTAGTTAATGAATTCCTAAGTGAGAAAAAGTGCTTATTTTTGGTTATGAGTTGTTTGATGACATCGCTTCCGGCCCTCCGCAGGCATCATGAATGCTGTTCGGCCCTCAGTATGAAATGAGTTTGACACCCCTGTTCTAGAGGATCTGTATTCCACTATCAATACAAGATGCATTTCATCAGTGTGTAATAAATGGTGTGGAGGGGCTAGCTAGTAATACATTTCTCTGATAATACTGGAACGATCACCCCATGACATTTACTGATGGGCAGAAATTTTACAGGGACAGCTTCCCCATCAATGGATACCCAGGCTAAAAAAGCTTTAATGGGGAATTTCTGCCTGACATAAACAGTGGTTAAAGAACTGAGCCCTCCTAGAAAGTAAAAGAAAGAAGTACTTCATTGTACAATGCATAATTAACTGACGGGATTCACAGCTTCTCAACAGCAGTAATGGCTACTGGCTTAGAGGGCTTTTAGCAAAGGATTGGACACATTTGAAGTCTGAAGTGGGAGGGGAAGGAGTAAACAACAGGGGAGGGCTTTGTGCCTCAGTCAGTGAGCTGTCCTGGGCTGCTGCTGGAAACAGCCTTGATGGATCCTTCCGGGCAGTTCTTTATAGTCTGTGCCACTTTCTATGCGCCCCTTTCCCCATCTTTATCTCTCCACCCAGCCAGTTCCTGCAGGGAGCATGTCTTCAAGCATCTCTTTGGGGAGTAACATCAAGGGCGGAAGCAGACTTTAATGCCTTGCAGCTGTGGGCGCCTACAGGGCTGTGTGACAGGTAGCAGGTGGTCTCCCAAAGAATGCCTCTGTCTCGTGCTTTGTGTCTAGCTCCTTTGCAGCCATTCAAAGCCACAGAACATGTGTTAGCACTGCTGAGTGTGGGAAGATGCCAATACCTGGATAGGTTGGTGGTGGGGAAAAAAATGACTGACTTCATTATCTGCCAGCTGCATTGCCAGAAGCCAAGGAGGTTATTGGGCTCATCTGATAGCAGCAGGAGCCATGGAAGAGAGGCAAGAAGCCCAGGCCCCACTGCCAACCTCTCAGCACCAGCCTTTCACATCTAAAAAAGAGAAGGCAACGAGGCTGCTCAAGTTGCCTAGAAGTCTCCCTTCCTAGTCTTTATGGGCTGGCAGTGACCACTGAATGATGAGAGAAAAGGCATTTTGCACATGCTCAGAGGTATTATTGTTTTTATCATCACTTCAGCATTTCTAGCAGTTTTTAGGGTGTTGCCCTGGTTCTGCTTAAACCCTGCCCACTGAGAGCAGAGTGAGAGCTTCAGGAAGAAGGGTAGGTAGTGATCTGTCAGTAGAGGCCACTGAGGGGGGGGGGGATGTGTGAAACTGCGGATTGCTTGGAGAAGGCTGTGGCTCAGTGGTGGAGCACCTGCTTTGCATGCAGAAGGCCCCAGCTTCAGCCTGCCTGACACGTTCAGGCAGGGTGGAGAAAAAATTCCTGCCTGGAACCCTGGAGTGCCCCTGGTAGTCTGGGTTGATAATAGTGAACTAGGTGGACTGATGGTCTGATACAGTGCAAGGCAACTGTGACCCTAAGAAGTGGAAGATGAGAGTAGCTCACAGGCAGCTCTGGCAATGCATACTGGCTACATAGAACCTCCAGGTTAAGGGACAGCCTGGGCTGCGTGCCCTGCTGATGGACTTCCCAGATGGTCATGGTAGGAAGCAAGACATTTGGTCCTTTGGAGATGGGTCTGAAGCCTGAAAAGTAGCTGCTGCTAATAATACGCGGGGGGGGGGGGGCTAATTTGGCAGGCAAATGATGGGGAAATGGTTCCCTGAAGGTATGAGATGAGAAAACATACTAGAACATGCCATTGCATGCCAGCTACCAACATTGCAAGACACTCAGTGCACGTCAGCTTTCAACTATCAAATACATTGAAATAAAGTGTCATTGACAATGACATCCAGACAGTTCTGAGGAGCAAATCCATTCAGTCTCCAGTGAGGTATTTTGTGACGCTGCCTCCTTGACCAGCACCTGAGATAACAGCCTGAGCTCCTGGCTGGGAACAGAGCTCTAGGAGCACTAGGAAGACACCAGGGGGCACCACAGATCCAGAGAGGTTTTTTTGCAGTGGCTGAAGGAAACGTTGAGTGACTGGCAACCCAAGACATCAGCAATTTCATGGGTACCCACTGCTAGCTCATCACTACCCACCTTCCGCATCCTAACTTCCCAAGCTCTTTTGCAGAGTCCCCAAAGCTGGCTGCAATAAAGTGAAGTGGATGCGTATTTCAGCTGACTGCTTGGGGCTTCATTTGGGTTTTTTTGGTGCTAATCTGATTTTTCATATCCTCAGCTTTCTCAGGGATTGAGGGCTCAATCCTATCCAATTTTCAAGGGCTGGCGCAGCTGTGCCAGTGGAATGTGTGGTGAAGGGGCAGTCACTGGGGCCTCCTCAAGGTATGGGAACATGTGTTCCCTTGCCACAGAGCTGCATTGTGGCTACACCGGAGCTAGAAAGTTGGATCAGATTGGGCCCTCTTTGTTTCTCTGCTCCTCCTTCTGTTCATGACTGATTTGTGACTGATTCACTGTGTCCCCTGCCCTCCCTGTTCCATACACAAATCCGTTATGTATCAATTTTGTCTCACCAATTTAATTTATTCAATTTTTAAAAAAATGCATACCTTGATTTTTTTCCCCCCAAAAGGACTTTCAGTAGCTCACAACATGATGAGTTAAAAGAAAATCTGTAGAAAACTCAACAAAAACAGCACTGATCAAAACATTGGAGACATAGAAAGGAGACTGAGAATTAACTAGAATCCCACCGCCAAAGGAGATCAGAAAACACCTGCCGAAACACAGGTTTTGCTGAAATACAGGCAGCCAACTTCATCTTATGTGGTAGGGAATTCCACATGGTGGGAATCACCAGTGACTCTCCCATAATTTTCAGGTGGCCTGTTTTGCTAAGAACAGTCCTTATCCCTCCCCTTTTTTAAAGTCCTGAGATCTAATGAGTCTTACCTGCTGATCCAAAGACCCACCATGATGCAGGTGGGGATCCAACTCATTCATGCACTCCACTTTGTCCCTCTGCAGAACTGCATCCCCATTTTGGACAGTTTTTGGAGGTTGTCAAATTAGGTGTGTCTGAATGCTCTGTTTATGTTCATTGATGCTCCATGAGTCCTGGCTTGCCAAGATCACAGGAGTGACCCTGGCTTATGTGAATATTATTCATGGCTATTCCGTGGATGTATCTTGGGGAAGGTCCTTTCTTTAAGGATGCCATATACAGCCTACATGACCAGTAATCTGTGATAAACCTTAAATTGGCATACAGATATGTGGCTCAGAGCAATGTTCCCACAAGAAACCAACTACGTATATGATGGTGATCCCACCAAACTCACCGGGTTAGCTTCCTTCCCTCCTTGAGCTGGCCAGCCAGTACTTCAAATGCTTTCAGCAGCTAGCTACCTTCTTTCCCAGGTCCTGCAAAGCATTCTGGGCTGCTAAAGGACTGCCACAAGGCATCCTGGGGCACAACCTGGCAACCATTGTCAGTTGTCTAGGCAATGACCGATACACCAAATGACAGTGTTTGTAGAACCGATTCCCATCAGTAAGCAGCACATACCTGTAATCTCCTTTTAAAGCCATCTAAGCTATTGGCTGTCACTCCAAATTGGGCAATAAATTCCACAAATTATGTACAGTACCTCATTAAGAAGTCCTTCCTTTTCTCTGTCCAGAATCTCCTGCTAATCATTTTTAGGGAAGAAAAAATGGGAGAAAAAATGCTTTGTCTAACTTTATGTTACATTTGCCAAGAGTCTCTCTCCCTCTCCCCCCCCTCCCGGTCTATGCTGGGTTTTCTTTTTCATTTCCAGGAATCCTGGAGTTAAAATCAAAAAGATGGGTTATGTGGCACATTAGAAATGCTTTCTGCATCGCATGCAAGTGCAAACAAGATTGTCTGTCTGTCATTAAGAATTCACAAAAAGCAGTATTTGAACAAAATATTTTGATTCTATAACTGGAAATATTCTGCCCCAAGAATCCCACTAATATTTACTGTGCCTTCAGTAGGTTCACCCCGAGCCAAGGAATTTTCACTTCTATTGCATTTGCATGAATGAGTGTTCTGCATCCTTGCTTGCATTCCTGAGATATGAAACTGAAAGCATTTTTGTTCTGCTCAGCTTTTATGTCCTCTTCATTTATGGTTTTATATTGCTGCAGTTAAATCATTTTTATTGTCAAATTGTTTAATTCTTTTATTTTTTTTATCTTCCGTTATATCATATTCTACTGTCGTTAGCCATTTTGGACCTGGAAAAAGAAAAGGCAGGGTGAAAATGTAAAAAAAAATTTTTTTTTAAAAATGTTTGAACCTTTTGCCCCAGGTTTTCTGATGAAATCTCACCAAATCCAGCATTATCACCTTCTCAGACAGAAAGATTAACTTAAGGTGTGGGGGGACACCTCATTAAAATTATGGTCAGTAGTTGATGTTGATAGACTTTATCCTCTATGAATGTATTATTGAGCTAATCTTAGGCAGAATAAGCAAGCAAATTCAAGACTGTTGGACTGCCAGGTAAGTGTAATACAAGTTCCCAACAGCAGAGAGCAAACTCCAGTTTTTTTGATTGCATGCTAGACAATTTCAACAGCAGAATGCCCTAGCCCAGTGTTATTCAAACTGTGCGGCACGGCTCTTTAGGGAGGTGCCAGGAACTCAAAGGGGAGGCGCGGGATGTCCTCTTGAAGCGATACAGTCACACTCCTGGGCAGAATAGGAGCCCGTTGTCTGCACTTTCTTTTAAAGCAGAAGAAACAGGAGTTGAAAGCAGAAGAAATGCCCCGCCTTCTTCTCCCTCCACTTCAAGGCTGCCACCTTCTGTGTTCCCTGCATGTTGTTTCCAAAGCTCTTCAACTCCAGCCCCCATCTGGCAAGTACCGAGCATGCTCATTTTGCAGTCCTTGTCCTTGCTGACCATCAGAAAGAAACCCTCCTTGGTCCTTGTCTGGTTGGTTCTTAGTTCCCAGCCTGGGATCGCTTCTCATCAAAGTGAAATCTCTCTTTTCAACCCCGTCCCTCTTCCACTCCCCCCTTTTGATCTCCAAACCTTTCCGCTTTCCTCCCCCTCCCCAAATAAAACACTTCCTATTTTACCAGTCACCAGGGGTCTTAGAGTTGTTTCCATGCAGTTGGCAAAGGGGGAGAGGGAGAGAGAGAGGGGGGGGGGCACACACTTTACTTGGCCAGGAGCAGAAAAAGGGTACTGTTTTTAAAGTGATTTATTAATCTTGTTGTTTGACTTAAGAGGAAAGGCTGTATTTTTAAAGTGATGAATCTTGCTATTTGAAGGGAATACTTATCAGCCCAATCCTTTCCACACTTTCCTGCCGTAAGCCCCATTGACTCTAATGGGACTTACTTCTGAGTAGACATGCATAGGCTTGAGCTGTGCATCTCCTAGTATAGGAGACAAATCAACTTCCTAACCAAACCCTTATCAGCTCTGATATATTTTCATGGTCTATTTTTGTTTTCCCCACCAGCTGCTGGAAAAATTTAATTGCATTAAATTAACAAAGGGTTCAGTCCTATCGAAGGAGAATGGGAGAAATGACTAGTTGGACTGGGGTCCACAGGGGTGTGTGTGTGTAATGTTGGTCAGACTGGTTGTTCACAAAGTTCATTTGATAAAACAATTCTATTGGTATGCTTACAAAGTTTAAAAAAATGAGTCCTCCTGGACCAGACAAAATCTACCTACTCCAGCATCCTGTCTCCAACAGTGATCAGCAGCTGATCATTTATAAAGCATGTATATTGCTGTGTATTAATAATGTTTTTAAGATCTGCATTTAATTAATGATATGATTAATATAATTAATATCAATATAGCCAATATATTTAATATTTTATATTATATTATAATAAATATTATATTTAATATATTCAATATAGTTAATATTTCTGGCCACTTCCTGTTTAATGATGTCACTTCCAGCCCTCAGGAACATGATGGGGAGTCATGGCCCACAGCCACGGGGGTCAAGGGAGCCACTGGCTAGAAAAGTTTGAGTACCACTGCCCTAGCCAGAAAGTTTTTAATAGACAAGTTCAGCAGGGCTGTCGGAGAATCAGTGAGTGATTCCCACAGTATTGCACACAAAGTGGCTTTCTTAGTAACTTTCTTGCTCCCTATCCATCCCTGGGCCAAGCTATCCTGAAGAACAGCTGCTTCAACCATCTGATTTCTTTGTATTTATTATAAAACATTCTTGCCCTGCCTTTTCCCTCTAAATGGAAGTACCCAAGGTGACTTTCACATGAGCAATAAAATGCAATTAAACAATAAGGCTGCTTTTGCACAAGCCTCGTGTCAAGGAACTGATTTCCTGTGTGTAACTCTCAGAATTTCAGGGAGAGTAGTAAAAGCAACCTTTGAATTTTGCAGATATTTATGCATAATAAAGGACCTGAAAGAGATCACACAGGTGATGGTGTGATTTGTTTTCAGTAATAATAAAATAAAAACACATAACAACACTTTCTGCACTTCTCATTTTTGTAAAACAAACAAAAAAAAAGACACCTGAAATCTGCAAGCAAGCAAATAAATAAATAAATGGCTTGAGGGTTCATGGGTAATGATGTAATGACTGTAATGACACTATACTACTTATATCACCTACCTTTTAAACTTGTAAAGCTATTATAATTTAACATGTAAAGGTGTTATAATTTATTAAAATTCACCCTTGGAATAAAAACACATAACATTGCTTTCTGAACTTTTCCTCCTTGGGAAAACTTGGGGGGGGGGAAACCATGTTTAAGAACACCTCTACACATCGGTCTTACTCTTGTTACAACATCTTGAGATGAGATGGGTTGTCATCTGATTAAAGAACTCTTCACTGTTTTACCAAATGAGTTTTAATCATTGATTAAATCAGCATACATCTGCATATGATTTTTGAAGGGAAAAATGCATTTGTCTTTGTTTTGAAGTGCTGCATGTATTTTAATAGGTACTACCTGTTGGAAGAGTCACCTTCCTGTGTGAGAATGAGGAGAGGTTGCCTCTTTTAAGACTGTGCATGCCACCTGCAGTTTTTATGTGCTATTTGAAAAACAATTCACAGGATGAGATGGTTCGATAGTGTCACAGAGGCAAAACATGAATTTGGACAAACTCCAGAAGTTCGTGGTAGACAGGAAGGCCTGGTGTGCTGTGGTCGATGAGGTCACGAAGAGTTGGACACAACTTAACAACAAAAGTAACAAAAAAAAGTATGTTCAATAATCAGGGGTGCTTTTTTAGTGAGTTAAAAAGGTTTGAAATCAATAACCACTGGATCTATTAAAGGTTGCAGCTCTATAGATTGCCTTAGAATCAAATGGCAAATCTTTTATTCCCAAAGACAAAGATTGCATTTCTTCTTATTTCTCCTCTTCAACTGTATGAAGTTGCCTTGCATTGAGTTGGGCCTTTGGTCTGTCTAATTTACAGTGCAAGCCTGTGCATGACTACTACTCAGACACTCGTTTCATTGTGTTCAATGAACACGCTTACTCTAAGGCAGGGGTGCCCAAACCCCGGCCCTGGGGCCACTTGCGGCCCTCGAGGCCTCTCAATGTGGCCCTCAGGGAACCCCCAGTCTCCAATGAGCCCCTGGCCCTCCAGAGATTTGTTGGAGCCTGCACTGGCCCAATGCAACTGCTGTCAGCGTGAGGGCGACTGTTTGACCTCTCACATGAGCTGTGGGATGAGGGCTCCCTCCATTGCTTGCTGTTTCACGTCTGTGATGCAGTAGTGGCAGCAAAGGAAAGGCCAGCCTTGCTTTGTGCAAGGCCTTTTATAGGCCTTGAGCTATTGCAAGACCTTCATTCATTCATATAAGTTCATCTTTAATATATTCACTTATGTAAACTTGTAAATTTATTCAAATTTTAAATGTAAATTAATTCTTTCCCCCCCCCCCGGCCCCCGACACAGTGTCAGAGAGATGATGTGGTCCTCCTGCCAAAAACTTTGGACACCCCTGCTGTAAGGAAAGAGTATATAGGATTCTAGCCCTAGATTTGTCTCTGTGGCCTCAAGCAGAGGTTACTTTACTTGGTGATAGTAGGGACAAATTTAGGCCCTTTTGTGTGTCCAACAACCCCTGAGCATTGCTCCTGCTTTGGTATACCCTTTGTGTTTTCCAGTTTCCATTTTCACCTTCCATTCCCAGCTTCTGTTTTTGGATGACCTGTCTGCCTTCTCATACATGTTGATAAGGACCTTGGATAAAATGTTTCAACCCCCTGAACAAAACTTTTCATGTTGAGCTAGTTTTCAAAGGTGAAGTAGCCAAGATGTCCCCTGCAGTTTTAACTCTCAGGCAGAAGGGGGCGGTGTGTTGCTGAATACTGAAATGGAGAAAGCTAGTCATTCCTGTGTATGCTGTCTCCTCCAAGCAGTGAAGCAGTGGAGTAGAGAATGGATGGGCATGTGGAAGACTCTAGTGTTGCCTAGGGAGTCAACTCTATCTCCTCCTTTGGGGCAGGAACTTGTCTTTTCATTAAATGTATTCACTCAATGTAAAGTGCTATACTAATAAATAATTGACCTAATTTGATGACTTTGAGGAAAGATTAGGCAAATTCTTGGAGGCCCTTTCAGCAGCTATTAATCATGTTAACTAAAAATGGAGACCCCCTCATCTGCCCCCTGGGGCAGTTATATGTCTGATTGCAAGATGCTGGGGCCTGGCCACTAACTTCATGCTCTGACTATGGGCTTCCCAGAGACATCTGGGTGATTGATGTTAGACCCAAAGTGCTGGGTTACTTGTAGGTTTCATAAAACTACAATATAGAGCAGGGGTGTCCAAACGTTTTGGCAGGAGGGCCACATCATCTCTTGCTTTAAGTCCTTGCGGGGGCGGGGGGAGTCAGCGGGGGTGGGGGGAAGGCACAGGATCGCACAGCTCAGAAGGGCTTCAGGGACTGGGGTGCACTCACCAGTCCTTGCAGCAGCCTGTTGGGGGTGCGGGGAGCCCTGCACAAGCGTCTGCAGGGCTCCCCAGCTCCTTAGAAGTTAAAGTGGAGCGATCACGCAAAACTGGAAGTAATGAGCTGGGGAGCCCTGCAGGCACTCGCACAGGACTCCCTGCACCCCCAACAGGCTGCTGCAAGGACTGGTGAGTGCATCCCAGCCTTTGCAGCCCCGTGAGCGAAGTGATCCTGGGGAGCGCATCGCTGCCACCTCCTTGCCCCCCCCGCCCCGCCCCTGCCCCTTAAGGGGAAATAGGCCAGGGTCTTCTGCTATACACTCATATCTGGGAGTAACTCCATTAAACCAGGGGTGGCCAACCTTTCAACTTTAGGACTCCTTGACCTTTAACAATTGTGTAGAGGCAGGAATTTCAGCAGGTGCAGCTTGTCATCTCACAGATCACAACCTGCACCTTCTGATATTTTCTCTTTTTACGCAATTGTTAAAAGTTCAGTTAGTCCTAAAATTGAAAGGTTGGCCATCCCTATATTAAACTTAATGGGGCCTACTTCTGTGTAGGCATGCATAGGCTTATGCTGTTGCACACCACTGATGGCTTCTCTTTTCCATCCACTGTTCATGTATGGAATATACTCCTTAATAACCTGGCCAATGCTGGCAGCGGAATCAGCTGTACAATATTAGGAAAGTGGCTATATTAGTTTTCTTTTGATTTGTTTTAATTGGGGGGGGGATAAACTGCATGTCCTGCTTTTTAATTTTCTAGGGAGTTCAGGTTTTTTTTTTTAAATAAGAATATTTAATATGATGTTCAGCATCATCATGGGCCTGATGTGTTTATGGTTATTTTAGAAATACTGCAACTCAAACATTTTTGATCCACATTGACTGTATCTACATGGGCAGTTCTAGAAGGGGAATAGCACCCTGCTAATGCATATGTGTCAGCACTGATGACAAATTTTCAAAAGGTATCCCACTCCAAATCTTATTCTTTTCCAAAGACAGAATTAGGGACAGTGATTTACCAGGAACAGGCATTAGCAACTAAGGACTGTTCTTTATCAAAGGGGACAGCTAGAACATATGGGCAGATGCTCTCAGACCATTTACATGAACACTACACATTAGAAATTGCGTGTTTTTAAATTGAGTTAACAACCAGGGCTGTTAGGTTAACAACAACCCGTTAGGTTGTCTGTGGCAGTCACTTCAGGCAGTAGACTGGTGAAGCTGTCAGTCTGCGCGGAATCCTCCAGGGCTTGTCCTTCTCGTCTTC
The DNA here is from genome assembly GCF_035046505.1 of Tiliqua scincoides. Taxonomy (NCBI): domain Eukaryota; kingdom Metazoa; phylum Chordata; class Lepidosauria; order Squamata; family Scincidae; genus Tiliqua; species Tiliqua scincoides. The sequence goes on along the minus strand of NC_089822.1, from coordinate 127,743,971 downwards.
CCATTCCCTGAACTGGAAAAGGAAGAGTGGGATAGAGCAGAAGAGGAAGAGAGACAAGTGCTCAAAGACACTCTAGTTCACCACTCTCTTCTTCTCCATACTTTTTTTTCAATTCAATTCCCCTCTTCGTTCTCCTATCTAGGGGGGTGCAGAGGCTGGTACGTCATCAGGTTACGGGGAGGTGGACAGCATTTGGCACACTGTTTCAGGTATCAGGAGATCTTGGATCCCTATTAACAACTGTGGCTCTCCTCAAGAAATCTTGGGAAATGCAGTTTTATGGGGAATGCTAATGGTATCTAGCAGAGGATACTTAGAACTTTTTTGAAACTACAATTCACAGAGATTTTTGGAGGTCATTGACAAAACTTTTATAAAACTAATTTTTAATTTCTAGTGCAGGCATATTGTGAATGTTTTTTTCTAGGCAACTACGCTGTACTTATTGTTATGCAATAGCAAGCAAATTATTCCTCAGCTATTGAGTGGAATACAAATGTATTTTTCCAAGGTAGACCTTTCACTGCAGGATATCACTTCTTCCTAGTACTCTAGCCACAATATTTAAAGCCCAGTCCTATCCAATTTTCCAGGGCCGGTGCAGCTCTGCCAATGGGGCATGCGCTATTTCCTGTGGTGGGAAGGCAGTGACAGAGGCCTTCTCAAGGTATGGGAACATTTGTTCCTTTACCACAAGTCTGCATTGTGGCAACACTGGAGCTGGAAAGCTGGATAGGATTGGGCCCTTAGTTACTAGGGAAATGTGTTAACTTCCCAGGTTGCTTATTGCTGTGATGGCATGTGGTTGTATGGACATACTGTACATTGTGTATTCATGTGTGTGGCATGACTAGGGATAAATGACACAACTCTTCTGCACACAACATCCTGTTTGCACTATTTTGTACAATTTTTTTAGTTAAAAAAAATTATATAGAGCGTGTGCCCTCCCACTCTGCCACTATATTCCTAGGGAATGTTCATCATGAACACCAGTGGCACTTCAGCCCCCTCCCACATCAGTATCTTGCTATTTTGTAAACCCTGTCTAAATTTTTTTGAGTGTGATGTACAGTCATATGCATGTTGCCTCAGAAGTAAAGCCCACTGTGTTCAGTGAGGTTTATACCTAGATAAGCAGGGCTTTTTTTGTAATGGAACACACCGGAACAGCGTTCCGGCACCTTTTTTTCCCCCTCCTCTCTGCCCCCACCTTTTTCCCCCCTGCTTGCACCACCCCGCCCCCTTTTTTCCCTCCTCCTTGCCCCCACCTTTTTTTCCTGGAGTGAGCCCCCTGCTGGAGGCTGTGGGTTAAGTCCTACCTGGGACTTAAAAAAAAAAAGTTAAAAAAAGAGCCTGCCTGGGACTGAACTTTGAGGAGTTTTGCAGCCTCAACTGGCCCCCCTTTTGGCAACTAGCAACCAACCTTTATATTTTGCAGCCATGGAGCACCTTCCCACCTTAAAAAAAATAAAAAAAATTATTCCTCAGTGGGATTTGAACCCCAGGCCTCCAGCTCCACAGATCTATAATTTAACCACTGAGCCACCAGAGGTCTTAAGTTTAAAGTGTTTGGAACTAACACGTGAGGCACTGATGGCCACCAGCTGGGCTGAAGACCTTATATATTTGTTCTGAACACTTTAACTACTGTATAGGCTTTCCTATAGCCCAATGGAGCACCTCCCCACCTAAAAAAAAATGGGGTGATTCACTCCAGCTGTGGCAGGAGTGCTTTTGCTACCAGGGATCTCACACGGGATGGATGTGTGTGTGTGCACGCGCATGTATAAAAAATGGTTTATAAATAAATAAATAAATAAAAAGTTGTGAGTTCCTGCACCTATTTTTTTACAAAAAAAGCACTGTAGGTAAGTGTGTATAAAATTGCACTGCGATTTTTAAAAAAGATGTAATTTATTTATTTAGAATAATAATATAACACTTTTCAACACAAAATGTTCCATGGGTTTACCTAACAAAAGAACTGAGGGCCCAATCCTATCCCACTTTTCAGCACCAGTGCAACTGCAATGAAACCCAAAGGTAGAGGAACATTTGTTCCCCTACCTTGAGGTGGCATCTATGAATGCCTGCCCACCACAGGATGCTGTGCACACCCCACTGGCACGGCTGCACTGGCACTGGAAAATTGGATAAGATTGGGCCCTGAGATGGTTCTCCATCTCCTAGAAAGGCTCATAGAAAGACAAGCAAGAGAGAGCGGGTAGTTTTTCTCCTTCTGACAATACTAGAACCAGGAGTCATCCACTGAAACTGTTTGGTGTGAGATTTAGGATGTACAAAAGGCAATGCTTCTTTATACAGTCCTGAAATGGAAATGCACAAGATCCCACTAGGACAGGGCTTTTCAAACTGGGGTGTTGCAACACCCCAGCCTGTGGGCCCTGGCCTCTGCCCCCTTAAGGGGCGGGGGCAGCCTGGAGGCAGGGAGGAGGCTCAGGGGACTGCAGGGGCTTGGGTGCGGGGAGCCCAGTGTAAGAACATAAGAACAGCCCCACTGGATCAGGCCATAGGCCCATCTAGTCCAGCTTCCTGTATCTCACAGCGGCCTTTGACAGGGCTCCCTGCAGCTGTGAAAGTAAAAGCGGAGCAATCGTGCCCCACTTCCACTAAAGCGGAAGTGGAGCACATTCGCTCTGCTTTCACTGCTGCGGGGAGCCCTGCCAAAGGTCGCACCGGGCTTCCTGCACCCTCGGGGAGGCTGCAGGAGGCTTGGGTAAGTGCACCCAAGCTCCTGCAGCCCCCTGAGTGGTGCAATCCTGGTGATCACGCTGCTGCCTCCTCCCCCTGCCCCTGCAAGCACTTACAGTGGCTCAAACTCTCCATGAGAGTTTGAAAACCACTGCTTGAGGGGATAGGATGTGGTGTCAACAGTGGCCCTTTTGCTCTGGTGAATCTGGAGAGGGTTAAAGCCTGGGATTTCAGCAATGGGTGTGCTGCACAACTGCAGCCACTAGAGGCAGCCAGGTCATTTCAGGGATAAAAGCAGCACCTGGAGCAGTAAGAATTGGCGAGTGTAGAAGGAAGGAGCTTGGACAGATAGAGAGGAAGAGGATGGATGGAGACTGTTAGAGGCTTGTGTGTGGTTGCCATGCCCAAGAGCTGCTAAGGACCAAGGTGCTGCTGCTGAGAAGCTGCTGGGGGGAGAGGGATGAAAGGAGGACCTCTGCAAGTTGAACAGGTGAGCCACTCTGGTGATGGGGCAGTACCCTGCAGTGCTTTCTGCCAAATTAGGGCTACTTTGAGTGAAGAGGAAAACTAATTAGCTTAAAGTGGGTGAAAGTTCTCTAGGCCAGGTTTGGTAAGGGAATTTGGCAAAACAAGTTCATAGTTAATCTGAGGAATTCATTGCCAGGAGATGTGGTGATGGTCACTCCTTTAAATGGCTTTAAAGGTGGATTGGCCAAATTCAGGGAGGACAGGTCTGTCAATGGCTGCTAGTTGTGATGGCTGTGTGCTGTTTCCAGTTGCAGCAGCAATAGGCCGCCATGCATGTTTCAAGGGAACAACAATGGGAAAGAAGTATGTCTTTCTCTCCTACTTGTGGGTTCCCCAGAGGCAGCTGGTTGTGTACACACACACTGCAAACTTTGCTGAGATGAACTGGAATAGTTGCTGTCCCCCTGCTAAATATAAGAGAACCATCACTTTAAAAGGTGTATCTTCACCCAGATAGCAGGGGTAGGATCCTGGAAGACCATTCACTTTTTCTTTCCTTTGTAGGGTTGCATCTACCTATCTATGTTGAAAAACGCCCTGTGCTGCACTAGTTGGCAAACAAGGACATTTACCTCTGCGCCCTACAGTTTCACGCATTAGTTCCTGCACATCTAGTCGCTGCTAAGGGCACCTCTGTAGAGACTGACTGAAAAGCTGACAATCTTATTCCTGACTTGGAGGAATTTAGCCAATTTAAATAAAGATGGGGATACTCCACACCATAATGATTCCTTGCAGCAAGGTTATTGCCTCCATCCCAGCTCATTACATGGGAATGACATGTACTGTATAGTGGCTTATTGTGACTAAATGGAACTTGGGGGAGCCTCTTAGGAGCAACACAGGCAGTTGCAGTGTGCTTTGATGGATTTATTATTTGTTCCTAATTTAACATTATCCAGCTACTACCGAACTTAAGGCAGTTTACAAATTTAAAAAGCGCAATAAATCATAAAAACCCCATAAGAAAAACACAAAGGGGAACATATGGAAAAGGAACCTGATCACACAAGAAGCCTTCAACATATGCTGGCTGGTAGCCTGGTAACTCAACTGCAACTGTGCTTATGATTGCCACTGTTTTTTCTAGAAAGGTTCTTGTACCTTCAATAGCAGAGGAACACCCCCCCCCTCCAAAAAAAAAAATGGCTTTAAAGATTCACCTCCAGGTTTCATGCTCCTCTATTGTCACCCCAGAATGCATTGGTATAGATGGGGTGAATCATGGATTCTAATAGAATGAAATAATTATTTGACAGTAGGAAGGTAGGAAATTGGATTTTGTTGCTTTTTTCCTGCTTACAAGGTATTTAAAGGTGGGCGTTGGTATCAGTGGTGAGTCAAATCAGTACCAATGTCCCACCTGTACACGTCTCCCCTTTTTTTTATCACGGCTTCTGTTTCCCTTTCCCATCTTGTGAGGAGCATGTGATTGAGAGCTTGTGGCCCACATGAATCTCCCACTGCCTCAGTCACTGGAGACATCTTTGTTTATAGCCAAATTCATAATAAAGCATTAGTACTGCCAACTTGCCAGAAAGTGGGGTCAGGCTCCTATGCCTTTAAGAGACACGTGAAATGCTGGAACCAGCAGGGGAAGCTTTCCATGGCACAGCATGGAGTTAAATCTTATCACTTGCAATTGAAGGGGTGACTACAGAGGTTGGTAGAACCATAGGCAGCCCTGTGCATATTAGGCGAGTCCTTCAACCACATTGGGTTAGGGTCGACTCAGGGGCAGAATATTTTTCCATCCATCAGCTGTACATCTGCAGTTCAAAACTGAATATCTTGAGAATCTAAACTTTCATTTACAAAAGAAAAACAAGTTTGTAGACCTCCTAGTGGTAGAAAAATGTATGGAAATGCAAGATCTGGGTGTGCTGAAATCCAAAGCTTTCCAGTCCCCAGGAAATGGAACTTTTGCACTTTCTGCAACTTCCCCTTCCTATCACTATGCTTTCCATTGCCCTTCTCTTCACCTCTAATATGCCTGATAGTCCTTCCTTCCAGATGCAGCCCTTTCTTTTCAAAACACTTCCTGAGACCTTGCCATGAAGTTGCATAAAGCAGCATCCATGCTAAATTGGGGCCTGCCTTTGGATTTGGTCCAAGTAATCTGGTTTTTGTGAAAGCAAAAGAAGAGGACTCATTGACTCACTGTAGTGCTTATGAAGATCTGTTCCATTGTGATACTGGCGTTGATAGTGCCTCTAAATATCACTTACAGATTTGTCCATCACAAACTCATTCATTTATAACCCTGTGTTTTAAACCAGGCCCTCCCCCCTCTATGGTAGGTCATGACAGTTTAAAATACAGTTCAAAACGTACACTATAAATCAGATGAAAAACAAACATGATTCAATGGAGAGAAAAGATCAATAGAAAGAGAAAAGAAAAGAAAAAACCTTTACAGCAGCATGGCGTACACAGGTTATCAAAATCTGAAAACACTAAGCCATCCAACAAGAAAGTTCAATTCAAAAGAGATTGCTCTTTACAACCTTTCTAAAGCCATGCTGAATGCAGGCCTCCTCACAGGATGAGAGAATTCCATGCACTGGAGAGAACAATTAGGTTGGGAGCATTCTAGAAGGAGGAGGAAAAGAATAGTATATTTAGGGGTGTTGCATTTTTGTTTATAACCATATTTTGAGAAAGGGTCATGCTTAACCCTTTCCTTGCCAATCCTTTTTCTAAAAAAAAAAAAAAAAAGTCAGGGGAATGTTACATTTGTACTTCTTGAACCCTAGACCAAAAACTGTTACACAAGCTACTAGTTTTGGTATTTCAAAAGGGAGCACATCTCATTTATTTATTGCTCTGTTCCTTGAAAGGCCTTGTGTAACTTGAAACTTGATCAGCATGGCCTGTTTGGTAATCTAGTTAAGGATTTGCCTCAGCCCATTCATCTTCAGATGGAAAGTTTGAAGACGTGACAATAACTGCAGAAACATCATGTCCTCTCTTTAAGATATTCATTTTGTTTTACTGTTTTTTTCCCCCCAAACACAGACACTCCATTTATTCAAACAAGGACTCAGAATACATGTGACAATGACACATGTTTGTATTTAGATGGAGTCTAAAGTGAAGGGTAAAGTGGGTCTGGTTTTAAGAGCAAAAGGGGTATGTAGGTGAAGGGTGCAGAGGCCTCATCTTTTAACTCTTTGCAGTGCTCGTGACCCCTTTTTCTCCCAGTCAGGCTCACTTGCTGTATCAATACTCTGCAGTAGAGCACATGAAACTGTTTTATACCCAGTTAGAACTTTGATTCATGTGGCCAGATATTACCGACTCTGTCAGCAGCTGTCTAGCATCTCAGAGACTCCCAGTCTTGCTATCTGAGGGGTCTTTCAAAAACTGGAGATGCAGGGATTGAACATGCGGAACAGTTTAACACACATGTCCCTTTTGGTCTTAAAGTGGGATCCCTCTACTCCCCACTTCACATATGATTGGGAGCAAACTTGGGAATACACAGGTCTTCCACTGTCATGGATGACTTGAATCAAAGTGCTCTGTAAAATCTGAAAACTTTCATTCTTCATTTTGCACATGATTAGAAAGAAAAGTATTGGGGGACTTGGCTGGTTGGACCTCTGGGAGCTGTAGGTCCTTGGCCAGTGCCTGGCCTGGCCGACCTCTGAAACTGCCCCTGCCAGGCTTCTTGCAGGATATAAATATGAATCATAATAAAGAGAGAGAGAGATTATCTGCAGCTTCAGCCTGATTATGAGGACTGGTTCAGACCAGAGATGGGCAAATCCAGCGAGGTTTGACTTGAATCTCTGCCCCCTTTAACTTGACTCAAAAATGAGCCCTAATGGGCAGACTTTCCAAGTCACCCAGTGCTTTTGGGGACTCTAAAAGACTTGTGTCCCAAGACTTCTTGGTAAAAAAAGTCAGCCGCAGCCCAAAGGGAAAAAAGGGAGCTGCTGCTGCAGTGTGTGTGAGTGACAGAGCTCTCTTGAAACTCCCCCCTGATGTACCCATCCCGCCTGTAAGCAAGGCAGGAGGGGTGGCACGAACTGCATGAGAAGCAGCAAGGAGGAGAGTCATGTACTGCAGCTGGGAGGCATAACAGTTTGACCCAATCCTCTGCAGCTCTACTCAGAAGTAGTCCTATTGAGGCTGGTCATTCATGAGCCTGCTGGAGCTATGCTATTTCTCCTGGATGGCTAGGAACCACCTCCCCACCTTTTCCCCTCACTTGTCCGGGGGGAAAAAACCTTCATCCAGTGGTCATGGGTTCCTTCAGAGATGGACAAAAGAGTCCACTCCTGCCTCCCCCTTGCCTTCCGCTTGATGCAAAACCAAAACACTGCCCCCTGCTTCCTGGCTGGAACTTCCCTGCTGCTCACCAAGTCTGAATGATGGCCCCACACGGTCTTTCAGGCTACAAAAAAGTAAGCAAGCAAACCCAGACAGAGACTCGAGTTAGAGCTCATTTCCAAGTCAGTGGCCTCACACTCAAGTCAGTGCTGGAATCATTAACATACCTAACTTGAATGTACACAATTCAGCAAAAAAGACGTGCTTTTGTGACTCGGACTTGAATTAACTGACGAGTTCCCAGCCCTGGTTCAGAATGAATGTCACACATACTTCCTTCATCCCTCTATTTTTGAAACTTCTGAAAGCTCAGGGGCAGTTTATGAATTAATGTTGGAGAATACGTCACTTGAACACCTGAAAAACTTCTTTTAGAGTTTCTGAGAATAAGGTTTGTTTGCCCTCGGATTAGCCCACCTCCTACACTTTTGCATGAGTCATTTATTCTGGGCATACCCAGAACAGTGACTTGTGCAGAGATGCAACAGGCAGCATTCTCTGAGAACAGATAAACTCTGCTGCATCAGGAGTGACTAAATCTTCACTAGAAGAATTTGTAGAATTCATCCATCCACCTCTTCCACCTGTCTTCTTGGCTCCTTCCCTTGGCTTGCGTAGAGCAGTCTTCAGACCTCCCATTATCGGCCTATGATCATCGCCAGGGTTGTGAAGGTTCAGCTGGAGTCCCTGAGATTGGGCGGGTTAGGACAGATAAAAGAAAATATTTCTTTACTCAGCATGTGGTTGGTCTGTGGAACTCCTTGCCACAGGATGTGGTGCTGGCGTCTAGCCTAGACGCCTTTAAAAGGGGATTGGACAAGTTTCTGGAGGAAAAATCCATCTGGAGGAATCTGGAGGAAAAAGGGGATTGGACAAGTTTCTGGAGGAAAAATCCATTATGGGGTACAAGCCATGATGTGTATGCGCAACCTCCTGATTTTAGAAATGGGTTATGTCAGAATGCCAGATGCAAGGGAGGGCACCAGTATGAGGTCTCTTGTTATCTGGTGTGCTCCCTGGGGCATTTGGTGGGCCGCTGTGAGATACAGGAAGCTGGACTAGATGGGCCTATGGCCTGATCCAGTGGGGCTATTCTTATGTTCTTAGATGGTACCTAAGGTGGATAATAAGAATAGAGTCATAGATAACAAGAGATAGGTGGCAGTTCTGCCCCTTGAAGGTAAGCAAATGCGCAGATAGCGAATTCACATACAAAGAGAACTGACTGTATATTATTTTGGGGGCTTGATATTTCCAGCTGCAAATGTAAGAGATTTGTCCCCTCATTTATTGGCCTTTATGCTGTCTTTGATATATAATGCAAGACCATCTCGTATCCTCTTCCCTGTCCTTTATATTTTTATATCCAGGGTTAATGGTACCTGTTTGCCTCTTACTGTTCCATCAAGCTTTTGATATGTTCCCTCTCCAAGCATTCCAATTCCCCCATGTTGGCCTGAAGGCTTCTGGTATTAGCATATATACACACCTATACCAGTGTTTCTCAAATTGTGGGTTGGGACCCACTAGGTGAGTCGCGAACCAATTTCAGGTGGGTCCCCATTTGTTTCAATATTTTATTTTGAATATATTAGACTTGATATATTAGACTTGATGCTACCATGGTATGTGACTGCATTTGGGGAAATGTGACAGACCTGTACTTTTAACAAGCTACTATGTATATTCTTTTAATAAGAGTAAATGGGACTTCCTCCTGGGTAAGTGCAGGTTGGACTGCAGCCTAGGATTGTTAAAAGTTTTCCTGCTTGATGATGTCACTTCTGGTCATGACACCACTTCTGGTGGGTCCTGACAGAATCTGGGTCTCAGTGCTAAATGTGTGAGAACCACTGCCCTATACACTGCATCCTTCCCCAAATGTCCTTTTCATGTGCAAAAGTCCTTATAACTTTTTGGTCCCTTTAAATGGTTGTCCCTTGTTTTGGTATGCTTCTTGCCAAACTTTGCCCTACCACCACTTGGAGGACCTGAAACTTTTACATCATCCATGCCTAGGTGATTCCTCCTAAATAGGATAACCACTTTACTTGCAGCTTCTCCCCAAGTTTCAGAGCTGCTCTACAAAGCTTGTGGTGTTGCCAGCATTCTAGTTCCATTATGGTTCCAAAAAAGCCCATCTCTTTTGTACAGGCTTACCTTGTGTTGTTCCCAAACATTCTCCAGCTAGAAGCATGGACTAGAAGTCAGCACAGTAAGTCCATGGCTGACCTTTCTACTAACTGTCCAGACAGCTACTTCCCTCAGAGCTGGTTTACTACTGTAAAAGGGAGGAAGGAAGGAGTGGGGAACGTGGAGGGGAAAGGATTCCAGGTAATACAGGGATCTCTGCTGGTCCCCCAGCCTGTCATTTGGGTTAGCAGAGATCCACAACACGGATTCTCACATGGCTTGTGGGTGTCAGACATGCTGAATGACCACTGCTGACCTCTCAAGAAATTTCCCAATGGAAGCAATCCCTGGGAAGGTAGGCAGCTGTTCTAATATTTTGCCCAAGGTAACCAGAAGCCTTAGGATGACTGGCCTTGAATGAATTCACAGCCATGCAGCTCTGAGCCTGGCCACACAGGTGCAAGCCAGGCATTCAATCCCATGTCTTCCTCTGAGTTTCCTTATGCTTTCCAGATGTCCCCGGGTTTCCAAGCACTTGCCACAATAAAGCAGGGAGTCTCTAAAGTCTCATCCAGACAGCAGCTTCCTGTGCTGAGTGTGGGATGTTGAGTGTGGGCCTTGCCCAGAAAAAACAAGGTTCCTCCCCCACCATCCCCAGGCAGCCTGAAACATTAACCAGTCATACTGCACAACCTACAATGGCCTGCGCTAATCCTATATGAATTGTGTGGGTCAGTTGGTAGGCTGAAGTCCTCTTTATATCTGGGCCAAGAGGGTTGCATACTCTAAAGAGCTCTCCTGTGCCTCCAGATGAGGGCTAAAATGACAGCCTTTCCAGAGGTGTGAAGGCAGAGTTACTACCTCTTGTAGTACATCTGTCCTATTATTGCCTTTCATAAACAGAGGTTACAGTGTTTTGTCAAAAATCCGTTGGACAAAAGGCAACAGCTGGACATAAAAGACATGGGGATGGTGCTATGGAAAGTGATATCTCTTTCAAACTACTTTCTAACTCTTTAAAAATATTGTTGGTCTCTAGCTATTGCAGCACTATTTATTTTGCTTGCTTGCAGTAACAGACTGAGGGCCCAATCCTATTCAATTTTTCAGTGCTAGTGCAGTCATGCCAGTGGGGTGTGTGCTGCATCCTGTGGTGGAGGGGCAGTTACTGGGGCCTTCTTAAGGTAAGGGAACATGTGTTTCCTTACCACAGAATTGTATTGTGGCTACATGGGAGCTGGAAAGTGGGGTAGGATTGGGCCCTGAATCTCCAGAAACGGACCCCAAAGGAGCGTCCTTTGCTGCAGAACATCACAATCCTATAGAATGGCTATAACCTCTAACTTTGGTAAATATGGATGGTAGTTTACCAAATAATGGTGCAGCTTTGCTGAAGCTAAGCAGGGTTAAGTTTGGTTTGCACCTGCATGGGAGCTCCCGCGTTTGCTACCCTCAGGTCTAAGAAAGAAGAAAGCTGAGATGGAAATAAAATAAACAGTGGCTTGCTTGAATTTTATCTTTCTGACTATGTGTAGACATGCAGTAAAATTTTCCTTGCCATGTGAGCAGTTAATTGGCTCCACCTAAACTTCCACTTGCTAAACGGCTGTCTATATGCAGGCTGAAATAACCATGTTCCATATACGAGATACTAGGACAGGTCCATACTTTTGAAACTACTGATGTGGCTTGTTTTTCACCTCCTAACAGACCTGAACAAAGTCAGTCCCCCTGTATATCAGAGGTGGGCTGCAGCAGGTAGATTATAATCCTCCAGTCAACCACTAGATAGTCCTGGTAGACTCCCAAGCATCTCTGAGTAGCCTGGGTTTTCTGGATTTGGTTCAACCCACCAAGGCAGCTTCCTATTTTCTTATTATATTCTTATTAAACAGAAGTCTATACTCTGTTCATCATGTGATCATCATGTGACTTTGTGACATCACTTCTGGATTTGCCTGAAGGAAGGGGTGCTCCCTGCGGCAACTTCATGTGCCGTTCCTTCTCCTGTGGAGATTCCCCTTTGAAGGAGAAGGAATTGGGGGGGGGGTGCCAAGCAACTGGTGCCTCCTCCATAACTAGGGCAGAGCCTGAAAGGCAGGCATATGTCCCCCCTTGGTGTAGCACCCAGGGCAGATGCCCCTCAGGATCTGCCCTAGTTATGCCACTGTTAGTGATGATGCCTTGGCTGTATAAGAAATCTAAAGTGTCAGGGCTGGCCCATCCATGAGGCCATCTGAGATGGTTGCCTCAGGTAACAGATTGTCAGGGAGCAGGCCACCTCCATCCACTCACTTGCCTCCACTGCTTGTCCTCCTCCCATTGGCTAAATTTGAAAATTAAGAGGGGAAAATGAAGTGTGGCGGAGAGAAGAGTTTAATGGGTTACAGCAGGGGTGGCAAACATAAGACATGTGGGTTGGATGTTCATAGTCGTCTTTCTTCATTCCCTACCTGTTCCAGCTCTTCAGCATTTGGCTGTGCACTGCACCATTCTACACATGCACCAGTGCTCTGGGCCTCTCCAAGACACTGCACATGCACTGGCAGGGCTCCCCAAGACACCTTTTAGGAGTGTAAAGGGCTCCAGGAACCAAGATGTTTGAGAACCATTTTTGGTAGACAGTGATGCCCCCTCTCAAATGTTTGCAAGTTGAAATGAGAGCTGAATATTTTATGTCGTAACTAGTCTGGAAAAAACATGATGCAATATTGTCATCCAGATACATGTATGGTGCCTGAATGCTACATGAACTACATTAAAGCTTGTCAGTGTTTGGCAGTTGGGCAATATTAATCTGTTCCTGTAATCTTAAATACAGTATATGAAAGCTTCTGCAGTGTTTTCTCAGAGGAGAGGGGAAAGGTAATTTGTGTGTGTTTAGGGACACACACTTCTGTATACTTCATAACTCTCAGGAATGAGTCTTGTCATTGACTACAGATTCCATAGGTACAAATGCCTAGAATAGTACAGTATTACTGGATAGAGTGTGAAGTCAGGATTGGTTATTTGAGACAGACAAATATTTGTACACAGTTTGTAATGGGAATGTTATTGAATTGTGTCAATAACAATCTAGACCAGGGGTGTCAAACTCAATTAATACAAAGGGCCGAATAGCATTCATGATGCCTGCTGAGGCAGGAAGTGATGTCATTAGGCAAGAAGTGATGTCATTAAAAGGTCATAACCAAAAATAAGCACTTTTTTCTCAGTTAGGAACTTGGTAGCTGCAAATGACAAAAGAGAAAATACTCAAACCTTGACATATTTCAAGATATGGGAGAGCCCAATTTTCATGTGAGCTACTCTTTCAGCAGTAGCATCTCAGCACTGCTCCGGCCCCCAGGCCTTATGTTTGACAACCCTGATCTAGACTTTTGTGTAGCTACTAGCTTAAGATGCTATCTTAATAGGCACTAATGGTGAGAAGATGCTTACACAATGGCTTTCTGTGATCAGTAGCCATTAGCAAGTCTGAGTTTTGCAAGTGGCTGGGAAGAAATAGTTGGGAGGGGGGTGTTAGTGCTTGCAGTTGGCAAGCATTCTCTGCCAGGGTGTTAGCCTGTTCCTCATGTGCAGGTGTGCTTGTAAATAGATGGATATCACAAAAATGCCAAAATAAACCAGAGCACTCTTGGCACAAAGAAACACACCATATTCTGTAAAAAACCTTCCCCTCCAAGAAGTGGCATGCTGTGACACAGCATAATGGCACAGAGGTCAGGTGGGGGGAGAGAGAGAATGGTGATTGTGGGGGCGCATGTGCTTGCTCTGAGCTACAGGGGGAAAGAACCAAGATGTAGGTTCTGCTGGCAGCTCTGTGGCAGAAGTGTTGCTTTGGGGGATTCTGAAGCCTGCCCTGCATTATGATGTAACTGGTGTTACAAGGAGACTCTGGAGGTCACTGGCTGCCGGATCATCCCTGGGACTTCCATTTGCAGAGATGCTTTTGGGATAAGCGCCAACCCGCCTCTTCTTCCTGCACATTTGCTCAAATCTCTTTAGTAAAAAACAGATCTCAAAATAACAACTGTGCCCCCAATAACAGCCCCCCAACCTGTAGCTTCCATCCAAGCAGTAGGGTCTGCCTAGCCCAGTAAGGTGAATAGTGGCTGTTCCCCATCCCCCTCCTTGGCTTCATCTTCTGCTCCCCCTCCCTTTCCAGAGGCCTCAGTGCAAATCGATTCCTAACCCCCCCTTCCCTTCTTTGAACAGATTTACGGCTCAGCTGTTCCCATTGGCTGGCTGGGCTGACAGCCCTGATTTAGGGCCGCATCCCATTGGCTGCCGCTTGACAGGGTTATTGATGGCTGCCATGCTATTGGCTGGCTAGAGCATTTTGCAGGAGGGAGGGAGAGGTAATTTATGGCCAGAGCTTGGCGGAGGTGGTGTAGGGCTGCAGCTGCAACATGGAATGTCTCCCCAGGGACTGAGGCTGCTGGAGGCTCCTCCTCGGCATCGCTGCACTTCTTTCTCTGATACTGTCTCTTCGCCTGATGTGGTGGGCAGTGGTTCTGCAGGTCGAAGCTGCTTCTTTCAGAATCCCCTCAATCTATTCACACACATTAGCCATGCAGAATTGTTCAAAATGTTATAGCTTACATGTAACATTTGATTAACAAATGTTACAGATTGCATAGCATTACATGTTAGATCAATTTGTGAATGAACAAATCCACTCCCCACATCCGCTACTGCCAATTCAGTTTGCCATCCAAAGGGTGGGATCGTTCCCTGGATCCCTTCAGAGAATCCAGCTCATCCCCCATGTGACTTCCAAATTTACTAGGTAATGATGAAGGGGGGGGGAAAGCATTCATTTGAATCCAAGTTCTGTAGGTTAACACATAATATTTGAAGGTTGTCATCTCTGTATTTTTAAGACTGAGTTCATGCTCTGTGCTTATGACCGTAGCATCAAGTTATACAGCTGTACATGTGAAATGGCCATCGCAGGTCATGTGCTCAGGCAGCTGTCGCGTCACTTTTTGTAATCTCAGACACAGTGAACTTTTCAATGAAGGCAGTTCATACATTCAGCTGTGAATTATTTGGTTGTCTATAGGCATGTGAGAATAAGCCCTGAGTCTACAGCACTGGTTCTCAACCTGTGGTCCGTGGACCACCAGTTGTCCGCAAGACCCTGAGAAGAGGTCCACAAGGTCTCTGGAAAAAAAATCACCTTTGATCTCTTCCAGCATCTTGTTGAGCAAGCACTCCCTCGTGGACCACCAGAGAGGGTGGAGAACGGACTGTATGTATGTCCAAAGACTTTTCCAGTTGCCTCTACCCTCCCTTCATCCTGCTTTGCCCCTCCCTGCCCCTATTCTGCTTGCCTGTCACCACCCTCCCCTGCTATGTTTCACCCCTCCCCCTTTGCAAAGGGGTCCAAAAGAAACTTTGTACCCCCTGAAAAAATTCTTCTCAGAGGCCCTGCTACAGCTTGTGTGCATGGTAGCAACCTAAGCTGCTGCATAATCTCTCAACTGCAAATATGGGAAATGTCACAGCAGGCTTGAAACCAACTAACCCCCCACCCCAGCCTGGGTCCAAGGTCTGGCACTGCCCCAAGAGCTCAGGGGGCAGCCTTTCCCTTAGGCAAGGTGATTGCATCAGCTGAGGATTGCAGGAGAGTGAGAGGGCAGTGGGTTCACTCTGTGTCTGGATCACCTCCCCCTACCTGCCACAGATGTGATCTGCAGAGATCCAGTGCAAGGGGAATGCTGATCATCCTGCTTACCTTGCGCCTGCCGCTGCTTTTTCAAACACAGAGATGCAGGAATTCCATATTCATTTACATTGTAGTGGTTCCCAAACTGTGAAGCACAGCACCAAAGAGAGCCACCGATGATTTACAAGAACCATGCAAATGAAGGAGCTTCTTCATTTGTGTAGTCCCTTTAGACTAAACCAGAAGTTCCACATTTCTGCTGTTGAAGAAACCATGCAAGGAGCATGGTAAGCAGCTATGTGTTGTTGTTTTTTTAAGTGTGCAGAGACAGTGGACCCAAGGCAGCACAGGGTGGCATTCTGGGTTGTGCCACCTGCTCCTGCCATACTATGTGCAGGGTATGAATGGTTCCCTGTCACTGGATTACCGCTGTCTGTTCCTGAGCCGCCCCCTCTTCATGCCTTTAGTCACTCCCAGATTAATCCTCTGGATCAGGGGTGCCCAAACCCAGGCCCTGGGGCCACTTGCGGCCCTTGAGGACTCCCAATCTGGCCCGCTGGGAGCCCCCAGTCTCTAATGAGCACTGGCCCTCCAGAGACTTGCTGGAGCCTGCACTGGTCCCATGCAACTGCTCTCAGTGTGACGGCCAACCGTTCAACCTCTCGTGTGAGCTGTGGGTTGAGGGCTCCCTCCACTGCTTGCTGTTTCATGTCTGTCATGCAGCAGTGGCAGCAAGGGAAAGACTGGCCTTGCTTTGTGCAAGGTCTTTTATAGGCCATGAGCTATTACAAGCCCTTCATTCATTCACATAGATTCCATCTTTAATGTGTTCATTTACCTAAATTTATTCAAATTTGAAATGTAAATTAACTCTTTTTTTCCTGGCCCCGGACACAGTATCAGAGAGATGATGTGGCCCTCCTGCAAAAAAGTTTGGACACCCTGCTCTGGATCTTCCCTCCAGATCCTCCTCACTGCCTGATCCCCCTCCCACATCACCACCAGGACACATTAGGGGACTGCCCCAGTGTCTTTGGTAGATATGTCCTTTCCCCAGGACATTCAAATGCTCAAACTCAACATCTCGCCTTGTGAGCCACACTGCCTAATGTGGCCCTGTCTGCTGTATGAAGTAGACTGGGAGCCTTAAAAGGCACTTTCCCTAATGACATTGCATTGTCAAGACAGTAATCTTGTTCTTATTTGCATTTCATTCCACCAGTCCAATTTTATTCCTTTCTCTTCTAGTGAATCCATTTTCAGTAGAACATGTGTTCTGTCCAAAGTAGGTTTTATATTTGAATTACAGATACTTGAAATACAAAAAGTAAGACTGTTATTGCAAGAGATATTTAAGGCTCAATGAGCATATATTTTGTATGCAGAAGGTCCCAGGGCTGGTCCTGGGCATTTGCAGTGAAATGATCTCAGCCAGCAGAGCTGGGATAGCCCAATGCCTTAACTCAGCATGAGGTAGCTACATCTGTTCATATTAGTTGTGTCAGAAATCGGAATGTTAAACTTACATTGGCTTGGATATACATTTTCAAATATACAAATACTTCCAGCTTCTGTCCTGCATCAACAATGTTTGTGACTGATACATTCCAGATGAAAAGGCATTCTTGCAGCCAGAGCCTATCTGTATCTACTCAGAAATATGTCTCATTGATCCTACTGGGGATTTACTTCCAAGCAAAAGTTTAAGATTGAAGCTTTACTGTCATTTGTGAAAAATGCGTCAAGAATCTGGAATGTGGAACCCCTAGCCAACCACGTGAATGTACCCTCGGACTGTGCAAATAAGATTTTACCATGCTATGCTTTTGTTGCCACTGTTAAGTTTTACTAGGAGCTGGGCTATATGAAGATGATCACATGATTGGCTCCCAGATCACACCACTCCCCATTTGGCCTGAAGTATTTGGCAACTTTCAAATGACTTGATCCTATCACTGCTTGGTGGGGCAGTGGGACAAAGAAGAAAAACAAATCAACCTAATGCTTTAATGGCTTAATTACTATCCACTTTTTAATACTGTTAATTTTGTTTACTGTTTAATACTGTGACTTTTTAATACTGTTGACCTACATTGAACCTGACCATAGTAAGATTTTGCTGAGGGCCCAGACAATTTAAATCACTACAACAAAAAAAATTCTTTTCACTTGGACACAAACTGTGAACATAGGATATATAGGGAGTATCTAGATCAGGGGTGTCCAAAGTTTTTGGCAGGAGGGCCACATCATCTCTCTGACACTGTGTTGGGGGCGGGGGGGGGGAAGAATTAATTTACATTTAAAATTTGAATAAATTTACATAAGTTTACATAAGTGAATATATTAAAGATGAACTTATGAATGAATCAAGGTCTTGCAATAGCTCAAGGCCTATAAAAGGCCTTGGACAAAGCAAGGCTGGCCTTTCCTTTGCTACCGCTACTGCATCACAGATGTGAAACAGCAAGCAGTGGAGGGAGCCCTCATCCCACAGCTCATGTGAGAGGTCAAACAGTCGCCCTCATGCTGAAAGCAGTTGCGTCGGGCCAATGAGGGCTCCAACAAATCTCTGGAGGGCCAGGGGGTCATTGGAGACTGGGGGCTCCCTGAGGGCCGCATTGGGAGTTCTCGAGGGCTGCAAGTGGCCCCAGGGCTGGGGCTTGGGCACCCCTGATCTAGATGGCTGCTTTCCTTCCTCCATCGGCTGACATGCATGTACACCCACACACCTACCACAGATTGAAAATAACCCCCCAAAATGTCTGCATGAACCAATTGTGAGAGTTAGTATGGGAATATGTAACTATCTGACTTTCAGGGCACTCCTCCTTTCCCCCTAAGAGCTCTGTATTACTCCAAGTCTCTGAAATTAATTGGTCTATGTTTCGATCAGCGCAGACCAAATAAAACATACTAACACATCTCCCTCAAGCTGGGGACAGGTAGTAATTATTAAAAGAGTCAAAAGCGGTTTGGGAGAGGCTGTACATGCATTTGTCACTTTTTGGTCAAGCAGGCTTTGAAACAAGAGAACCAATTTACCAGAGGCAAAAGTGGAATGCTAGAACTCAAGATCCCTCTTCCAAACCACCTTTGGAAAAAACAACTGTCTACAGATCTAGCCCATTCAGTCTCCTAGTTCAGCATGCCCAGAAGGATATTCGGGTAGGATCAGTCACAGCTTGAGCTTCCACACAGCATTTTTTAGATTTTTTAAAGTGAGAGTTCGAACCAAGGTGTGAAAGAAAGGGAAGTGATAGACCAAAGCATCTCAGAGCAGGAGGAGCAGGGGAGGGTGAGCAGACAGATGGAAGGGGTGACCTCTGCTAATCTTCATGAAGCAAACACTTCAGTTGGCCTCCTGAATGGGCTGGCCCTGGGAAAACGTATATTCAGGGTAGCTTTTCCCTATTGTTCCATGTGTTTTAAGGCTGAAAGCTCAACCCTGGGAGCTCTGGCTAAAATAGTGTCTTGTAACCCTTATCGCCATCACATACTGAAGTACTGTAGCCATCCCATTTCAACCTTCCCTTGCTATCCCAAGGTAATATTAAAACAACAACTTCCTAGTGGCCTCTCTAGGTCTGAGGTCCTCCATCACTTATACACAAGTATTCAGCTGAAACAACCCACCAGCAATATATTCTCGGGGGGGGGGGGGGAATCTATCTCCCTGAAGCCAAATCCTCCAGCCCCTTTTTCATCTCACCTGTAGACACACCTTGCAGTTACCAACCACCCAAAGGAATACAGTTACAAGCTTTACACACACAAGCCATGCTCCTACACATAACCCAGACCTGTATCCTCTACATGCAAGTACCTAGAATACTTATGTACTTATATATTGCATTCTTATGCAAATATACATAAGAATACTTATGTATATTTGCAGATACAACCATATATGCAAAAATACCAATATTAAAAATCCAGGATACTCTAGGACTAGAAGTTGTTTAGTTTAGTTTTCTGCCATATCACACGAACTTGGTGGTGGGGCTGTAACCCAGTGGGAGGACACTGCTTTGCTTGCAGGATGTTCTTCGGTCCAGTTCCTGGTTTCTCCAGGTAGGGCTGGAAAGACCCCTGCCTGAAACCTTGAAGAACTGTAGACAATACTGAGTTAGATGAACCAATGCTCTGACTCAGGATTGGTCCATTGTCCTATGACTAAAGTGCAAGCCTATGCGTGGCTACCCACTAAATTCAGGGCCCAGTCCTATCCAATTTTCTAGCACCGGTGTAGCCGCAATGCAGCCCTGAGGTAAGGGAACAAATGTTCTCATATCTTGAGGAGGTCTCTGTGACTGCATCCCCACCATAGGATGCAGTGCACACCTGACTGAAAATTGTGGGGTGCGCCGGCACTGGAAAATTGGATAGGATTGGGCCCTTACTCCCAGGTAACTATACATATGATTGCAGTCTTGGTATGTTGAATCCCACAGGCTCACAGTGGAAACACATTCAGTCCTTTTGCTTCTCAAATAGTGAGATGTGCTGTCATCTGGACACCTCTTCATATCTAAGATTGCCAGCTCCTGGTGTGGAGTTGGTAGTTGTTGATTTCATAACTCTGGGTAGAAAGAGCTGGCAACCAGTGTTGCAAAATTTAATAAATTAATCTATTTGATTTGATTAAATTATTGAAAAGGTGTTAATTGGACAGCATGTTTTTTTAAAATGTTACCTATTTCGAATCTAGAAGTTAGAAAACCTACAGGTGCCTACAGGTAGGTGCCTTTAGGTAGGTACCATCTTGGAAGAGGCACAGGAAGATATATACCTGGAACTGTGTCTTCTGCATCATATGCTTACATCACCAAAGGAATATGCTTGTTTTCTGAAAAATGACTGTTTTATTAATAGGCAGGTGTATGCAATTGATTCGTGGATCTAAAACTCACAGTTAGGTGCCGACAGCCCTATTGACCATATTTTTTCTTATGGGTAGGGGATGGGGACCTCCGTGCCTACCAGGGAGAATTTCATGCCTATTCCTTAATAATTAAAGAGAAAGCAAGCATGGCAGAGAAGTGGGAAGACCAAAGAAGGCCTAGTGCTTGACTGCTCTGGAGTCAATCATGATGGAGACAGACAATAGATTTTTTTTCAGCGTGTTGAAAACTGTATGATGGATGTCTCACTGCATATGATCTGCTCTTTCTCTGTCCGCTCTGTTCAAAGGGTTTGAAGGCTTTTGTAGTGCTTCAAAAACCTGTTTGATCAGCTATGACAACTGGACAAAAGAGATGAGTGTGAACTCCACCATCAAAGACAGATCATAGTCTTTGTCTTGCCCCACTAAGATCTTGGAGTTTGGCCCCTTCCTTTGGAATGTCATAACAAAAGACAAGATGTTGGCGGATGGTGATGTGCATCAGCGGGTGACTCAGTGAGTTTTGTTTGAAGTTGGGAGCAGGTTCACACTGTCAACTTTCTCCATGTAATTATATCCACAGGTACTCTGGTTATGGAGCGAGGTTGGAGTAAACCGGGCTGCCTGCACAAAGAACTGGCAGCCATGCCTGTGTTTGAGACTGTTGGAAAGAATTCAGCTGTGCTCATGGACATGGCTGTCAGCTCCCCATGTGTACAATACAGTCTGCTTCACATTAATCTTTCTCCATGTAAAACCCACAGCCAAGCGCAAGTGGGAAAATTTTGACAACGTAACCTTGCAATTTTACCAATTGTCATATTTGAGGTTGGGAAGGTATTTTTCCCTTGACCAGGCCAGCACAACTCAGGAGGCAATACAGGCAGATGCTTGGAGTGACAGAATTCTAGACTGATTGGGAAATCTTTTAAGGATGGGGGCATCCCTTGAGTTATGGGGGCAATTGTGTCCCTTCTAGTTTTCCTGATTGTAGCCTTGTTTTTCTTGCTCTGTAGAAGTGAATACAATTAAAATGTCTATTCACTTATGGAGCAGGGAAGGAAGGTGGCCATTTGAATCCATTCTCTAGGCCCTGATGCAGTTGTCCCAAAGTTCTGAAGTATGTGTGGGAGGATAGGTTGCCCTTTGCTAGTTTTCCTACTATCAGCCTCTTTCTTCCTCTCTAGGCAGCCGCCGCTGGCTCCTCAAGAAAAGGGGACTTTTGTCCTCTTCCCCCAGGTAAAGCAAGTAGCCCTGCAGTGGGGCTACTCAATACTACGTTGACCTGAAGGTTGGCGTATCAAGAGCCTCCGTGTTGGGCAGCAAGCCCAACGCAGAGGCTCTGGACCTGGTGGAGCAAAGCTCCAACGGTCCCGCCTCCCTCCCGCCCCACTCCCACCCCCCAGAACGCCTCCTCCCCATCCTCCCTCCACCTCCCCCCTCCCCAGAATGCCTCCTCCTCGCCCTCCCTCCACCTACCTCTCCGCTGCTCGGTAGTCCATGCAACTGCCGAGCAGTGGAGCTCCGGCGCTCACCCGGCACTAGCCAGCAGCCACCAGTGAGCCAACAGGCCAAGTTCAGGATTAGGCTCTCAGACCTTTACCTTGTTTCCTCCCTCCCTCTCCTGGCCTTGAGCTCCCTCTGTGAGCTCTGACCAGTTGCATGGAGTTCACCATGCCATAAAGTCACATGCCATTAGGTCACGTGCATGTACATGCAAAGGAAATAGGTCTAGGGTTCTGTGTGCCGAAGCCTAGGACCTCTACAGCTTACATATTTGTGAAGTGTAAGTAAAGTATTTTTCACTGGAACCTTTTTATTGCCTCTGCTCCTGTGTTACTGTTAGCAGCAAACTAGTGGGGATTGGTGGGGAGCAACAGGAAAAACCTTCTTCCGTTATAGAACTTTGCTTAATTTACACCCATTTACACCCTTTTCCCAACAGGTTTTGGTCCCTGAACCCCAGTGCAGAAATCTAGTTTCTTAGAATTATTTTTTCTTCTTCTCCTTTTCCACTGAAATGCTACTTCAGGGGTGTCAAACATAAAGCCCGTGGGCTGGATGGGGCCCTCAGAAGCAATTTATCCACCCACCCGTTATAATTGGGCTCTCCCAGCGTGATAATTCTCTCATATATTGAAAATATGAACAAGATTTGTACCTTTACTCTTCTGTTATTTGCAGCTAATGAGTTCTCACTTTGTGAGAACAAAGTGCTTATTTCTGATCAGCATCTGCTTACTGATGTCACTTCCTGCCCTCAGCAGGCTCCATGAATGCTAACTTCAGTATGAAATGAGTTGACACTCCTATGCTCGTGTGCAGCGCCTAGGAGAGGGGGGTAAAGGGGGTAATTTGTACCCAGGCCCAGGGTCAAAAAGTGGGCCCAGGAGCCAAAGGAGGGGGTCCAGAAAGTTCCTGGGATCTGACATTTTCCTCACCTGAACTTGCTGATGGGCTCTGCATCAAGAAGGCTAGTAGACCCAGGGTCTACATGAAAATTGGGCTTTCCCAAATCTTGAAATATGACCAAGATTTGTGTACTTTCTCTTCTGTCATTTGCAGTTAATGAGTTTCTATACGAGAACAGTGTCTGATTTCTGGCCATCAGCTGCTTAATGATGTCACTTTCTGCTTAATGACATCACTTCCGGCCCTCAGCTGGAGCCCTGAATGCTAACTTCAGCCCTCTGTATGAAACAAGTTTGACACCCCTGCCTTACAGCATGTTTGTGACACCCCACACCATTGTAAGACTGGCGTGACAAGCTCAAGATTAGGCTGTAAAGATCTTTGCAGTCTTAGAAGGAAAGGAGATAGTAAAATAAAAACTAACCACTGACCACAGTTATGAAGAATTTAACTTTGACTGGATTTGTGCTCACAGAAAATCAAGATATTGGATTTGGATTTTTACTGGGATCCCTGTAAAGAATTTGGTCCTTGCAATTTATACAGAGATTGTCTCAGCACTTACAAAAGAATGCATACACACTACAGATCTCAGGCCATGTGGATCAAATTACATGACCAAAGATCAGAGGTAAATCAACAGAAAGCAAGTCAGATGCTTTTCATGTGAGGCTAGAGGACATATCAGAAAGAAGTGTGATTGATGCAAAATTACTCATCCCATTTTGGTCTGATGCAGATGTGGCAGCAAACTATCTCCAGAATAGACTGTCCACTAAAGGTGCAACTAAAACACCATTTGAATTATAGGGTGGGAGAGCACCAATCATGGAACACATGATTTGGCAGCAAGGCCTACACATCTGTACCAAAAGAGCAAAGATCGAGAGCTGCCAGAGCTGAGGAAAGCATTGTGATTGGACATACTTCAGGGCTGAAAGGCTACAGAATAATGAACCTACACATCAGAAAGGTAAAAGTAAGCCGAATACTGTGTTTCAGTGTGCATGAGAAAGCTGACAAGCTCCAGAAGCAGGCGACCAAGAACTGCTTGCGTACATGCCAGCTCATAGTGGCAACCTGTCCAGAATCTTGTCAGCAGAGATAGAAACCTCCCTGCGCAAGGGAGGGCATCAGGATGCAGGTCTCTTATTGTCTTGGGTGCTCCTTATCTGGTGGTGGGCCGCTGGTGAGGTACAGGTGAGGTATCTGGTGGGCCACTGTGAGATACAGGAAGCTAGACTAGATGGTGCTTTGGCCTGATCCAGCAAGGCTCTTCTTATGTTCTTAAACAAACCAGGAAGGTGTGAAGACAAGTGCAGGAAAAGAAAGGGAAACCAATGGGGAAGTTAAGTCAGAAGAGCTGGATGTTGCTGGGGAAGCAGACCAGGCTCCAAAAACTGAATGCAGATGTTTATCCCAGCCAAGTAAAGGCATATCGGCAATGCGCCTTTCCTACTTTACAAGGTTGGCATTACCAGTGGCAGACCTGCCATTAAATGAATGGGGCAAATGCCCCAGGTGCGGACCCTCACACACCTTTAGGACCATGTGGAAGCCTCCCTGAGGCTCCTGACGCAGTCGGAAACTGTGCTTCCGGTTTGGCTTCCCCAAGGCGTCCTGGAGTCGCGCAAGGTCCGTGTGCTCCAGGTAAGTGGGAGGGCAGTGGCATCCTGCAGGGGTGGCGCTGTCACGGACCTTTGCCCTGGGGCAGGGGGCTGGGAAGGTCTGTAACTAGGCATTACAAAATGAACCAGAAACATGGGAAGAAATTGAAACAAGCAGGTGGATGAGAACAGCACAAGAGGAAGTAGATGCATTGCACAAACACTCAGACCTGGCAAGAACGCAATAGGGTACAAGTGGGTCTTTAAAGGAGAACAAGGTGCAGAAGTAGAAGTGCAGGGCTACAAAGCGACAATAGTTGAAAAAGGCTACTTGCAGAAATATGGGGAGAACTGTGATGAGACCTTTGCCTCTGTGGTGAAACTCAGCATTCATTAAGAATGCATTGAGTGTGGTGGCTTCCAGATAGATGAGTGTTAGGCACCTAGAGGTCAGAACTGCCTTTCTAGGTGGCAAAATAATGAAAAAGCTCTACATGGAGCAGCCACCAGCCTTTATAAATAGGTAAGATTGCTTTTGCAAAGTTCAAAAGGGGCTGCCTAGCCTAAAGTAGGCAGCCAAGGCCTGGAACAAGAAGCAAGCTCAGATGCCGAGACAGCAAGACTTCATTCAAGGTGAGGCAGGCCTATGCTTGTACACTAGGCACCAAATGGATAATGGACTTTGTTTTTGGCTTATGTTGATGACTTGATTGCATGTTATAAAAAGAGATCAGGACTATAAAGATGTTGTGTGCCACCTGAACAGAGAAGTGGAAATAAAAACTTGGGAAAGTCACCTGCTACTTAGGTATTCAAATTGAGTAAGATGAGCATGGCCATAACATTCTTAGCAAAAGACAAAAGACTGTGGAGTTGCTGGGGTCTCTAGGACTCAGTTGCCAACCCACCTGCTATGCCAACGGAAACAAACTTTCTCAAACAAAATTATCTTGGGGTTTGTTAGCAGCAAACTAGCAGGAGTTGGTGAGGAGCAATCAGAAAAAGTTTCTTCCGCTATATGACTCTGCTTAATGTATACCCATAGACCCCCTTTCCCAACAGCTGGAGCAGGAAATACAGTTGTCCCCAGTGTGCAATGAAGGGGGCTATTTCTTCATCAAAATTCTTCATCATGCCCTGTTTTCACACCTGTTCTTGTTTGTAGTGCACCATGGTTTACACTGTATGTTTTTGTGATTGGATTTGTAAAGGGGGATGTGTGGATAGTCCTACATTGAAATGGGGGTGGGCAGGACTGGGAGTTGCATGTGATTACTTCCTGCTCAGTTTGTTGTCATTAACCTTGTGCAGGCTAAAACTAGGGTTGGATGATGCCAAATGTTACAGGTTTTCAGTACCAAGGTGAATGCAACTACCTTGCAGAATTCACATTGGGATGCAATCCCAGGCTTGACTTGAATGAGCCTCGCTCTGTCTCAGCCAAAAGGAACGAGAAAGAATCCTGGCATGGATTCCAAGCAGTGGTCTGGAAGGGCAATGCATTGTAAACCTCTGGCCCAGTTCTGTAGATGGGACCCATTGCTAGCTTTGTCTGAGTACAGAGAAAGAAAGCAACAGCACATGCCTGATGGATGGACTAGAATGCACTGAAGGAGAAAACCTGTCACGAAGTTCAGAGAAGCATAATTATTAAGGCTGCAGCAATTGATTAACTAGCTAGATGAATAAATTAAAACCCTTTCGGTTTATTAAAAAAAGCCCCTTGCATTAATCAGATTTTTGAAACATGCAAATTACTTTTAATACACTTCTAATTATAAATACTTATAAAACCTGCAGGTGTCATTTTAGAAGAGGCATTGGTCTTATTTCTCACACAGAAGGAAATTCCTTCTCCTTGGATGGTTTTGCAGCAACACACATGAGCAAGAAAATCCAGGAACACTGACATTATACTGTTATCTTCAGAAACCTTGTTTTATTCCTGTGCAGATGTAATCACTTACAGTATTTAATTGCTTACTTAACTAACAGCACTATCCTGTGTTTACTCAGAAGTGAGGCCCATTGTGGTCACTGGAGCTTACTCCCCAGAATGTGTGCATAGGATTGCAGCCTAAAACTTGCTTGATGAATCAAGAAATTTTTTTCTTTGGATGACAGCCCTCAAACATTTCTGCTGCATTGCAAAAAGCATGTTACTTATGACCGCCTGTGGAACTATGTGACCCATCTGATCCTACCTTTTTGCTACATGTGGGCTGGAAGTTGGGAGGAAAATCCAAACCTTTTATGGATTCTGGATACACAGTATACCAACTGTGTTGCTTTAAAAATAATTTACTTACAGTACAATCCTATACAAGTTTTCTTCAAAGTAAGTTTCAGTGGGACTTACTCCCAGGAAAGTGTGCATAGGATTGCAGTCTTATAGTACATTGAAGCAGATCTACCTCTAATGATGATGATGATATAAAAAAATTATACCCTGTATTCTGATCAACTGAGCTCTAAAACTTCTTCTAACAGGCTGCAACAATGCAAAAAACTACCCAGCATCTTTTGTACCTCTGAAGAGCGGCAGTGGCCAGAAAGTTCTCCTTTCCTTACTTTTGCAGTTTCAGAGTGACACAAATTCTCACTACCAACACTGAGGTCACTTCCCTCTGGTGGCAAATTTTGGGATCCCATTAAAAGGGCAGCTAATGGTCAATTATTTAATCATTACAGATTTATCACCATCAGAGGTGCCATTTAGATTTTCTGCCCTGGGCATGAAAATGTCTTGGGCTGCCTCTGTAATGCATTGTTGGTGTGTTGGCAAGAAATAAAGAAATGTTCAACGGAGGAAAGGCTTCTCTTAGTTTTGAGCAAGATTGGACCATTCACAAAAGTCACAGAAAAACCGAAATTTTCAAACCCCAAGGGCATAGCTCATCAAAGTTAAGCACTTTCAAGTTCCATTTAGTCTGATGGAAAAGTTAAGCACTTTAATCTCTCCCATTGGAATGAATGGGTTGCTTAACTTTGGTTAGATTCTCCCCTAAATCTCCAGTTTCACTGGTGCATAGAAAAAATCAACTTACCAGACTCGGGGCCCAATCCTATCCAACTTTCCAGCACAATGCAGCCACAATGCAGCCCTGAGACAAGGGAAAAAGCATTCCTTTACGTTGACTGCCTCCCTGCCACACCCCATTGGCATGGCTGCACTGGCACTGGCAGACTGCACTGGCACTGGCAGACAGCAGACTGCCAGGAGATGTGCTAATGACTACTGGCTCCAACTCTGTTCCCAGATACAGATAGCAGCTGACACAGGCAACATCAAGGGGATGTATGATGTTATCAAGCAGGCCCTAGGTCCAACACAGAAGAGAATTGCCCCTCTGAAGTCTGCCACAGGTGAGGTCATCCAGGACCAGGCACAGCACATGGAGTGCTGGGTGCAACACTATTCTGAGCTGTATTCCAGAGAAAATGTAGTTACCGAAGAAGCCCTGAACAACATTGAGTGCCTGCCTGTGTTGGAGGAGCTTGACAGTGAACCAACCCTAGAAGAACTTAACTTGGCCCTGGACTCCCTTGCCTCTGGCAAATCACCTGGGAAAGACAGCATCCCTGCTCCTAAAGTGCTGCAAAGAGATCATCGCCACTGAGCTGCATGAAATCCTCTGTGTCTGCTGGAGAGAAAGTGGAGTACCACAGGACATGAGGGGTGCAAACATCGTCACGCTGTACAAGAACAAAGGTGACAGGGGTGACTACAATAACTATCTCGGCATCTCTCTCCTTAGCATTGTAGGAAAGCTATTTGCCCAAGCTGCACTGAAGAGGCTCCAGGTACTTGCAGAGAGCATCTATCCAGAATCGCAGTGCGGATTCCGAGCCAACAGGTCCACCACTGATATGGTATTCTCCCTTAGACAGCTGCAGGAGAAATGCAGGGAACAACGACAGCCACTCTTTATAGCCTTCATAGATCTCACGAAGGATTTGGACCTGGTCAGCAGGGACGGCCTCTTCAAGATTCTCCCCAGGATCGGATGTCCACCCAGGCTCCTCAGCATCATCAGGTCTTTCCACGAGGATATGAAGGGCACTGTAGTCTTTGATGGCTCCACATCAGACCCCTTTGACATCCGAAGTGGAGTGAAGCAGGGCTGTGCTCTCACGCTGACCTTGTTTGGGATTTTCTTCGCTGTTCTGCTGAAGCATGCCTTTGGAACTGCAATAGAAGGCATCTATCTCCAGACCAGATCAAATGGAAAGCTCTTCAACCTCTCCAGACTGAGAGCAAAGTCCAGCTGAAATGTCTGCGTGACTTCCTCTTTGCCGACAATGCAGCTGTCACTGCCCACTCTGCCAAAGATCTTCAGCAGCTCATGAATCATTTTAGCAAGGCCTGCCAAGACCTTGGACTGACAATCAGACTTAAGAAAACACAGGTCATGGTTCAGGATGTGAACTCACCTCCCTGCATTACAATCTCTGCGCATGAACTGGAGGTTGCCCGTGACTTTGTGTACCTTGGCTCAACGATCTCCGACACTCTTTCTCTTGATACCGAGTTAAACAAACACATTGATAAAGCAGCTACCACATTTTCCAGACTCACAAAGAGAGTCTGGTCCAACAAGAAGCTGACGGAACATACCAAGATCCAGGTCTACAGAGCTTGCATCTTGAGTACACTTCTGTACTGCAGCAGGTCATGGACTCTTCGCTCACAACAGGAGAGGAAACTGAATGCTTTCCACATGTGCTGCCTCCAACGTATCCTCGGTATCACTTGGCAGGACAAAGTTCCAAACAACACAGTCCTGGAATGAGCTGGAATCCCTAGCATGTATGCACTGCTGAAACAGAGACGCCTGCGTTGGCTCGGTCACGTCGTGAGAATGGATGATGGCCAGATCCCAAAGGATCTCCTCTATGGAGAACTTGTGCAGGGAAAGCACCCTACAGGTAGACCACAGCTGCAATACAAGGATATCTGCAAGAGGGATCTGAAGGCCTTAGGATTGGACCTCAACAGATGGGAACCCTTGGCCTCTGGGCGTCCCGCTTGGAAGACAGCCTGTGCAGCATGGCCTGTCCCAGTTTGAAGAGACACTTTGCCAACAGACTGAGGCGAAGAGGCAAAGAAGGAAGGCCCATAGCCAGGGAGACACACCAGGGACAGAGTACATTCGCTCCCAGTGTGGAAGGGATTATCACTCGTGAATTGGCCTTTTCAGCCACACTAGACGCTGTTCCAGTACCACTTTTCAGAGCGCGATATCATAGTCTTCTGAGACTGAAGGATGCCAATGATTACTGGCACTGGAAAATTGGATAGGATTGGGCCTTCAGTGCTTTGTACTGAGCGAATATGTTAGTGGCTAGAGTGGGGGACTTGGTTTGAGAGTGGGCATAAATGGATTCAAACTCAATTCAGCTATGAAGCTCACTATATACTCTTGGGCTAATACCACCTCTCAGCCTGGCATACTTCACAAAATTCTCTTTCTGTTCTGCCTTCCCAAGACATCATAGTGGCAAATTAATTGCTTCTTGGGAATTTTGGCTGAACCATGAGCTTTCCACATTCTTTAAATTCTTAAAGAAATCAATCACTTCTTTAAATTACATGTCCTGGACTTTTTCATGCAAGCATGCTTCAACCTGGAACACACTACATCAATGGTTTTGTGATCTCTTAATGCTGCATCAGCACATGGATGTTCTCATGCATTTATGTTGGGTTGGAGATGGTCCAGCTCTTTTTACATCTAACAACTCACATAGTTACTACTCATAGTTACTACTACTCATCTAGTTACTCACATAGATGCATTCTTGTCCGTTTTCATATAAACTACAAGAGATTTAGCATGAGGTTCCCCAAGAACATGTGATATATTAAGGGCAAGAGATTACCTCCTTCTAGCCATACTCTCCTCCAGAAATGGATGGTCCTCTGCACAGGGTCAACATGCAGCAATTCTGAAGCAAGAAATATAGATCTCAGTAAGTCTGTACGTAATTTTTGCCAAAATCACAGATTCTGCACTGATGCATTTGTATGAAGTCTTGATATTAGCTCTAATTCTGTATCGCTCTTGTCTTTGGTCAGAACATTTAACTTTCTCTTTTGACAGCATTCTCACAGAGAGGCACACTCACAATAAGGCAGCCACATGTACCTGGAGGCCTCATTGATTCTTCTCAGCTTGAATGTTCTGTCCCAACATCTTCTGCTGTACTGTAAGCATTCAGTTGTCTACAGTGACAAAGAATATCACTAGGTCTGGTAATATAATGAACACATGGTTGTACTCCATTTGTTTTTGCCTTAACAAGAGTACTGTGAGATTTGGATATGAAGATAGGCCTTTCTCTTTGCTTATGGAATACTGCATATTTTCCATGCCTTACCTTGTCTTCTTGGAGGGAATCTTGTAAAACCTGAGTCCTGTGAGCACAACATAGTCATAATCTTATGAAAAATAACAGCCCTCTTCTTGCGAACATAGCAAGAGGAATAGATATGTGCAGAGGGAAGATCTATGCAAATTATTTGAGCACCTGCTTGGAATCAACACATGTACAACTATACACCCATAAAGCTCTTTCCCTGTGATGGGAACCCTGCTTTTCTAGGAAGTGGGACCTACTGCCACAATCCTGCTCCCCACTGTGCATGTGCCCACTTTTCCTGAATAGGTCATAAAAATAAAACTGAAAGGTTATAACAATTCTCTTTTGTTGTCATCAGACTCTGGTTATCAGAGATGCACTGCCTCTGAACATGGAGGTTCTATTCCTAGTTGTCATAGCTAAGGTCCACTTATTACCGTTGACTGCACAGATAGAACCACAAAGGACAAGTTAGGGGTGTTTGAATGACGTGTGCATCATAACATCAGTGACAAGGCTCCTTTTCATTCAGTCTCCTCACCCACAGTGTATGGATTATAATACTGACCTGCCTTCAAGGATTACTGTAAGGATGACAGTGAAGCACTTAAACACTGTTTATGTGCTAAATATTTTTTATGTTGAATGAACATCTGAAGCTAGGTGAGAATTTTGTTGGTCTTCCTAGTCAAGTTAGGGGCCATCTCTGAGTGGCAGAGTCCCTGCTTGGCATGTATTTATAAGGTTCCATACTTTACCCCTGGCCTTTCTTATTAAAAAAGGATCCTGATAGTAGGGCTAGAATTCTTGTGATATCACTGAGAGCCCTGCCAAAATAGATAACACCAGACTAGTTTAATCAAATTGGGGCTAAATGGGCCGAGACAGCTGATATCTGACTGGTTCTGCTGTCTCTTTACCAATAGTAGCATTAGAGCAAGGAAGTGGATCGGAACCATGCACTGACTAGGGGAACTTAACTGCTTCACCTGCAGCACTTTCCTGATGGAAATCTTTCCTCAATAGCTACTTGACTGGGAGCAGACAGTCATTAGGAAGACAGTGTAGGGGAGGAAAAGGGGGGAGGATGGAAGAAAGGTGAACCTGTGCCATGGTTCTAAATATCCTCTTCCCCCACGGCTGCTGTTGATCCAAATAAAAAGAGACAATGGATCTGATCACAGATCCGGAGCAGCTCATTTAGCTGACTCTGTTTCATGTGTTATAGGCCCTTCCTCTCTAAAATGGTAAATCCGTCTTCCCGTCGGGGTTAAAAAGTAAGGTTCAACTGCAAGTCAGTGCTTGTAGGGGCAGGATGTCCTTGAGCCATGGCGTGCCTTGAAGTCTCTTGATCCAGGCTCTTGATTATTATTCTGAAAGCAGCTCCAGAGAGCAGAAAGACAGAGCCAGGGGAGCACAGGGGGAAGAAGCCAACTCAGCTTTATCTCCTCCAGATTTTTCTTTCTCCCTCTCCTGGGATTTTTTTCCCCTCTTTCCCTTTCCTTTTTCTAATGCGGTACATGAAGATGAAATTACCAGGTTAGAATGAATGGAAACAGCTTGTGAGGGGGATTCAACAAAGCAGAGAGATTTATGGGGGAATCTCTCAGGATGCCAGGGCTAGAGAGAAAAACATCCCTCCTCTCCTGCAATGTTGGCTCAGGCGACTTTGCGGAGCCAGGGGTCTGAGGTGGGGGGGGGGGGGAAGAGGCCAGCCAGGAATGTGCCTTTGTCCTGCTTAATTTACAGGCTGCTTGGATTAGATTGTAGCAGGAGGTGCTGAGAGCAGACTAAAGAATGTGTGCGAGAATGTGTGCGCATGGGAAGATAGGTGCAAGTTGGTGTGAGTGCCTTTGGGTTTGCATATGTATTTGTGGGAAAGAGCCTCTTGTAACCTCTTCCTGTGTGCTGGGCTGCTTTCTGTACACCTGACAATAATTTCTTCTAGTGATGGCCAAATGAAGCCCCAACAAATAGAGAAAGCAGCCCAAATGCATCCAAGATGTTTTACTGAGTGCCCAGAACTAGTGGTGTAAAGAAAACAAAGTCACAACAACTATGTCATGATAGTTA
This sequence comes from Tiliqua scincoides, assembly GCF_035046505.1. NCBI lineage: Eukaryota > Metazoa > Chordata > Lepidosauria > Squamata > Scincidae > Tiliqua > Tiliqua scincoides. The sequence goes on along the minus strand of NC_089822.1, from coordinate 127,711,240 downwards.
AATGGAACCTCCATGTCCAAAGGCAGTATACCTCTGACTGTCAGGTGCAGGGAACAGGGAACAGAGAAGAGCTATTCATGCCCTCATGAATAGTTCATGGAAACATCTGGCTGCCCACTATTGGATATGGGATACTAAACTAGATGGACTCTTTATTGAATCCATAAGACTTTTCTTAAGTACAGACAGAAATCAAGGAACTTCTACCATTGCATCTTGTGTGGAGACAGATTGTGTATATTCAGTAAGGGATGGGAATCCTCTTTGTACATGCTTGGAGATTCTTCCTTCTTGATTCACACGTTTCAGGGCTGGTCCCCCGCAGGTTCAAACACTGAACATTACATAAGAACATAAGAAGAGGATCAGGTCAAAGGCTCATCTAGTCCAGCTTCTTTCCAGCTTCCAGTGGCCCACCAAATGCTTCAGGGAGCACACAAAACAACAAGAGTCCTGCATCTTGGTGCCCTCTCTTGCATCTGGCATTCTGAGATAGCCTGAGATAGCCTACTTCTAAAATCAGGAGGTTGCACATACCCATCACGGCCTGTAACCTGTGATGGACTTTGCTCCAGAAATTTGTCCAATCCCCTTTGAAAGGCATTCAGGCCAGATGTCATCACCACATCCTCTGGCAAGGAGTTCCACAGACTAATTACAAGCTGTGTAAGGAAATGTTTTCTTTTGTCTGTCCTAATTGTCCCAACACTCAATTTTATTAGATGTTGGTGTTGTGTGAGAGGGTGAAGAACATCCCCCTATCCATTTTATCCATTCCTTGCATAATTTTGTATGTCTCATTCATGTCTCCCCTCAGGTGCCTTTTTTCTAGACTGAAGAGTCCCAAATGCTGTAGCCTTTCCTTGTAAGGGAGGTGCCCTATCCCAGTTCTGTAAAGATATTCCTCAAGTTAAGTCTTGCCCAATATTCCTCTTTGCTTTCCTGTTTTGGAAGAGGAGTCATGTGCAACTGAAACATATCCATATAGCTGGTTTCCTGAACAAATCTCCTGAACAAAGCTTATCTGCCAATAACTGTGTCTGCCACCTCAAGGAAGGCTGGAAATGTCATGTGGTTTTGATCACTGGTTGTTTTTCAGCACTCTTGGTTAAAATGCTCACTTACTTGTTTTTAAAATGTCCTCTCTATGGGCCAAACCATACACAGAAAAGAGATACATCATGTCTTTAGCTTGTACGTGCTTTTTTTTTAATATACTGCATATAGTCTGTGATCAAGGTCTGCGGCTGGTGAGCATTAATGCTGTCCCTTAGTTCCCATCCAGATTAGGTGTCTCCTCCATGCTAGTTGTTAGTTACAAAAGCAAACTTGACAGGGTCTATGACATAAGTCACATCTAGTTTGACTGTTAGGGTAAAACTATGTGTCACAATAAATGTGTGAGTTTGGCCCTTTTTTCTTTTTTAACAAATAGAGCAGTGGTGTGTGTGTGTGTGTGTGTGTGTGTGTGTGTGTGTGAGAGAGAGAGAGAGAGAGAGAGAGAGAGAGAGAAAAGACCTGAGACTGTGGCAGGGAAGATAAACTTCCATTATGCAGGTAAAGTACAATCAGGATGTCCACCATGGTGTGGGCTAAGTGCTACCTCCTCCCTACACTCCCTTTAGTTCAGGGACATTTTGCATGCCTCCATGTTATTTGTTAGAACAACAATGGCCAAATCCATGCATTTCTCATAGCACATGGTTTGAGCCTTAGTGATGTCAAATACAATTGGCTATGTAGTATTATGATGCCCCCCCCATCAGCCATGAGCTTGTTGATGGCAACCCATGTGACTAATCCAGTAAGAGCTGTAGCCCAAGGAAAAGCAACATCATAAATGAAGCTGTAGCCAGCAGAAGCAACAAACCAAATGGGATGCGGGGGGGGGGGGGGAGAGATGACTATGTTACCAATATTGCCGTAGATACTCATGTATAGCAGGTGAAATTTTTGCCAAGTAATCAAGCTCCAATTATCACTTGGATAGGCCAAGCTAGGCCTATCCAGTCACATTGCAGCTAGGCCAGTGCTGGAAAGTTGGTTAGGATTGTGCCCTAAGAGCACAATCCTGAGCTCCCAGGGTGCGCGGCTGCAGCGGCACAAAAAATGGCTGCTGCAGCATCCTGTGTGCCCAGGGCAGCCGCGGACGGCACCTCAGGAGAAGGGGACTTTCGTCCCCTTCCCCAAGTAAAGGGATTAGCCCCGCAATGGGGTTACTCGATTCACTGCTGACCAAAAGGTCAGTGGTGAGGTAAGAGCCTTTGTGTCAGGCGCCGAGCCTGACGCAAAGGCTCAGGATCTGGTGGAGCTTCCTCCCTCCTTCCCCGCTCCCTCCCCTGGCACGACTCCCCCGCCCTCCCCCGCCTCCCCATCATGCCTCCTCCCTGCCTTCCACCCGCCTCCCCGGAATGCTTCCTCTCTGCCTCCCCCCGCTCCTGCTTTCCTCTCTGCTGCTTGGCGGTTCATGTGACAACTGAGCGGTGGAGGCTGGGTGCCTGCCTGGCACTCGCCCAGCGCCAGCCAGTGCCGGGCTAGCACGGGTGCTCACCCAGTAAGCCGGCGCATTGAGCTCAGGATTGGGCTCTTAGTCAGCTTCATATATTCATTCACACTTCTCTCCTCAGGGTTTGCACCATGGAGACAGAACCTCCATGTCTCTATTGCATATGTGAAGAGGACTGTAGTGTCACCCTTTGATTTCAAAGAACTTAATTATGTATATGTCTGATTTTTTATTGCAACCCTTCTACTACTACTACTGTTGGAAGGTATCAAGGACTGTTAGTTATGGTATAGGATGCTTACCTGAAATGTAAACAGAATATCTCTCTCTCTGAATGTCCAAGCAAGTTCAACTTGAGTCTCACAAGCATTTGGCTGGAATTGGGCAGCCTGCCACAAGATGTTCTCTTAGAACAATGTTGATACATTTGAATGAAGTCTTTGTCTTCAGAGCACAGAAAAAAAAAAATCTAGCAGTTTGAAATTCGGCTTGAAGTTTTAACATTGCTTTAACGTCCAGTTTGAAGACTTTTAGAGCACTAAGCTGTGCACACACATGCTAGAAAGCAAATATTCACACCAGCTCACATAGAAGAACACTAGTAAGCTTAGCTTTCTTATATTTCCTTGTTTTTCATTTTGAAATCAGTTTTGGGGTACACATAAGTGTGACTAACAAATAATAATATTTTAACTGAGTTTTAGTGGACTAACTGCATTCTAGAGTTTAAAGAGACATGATATCAAAGCACTTCTGGATTAATACATTGCAAAGGTCAACTTCCCACAGAAAATGCAGAAGATAGCAGTTTTGTTGTTTTAGCAGAGCTTGCAACCTTTCAGCAACAATTTTGTTGCATTTCACGGGCTGCACATGAAGGCCACAGTGGATCATGCGATGGTTATAGATGAGGTCAGGTTTGTGTGCAATGCCATTGGCTAACTGCTGGGGGTATATTGTATATGATGGATGTATGAGATGGCCTATTATAAAACAACGGATGTTTTGAACCCACCAATGAATTGTCTCCAAATGTGTTTCAAGGAGAGAACCCCAGATTGTAATAAAAGTCAGCTAAAGGAGGCGTTACACGCTTCTCTTCTTCACACTTCCTATGCTCACAGTCTCCTTTGAGGCTTCTCTTCTTCCCACTTCTGGTGCAAGCAGTCTCCTTTGGGGCTTCTCTTCTCCCCACTTCTGGTGCAAGCAGTCTCCTTTGGGGTTTACACAGTCTCCTTTGGAGATGTGGATGGATTTACAATCTTTTGCTGATGGATTTACAATAAAAGCCTGGATTTGATCACCACTGTCTACTGAGTTTGCTTTGGTACCTGGGATTACAGTGCAACATCTGAGATCTCTTGTAACATCTTGGTTTTTGCACCTTGCAACACTACAGTAGTAGACAGTAATACTACAATGTATTGATTTTACTACAGTAATATTACACTGGTATTCTACAGTACTACAGCAGAGGTGTACAAACATTCTGCCTTGGGGGAAGCACTTCTGCAAATGGCAAAGGGTTCTAGGTTCTGTTCATGTGGCCTTCCAGCCTGGTGGTCCTCACTATTATGCCTCTTGAACAGAGGACATACATGTGACATCATGGAAGAAGACTGGATGCGTTAATCAAATGTGGTGCAGTTGTTGTTGTGCTAATGTTGTTTAGGCTGTCTTTCAGGGCGCATATGTGGCTGCCTTCTGCTGAGTCAAAATACTGGTCTTTATAGGCAGATGTTGTCTGTGCACCAACTGGCAGCAGCTCTCCAGGGTTTCAGGCAGGAGATCTGTCCAACAGTCCAAGCCCTACCTAAAATCACCACTGATTGAAACTGGGACCTTCTGCATGCAGAACCTGTAATCTACTACTGAGCTATGGCAATGCCCTGCAATTTACCTGCCATTATTAATAGCGTCACTGAGGAACCCCTAAATAACATTCTGAGGGTCCCCTAAAACACAGCTTGGAGTCCGTAGTTTGAAAACCTATGTATGAATACTATTACACTACTACTGGTTGTAATAGTCCTAGTATTCATACTACACTGGTATTAGCAGGAGGTGCAGCTGCCTAAATAATAAATTAAATAAATACATAAATAATATGGTAAGTGGATGATAAATAATCCATCCCCAAAAACACAATAGCCACAAAAAGAAAAAATAAATACAATACAATACAATACAAAGCAATAATAAAAAAAGTAACATGCTCGAGAACCCAATCAATTCTGCTAGAGCAAATTGACCCCCCGAAAGGGCTGGTGAACGGTGCCCACTAGATTTAGTTAGTGTTTAGAGTCTCAGATGAATAGCAGCCGCAGCCAGAAAGCCTACCATAAAAGCAGGATTACTTTGATAGAGTATTGATTTTCCTCCATGTGCCCATAAACCAGCCACACATTGGATGTCGGGGAAAAGATCTATATATATAAAACTAATTCAAAGATCAAAGCCCAGGGCACAGCTTAGTTCTTGCCACGGCCCAGCTACAGAGTTCATCTGCAAGAGAGGGAGGCTGATGGGGATCAAACTTGATATAAGGAAGGGGGGATGGCGGGAGGTCATCTCCACACTTATGCCAGAGCCTTCAAGGTTTCTTGCTTACTGATCTCTCTGAATACTGAAAGGGGCAATTGTGAGATCAGAGTGTGCTGTATAGTTTGTATGGCTGGTTTTTTTTTTTCCAGTTATGGGCACAAATCTTATCCCTTTACCCCCCTTTGGTACAGATGCTTCCTATGCTCTTTGATTTGCACCCACAACCACTGGAACTAACATGGGAGAAGTGTCTAAGTGGACACAGAATGAAGCCAAGGCTTAGATCAGAGGTGAAAAACATAAGGCCTGCAGGCCAGATATGGCCCGTGGAGCTATTTATCCTGCCCTAATGATAATTGGGCTCTTTCAGCACCACCACCAGCTGCTCTCAACTACTGAACTGTGAAATATTGAGTCAACAGAAGCAATGCTGCTGAAGAGGTGTTGCTGAGAGGGCCCAATTATTATACAGGTTGTCCCTTCAGCAGTGCTGCTTCTGCTGAAGTGCTGGGAGGGAGAGACAGAAGGTTAGGAATGGTATGGAGAAGAGGCAAACCAAGAAGGGTGAGAAAGGGAGAAGCTGTCAAGGTGCTGGTAGAGCCCAACCATTATGCGGGCTGCCTTTTCAGCAGTACCACTTCTGCTGAGGCTCTCGGAGAGAGAGATGAAAGGAGGTCTCAGAAGACAAGGAGCACTATGGAGTAAGGGGTAGACAAAGAAGTATGAGAGAGGGAGATGTTGCCAAGGTAGTAGGAGAACCCACTTATCAGTGGATTGCCCTTTCAGCAGCATCACATCTGCCAAATCATCACTTCACAGTGATCTCTCAGCTGCTGAGCTGCAAAGTGACACCTTGGCAGAAGCCATGCTGCTGAAAGAGCAGCCCACGTGATAACTGGGCTCTCCCATATCTTGAAAATATGATCAAGATCTGCTTATTTTCTCTCCTGTCATTTGAAGCTAATAAGATCATACATGAAGAAAAACGTGTTTCTTTCTGGTCATTGGCTGCTTAATGATGTCAGTTCTAACCTCAGCAAGTGCCACAATTTCTATTCAACCTTCTGTATGAAAACAAGTTTGACACCATGGCTTAGATCCTGGAAAATCAATGTGTTTGAAAAGGACTTTCAGCCTGATATGGTGCACTGCTCAATCAGGGTGTAAAATTGAGAGCATGGACAACAGTTGAAATCACAATATGCCATCACCCCAGTTTGCAAGCCAGTCTGGAGTGCTGTGTAGCAGCTCAGGTTGACCCTACTGAACTATAAGAGCCACTGTGTGATCAACGTGTTGGTTTCTGGTGGGGGAAAGTCAGGTTCCAGTGGGACACCTCTAAATTGTTGGGTTGCTCTGAGTTTGAGAGCTATTGTTAAGAGTTTGGAGCTTGGACCAGGAAACTCAGGTTCAAAGCTCCAAAGGTGACTTTAGTTCAATCATCCTCTCTTGGCCTAATCAAAGGAAGTATGGGTTGCTAATGTAATAAAACAGCATGAAGAAATTCTCAGGTTTTGTCTCTGGCATCTCTAGTTACGAGGATCTCCGATAACAGGACTAGGAAAGAAGACGTCTGCCTGAAACCGTGAAAAGCTACCATCGGAGTAAATGGGACTAGCCTGGTTGGATAAATTATAGGAGCACAGGGTAGGTTCATATGTACAAAGGCTAAATGTGCATCCCCATGGACACTGTAGCAGTACTGAAAGCAGCTGGACACTTCTGCAAGTGGTTGTAAGGGATAAATAGGCTGTTTTCGCAGGATTAAAGCAAAGATGTTGTTGAACATTGGGGTGGGGTTGTGTTGCTTTTGTTTCTTTGTGTGTGTGTTTTGCAGAAGTGGTGTTGTGTGTTGAAGCCAAAGGAGTGGCTGCATAAGATTTCCTGGGCCTTATGCTTAGCAGAACCAGCATAATTCATGCAAAGGGAGCAAATATATTCTGAAATAGTTAGCGTATCTTTACAGAGGCAGGAGCATCTGGGAGAGCAGTGCCCCAACGTTTTGTCACCACAGAGCCAGTTATTCAGTGCATCAGTCTGCATCTGATAAGTCATGTTGCTTTGTTACAGTGAGATTGTAACTTACAGATAGCCCCAGATCAGGGGTGTCCAAAGTTTTTGGCAGGAGGGCCACATCATTTCTTTGACACTGTGTCGGGGGCTGGGAAAAAAAGAATTAATTTGCATTTCAAATTTGAATAAGTTTACATAAGTTTACATAAGTTAATATATTAAAGATGAACTTATATGAATGAATGAAGGTATTGCAATAGCTCAAGGCCTGTAAAGGCTGGCCTTTCCTTTGCTGCCGCTACTGCATCACAGACGTGAAGCACCAAGCAGTGGAGGGAGCCCTCATCCCACAGCTCACAGAAGAGGTCAAACAGTTGCCCTCAGGCTGAGAGCAGTTGCATTGGGCCAGTGCGGGCTCCAACACATCTCTGGAGGGCCAGAGGCTCATTGGAGACTGGGGGCTCCCAGAGGGCCACACTGAGAGGCCTCAAGGGCCGCAAGTGGCCCCAGGGCCGGGGTTTGGACACCCCTGCCCTAGATGGAGGGACATACAGCCCTGCTCAAGCTCTGTGTGTTTTCAGTCATCAGAGAGAGCTGTGCTTGCATATCTCCAGTAGAAATTCTTCTGATCTGCTGTTCGGCAGAGAGGGAAAAGCTGGGCACTATTATTCTGCTAAACAGCTAGTTTGTACAGAATATACCTAACTAGAGTTACAGGTATACAGCCATTGGACGGGTTAAAGGAATTACCTAGATACTCATGTATAGTACTTGAAATTTTTGCCAAGCAATCAAGCTCCAATTCTCACTTTGCCTTATCTCCGGGTCAATCAGAGGGCAGAGCCTTTCAACTCTGAACAGTTTCCCTTCTCAAGTGGCAGACAGGGGCCAAATTTCTCAAGCAGCAGGGGGGCAGAGATAGTTTCTATGGCAACTGGGAAATTCCAGCCAAAGTTAACCTTTTATTCTCCTTCCTTCTGCTGCAGCCTGGTTCTGCTTGGCAAATGCTTGCAAAGCAGGTCTGCTTTTTCAACACCAGGATGGGATCCTCCTTCCCAGGCTACAATTCAGTGCACCCTTACTTCAGAATAACACCCATGGAAAGCAGTGGGTCTACTTCTGAGTAAAAAGGGTTGAAAATATATGCAGCTGCATCTCTCTGCTGTGAATTGAATTGCACACTCCCAGTTATGTGTTATATGCTGTATGTAGAGCTTCTGGCTTAACACACCAGACACCTTAAAGGTGGATTTGATTCCTGGATCTCCTGCAGTGGTTCCCAACCTTTTTCACCGGCATATCCCTTGGCAGCCCATTTCCATAAATTGTACCCTTCCTATTAGCAAAATGTTTGTAATTAGTAAGACAAGCCCTCATCTCCTCCATATGAAAGCCCAGACTTCATGTATTCATCACATATTTTCTCTTTTCATCTGTTCGAAGAACAAAAGACTCTGCCTTTGCACTGTTTTGCACCAGAAGTGTGCTGAGAAATTCTGTGTGATTGATCACTTTCCATATTATGTTCCAGCTTTTTTACTGTGCTGGTTTTCAATCACTGGTTCATACATGAATTGATGACCAAAAACTAGCTATTGGTGGGGCTTTCACAGCCAACTAGCTACCTTCCTTCCAGGCTGTGCATTCTGGAGTACGGCCTGCCTTTTCTGCCATTATTCCATTCTTTTTCAAGTATCCCTAAAGGTCCTGTTGAGTGTCCCTGGGAGCACATGAATACCAGGTTGGGAACTACTGTTTTACTGGTATGTAGTTTACAGTGCACTTACTCTGATAGTGTTTACAAAAAGGTGGTGAAGACCAGAATTTAAAAAAGAATGCAAATGTATCTTATGATCTTTAACTATGTTTTTAATAAGAGACTACAGTTCTTAGGTAACAAATAGTGGTAGGTTATTTTTCAGGATCTAACCTAGGGTAAAATCAGACAAAACTATAGTCAGACACCCCCTTAAGTTTAACCCCCAACTTATCTGAGGGTCATAGAAAATTCCATGATTGTTGGCTCAAAATCTGCCCTCGACTAATCTGTGGGGTCGACTTATAGGCAGGTATCTGCGGTACTTGTGCAGTCGCCATTTGCATGTGGGACTCCCCATCCACATAGGAATGCTTACATGGAAGTGTGCTTCCACATGTGTATGAACCCGAGTTAGATGTGGGGTGGAGACTCAAGTGATCAAATTTCAGGGTGGCCAGAGGGCCGTCTAAGCTTCTGTGATGGTCCCCATAACTAAGACTATGGAGGGACATGGTTTGAGTTAACCTGGGGGTTTTTGGGGTTGTACCTTGTAAATTTCACTAAGGACACCCCCCCCCCTATAATTTGAGCACTGGATGGGGCAGGGTTCTGTCAAAGCAAACCACTTTCTATGCTGTGCAAGAATGTATAATTATAAAAGCAGAGTAATCATACACATATTTGTGTTAGGCTTGTTCCAGTAGAGGTCTAAACAGAAATGTTCAGTTAGTATTCAGGTCTGCCAAAATGCAGTCTCCTTTCCCATATCTTCTTAACTTTCCAATCAAAGCATGTGAATGCACTCTTGATAGATCACAAGTATGGGAGACATCACGGTTAGTTTTCTAGTCCTCATGATCACAAGGGGGAAAACTGTGTGCTGGCTTTGGAGTGAGGTTGGAGTCTCCGTTGCATTTACAGTACTATGAACTCTGGATTCACAGCACAATCCTATGCACACTTTCCTGGGAGTAAGCCCCATTGACTCTAATGGGACTTACTTCTGAGTAGACAAGCATAGGATTGGGCTGTCAGTTGGCTAATGGCTGTGTGGATTAAAAAACAATGAAGCAACCTGCAACCAAGCAATCCAAATTATATGCCATATAAAAAACAAACAAGAAAAAACCAACAACCCTGAATTTTGCTTCCTATATAAGTCATACAGATGGAAAAAAAAATGTGTGTAGTGTTTTGCATCATTTATTCTGTTTATCTATACTGTTTAACATTTTTTTTTTTTTCTGATTTTGCTAATGATGGGAAGGAGCACATAACTATGGAAGTCTTGCCCAGCTACTGTAAGTCTCTTTTAGCCAAAACTTTAACTTCCCAGATTTCACCAGACCTTGCCTACACACCTGGAACCACAATCCTCACATTCAAATAGACTGGGAAATTGTTTGTTTGAAGTCATTTCTGCCCAACATTGCATATATGCAACAGGGATCAAATGTGTACACCTGTGGGCCGGGCAAAAGTGGCTTAACGCAAGCTTAAGCCATTTCTGCCCAACGCTGCATATATAAAACAGGGACCAAATGCGTATACCTGTGGGCCAGGCAAAAAGGGTTAAATTCTCAAGAAGCTGAGTTTGGCACTCCACATCACATTCAGTGTGGTTTCTGTACTCTTACTGAATCATAGCACAACATACAACCTCTTCGTGCCCCATAAAAGTATTAGGGGGATTTTCAGATGATTTCCCTGCCCCCCCCCCAGGTTCAGTTATTGAACATATAACTTCTACGGAATCAGACTACTGGTGAAGTCTCTGCATTGATTTTCAGGCCTGAGATGATTTGAGGGTCCTCTGCATGCACCACCACTAGGCTGCCCTCTTCATCCCCTGCTTTACTGTGGTGCCAAGAAATCTTTCTTCATGGAAGCACTGCTATGGAAATCTCTCTTCCCCAGCGCTCAGTATGTAACACAGTTCCCCCCCCCCTTAGGAACTATTGGTGTCCCCAATCACTACCCACCAGCAACAAACCTATCACAAGCATTGGTGTAGTTTGTCCTATGGTTTCATATTGAGGTTGCCAACCCTTCAGAATCAAAATCAGGTCAGATAGCTGCAGTGCGGCCAGCTAAGTAGCAGCAGTGGCAACTTGACCCCTTCAAAGCCAATATCAAGTGAGCAGAAAGTGTTTTCTGCCATAGTGCAGCTGCCCAGGGAGAGCTGCCAGCATTTTTACTACTTCGTCTTCTGTTCCATTTACAACAGTGTGACACACATAAAGAAAGCATTTGAAGCTTTTACCTACATGCTGTCTCAATGCCAGGAAAACTTTGCCTACTTAATCTCTGTGATTCAGAGTATTAAAGGCATAGGAGTAGAGCCAGTTAAATGTTGGCAACTGTGCAGTTCCAACTTGCACTGGAAACAGGCAGGCCAGGAGGCCTGCGCTGTAACCACAGCAAGATTGGGGCCAGAATCAGCTCAACTGGAGGCAAGGGGAAACTCTTCCCCGACCCCTGCGTAAGCCCCCACAGCCCCAATGGGTCTCCTTGGACCTGTGCCACCTCAGGAGGTGACGCGTCCAAGGAAAATGGAGCAGTTTGGAGCTGCTCCGCACTGCTCTGGGAATGGGGTTGGGATCCTGTAAAACTGCCAGGTCTTAGCCCTGTCTCCCACTCCCTGCCCGCCCCTGGGACTGCCCGCTGTCTGCCCTTCCCCTGCCCTGAAAAACCTCCTCCCTGCCCTCCCCAGATGGCCAAGCTGAGTTGGCGCAAACTCACCATCCCTGAGGCCCACAGCAGCGCAGTTAGGCCGGTGCACGTCCCTTGTGCCGGGCTAACTGCCTCCAGGGAGGCACGAAAGTGCTTTATGGTACTTTTGTGACACCTCTGGGCCAGCAAAAGAGATTTGCCCCAGCCTAACTCTTCATTAGGATTGTGCCCTTAGTTGCCTTCTTTCCCCCTCCTCCAGCCTAGCATAGCTCCCTATCCATGCATTACTCACCCTTCACTGGATTGGGGCTAGTGGGAGTATAGCATTTAGAATAAAACTGCAGCTTTCACACTCATTTAGAAAGACCTACCCAGGGCCAGCAAGTGATCCCAGAATGCAGGTTTATGCTTTTGAGTGCTTAAACCTCTGACCGTAAGATATTCCCCCCACTGCACTTGTGAATCTTGACATGCTAATTTTGGATTGATTTACAAGATATTAGTGACAAAGAGCAGGAAAAGGTGATAGCATTGGTAAGATGTTGTTAGCCACAATGTCAGGTTTTGGCATCCAAACAGTCTCTGAAAGGGATGTTGGAAAAATCTGATGTGTATGTAGGGAGGTGTTCCAAGCAGCCGTGGACCTCCACAGCCTCGCGCCCCGGGCAAAGCTCGGTGATGGCGCCCCCTGCAGGCTATTGCCACCCCTGCACAGATATCTCCCCCCCCCCCCACTCACCAGAGGCTCACGGAGCCTCCCGCAACTCAGGCTTCTGAGTGGTCCTAGGGGCCGACATCTGGGGCATTTGCCGCAGGGAAGTCCATGGTAGGCACCAAGGATGCCTAAGTAGGTTCCAAGGATGATTTGAGGGCCTGGAAAAGCCAGGCAGCCTTTGGGCCTAAGGTTTGCAATCCTTTCATCTTGTCAAATGGGTGACATCATGATCGTAGTGTGTAATTTACCTTGATGGGGAGAATGTGTTCAGTGCCAAAGCCTTAATAGTGGAGAAAAACTCAGCTTCAAACATCACAATACCGAAAGCTGGACAGACTTAGGGCCCAGCTACACAAGCACATCAAAATGTACTCCAGAGGGAACTTCCAAGCAGAAGAGGCCCTTTTGTTTTAAAAACAGCTGTGTATAGGAGCAACAGTATAGGGGTGTGCAGCCACTGAAGTGGAAGTGAAATAGCTGCTTTAGAGGCAAATTCCCTCTTCAGCAGGGCAATTTTCAGGTTCAAAACACCATGGAGGGGAGAATGAACTTCCCCACACTGTGCTCTCCTCCCATGGCTGTTTGTTTTTAAAGCACAAAACATTGGTAGCTTGCCTGCAGAGCACACACCTACATGCTCATGTAGTTTGGCTCTCACATGAGAAATAAAGCTCAGGTATCTAACTAGGAAGGTAATTAAGCATTAGTGATGTTTGCCCAGAGTGGGAGTGGATTCTTTATTTTCATCTCAGATCAAGCATAGCAAAACACAAGCAAACAATTCACATGTCCAAATGTGAGTCAAGACAGACCACATAATATGTAGATGTTTTAATGGGCTCTGCCCCTGCAGTATGAACCCAGCTTTGAAACCTGCTTTGTACACTTCCATGCTTTGCAACTTGAATATCTCAGTGTTAAGCCCCCCTCCCCCCAGTCCTTCAGGTATGCTGAACATTTTTTTTAATTGAAAAACACATTCCTGGTTGCAAAATTGCACCTGTAATGAAGAGAAGGAGTGTTGGTGATGTCGTAAGTATTACCTAAGTAGTATTTGCCACATCTAATTTTTTGTAAAGATGTTGCTAACTTGCAGGAGTTGAGTTTTTCAAACCTTGATTCAGAACCTAAGAATGTTCATGGGTTCTTGCTGTTTTAATAACAGTATTGTATTTGAAGTATGTGACATGATATCATTGCATCATGTGCTCCCCCATCCTTGCTTCCAGGGCCTAGGAGAGGAGGGTAGGTAAAGGGGGTAATTTGTACCCAGGCTTAGGGTCAGAAAGGGGGCCTAGGAACCAAAGGAGGGGGTCCAGACAGTTCCTGGAAGCTGACATTTTCCTATCTCACCTGAACTTGCTGCCTGCGCGTGATGCTTGGTGCAACCAAGTGCAGTGCATGCAGTGTTAACTGCTTTTGCAAACCATGCACACCAGGCCCAGGAATGCATCCATGACCTTCCTTAACACAGTGTTCAATCTGGGAGGAAACTGGCCTGCTACAGTAGCTCTCTGGCTTGTGGATCCCATAATAGTGAAGGAGTGGACAGAAGCTCAGAAACCCAGCTGTGGGGCTACAGCTGCTGCAGAAGTTCATTTTGGTCCATTCTAGTGTGAGCCTAAATACAACGATGCTAATTTTCATTAGTGTGTTTGGTTTTCCAGATTACTTTATCTAGCCGCCAATGCTGCATGGTCAGGTAGACCTGGGCTCTGCATCAAGTATAATAATAATAATAATAATAATAATAATAATAATAATAATAATAATACATGTATTTATATACTGCCTTTCTTGGTCGTCAAATTTCTCCTCAGACTTTATTCAAGGCAGTTTACATGGGCAGGCTGTTCTAAATCCCTGTAGGGATTTTTACAATCAAAGAAAGGTTCTGTCTTTCAAGAACCACATTTCAGATGGATCTTTTTGATCTGGTATCACATTCTGGCCTCCGATTTCCTCCCATGCAAGCTCCCATGGTGTAGGCTTCCTCATGAGGAAGCTGCTTGAACCATTTACTAATGAGGCTATACTATATATCCAAAACTAGATGTGATAGGGCAAAATGGATGCCATTTTTGGAATCAGCACCCCAAATATACCCAGGAATTGGTGTAACAAACGTAAAATGTAAAATGAAGCAAAATGTGTGTTGGCCTGTGTAATTTGTTATGGAGATCACTATTTTCATTTTTCATGACATCTAGGTCTGACATAAGTTCTCTGGTCTCACTAGGCAACTATTTGGTAAAAAGAAGTTTAGCATTTTTCAGTTGTTGATCTTGCCCTGAATAAACTTACCAGCATTATTGTGTATACTTGGATTTTGCCTACATGACTTTTTGATACACTTACCAAGAAACTGGATTGTATTTTGTTATCAGACAAATCCATTGTTTGGAACTGGAACTAGCCAGTAGGAGCTGGTGGTATTTTTTATAGCTACATTACACATGATATTCCAAAGTGTAATGACTGTGCAAGTAGGAGGTGAGGGACAAAGATAAATTATATTTTTAGAAGAATAAAATATTGTGGTTACAATGAAGGGGAAAATACATTTGAATTCCCTGAAATTATGGAGTGATAACTGCATGTTCTATTAAGCAATAAAAGTGTTTGTTGTGCAAGGCACCAAGATTGCAGCATTTCGGATGAATCTTTTTCACACAATCTCTGTTGGTTGAGGTCAGACAGCCTTGCAAGTTCTGCCACTGAACATTGAGTCATCCTATCTATAGCCTATGTACATGGCACTGTGATTCTGAAAGTACTGGGATAAATGGCATTATACTCTTCCATTGAAACCTGTGTATTTAACACTTCTTGACTTGCTCTGTACTGTGTCCATGCCCCATGTGGAAATCCTGGATAAAAATGTCTCCATTCTCAGTTAAGAATTAGGTGAGATGCCAGCTGCCCCATTCCCCAATTCCTTGTAGGACTTTTATATATCTACCTCTTTCATATATTTGGCAATACTTATTTCTCCTGTATCCATTCTGGCTGCAGTCCTAATCACACTTACTAGAGAGGGAGTAAGTCCTATTGAACTTAGTGGGATGCAATACACTTAGCGGGATGCAATACACTTCTGAAGAAATGTTTCACTGAGCTTTCTTTAAACCTGGTACATTTCATGCTGGTTGGTCAGTCACTCTGGGGATTTAAAAATGGGACCCAGTTGGGTCAGGACACTCAGTTCAGCCCAGTCCCCAAGAGGTCTTCAGGCTTCCTATCTCTTTAAGATAGGTTGCCTGTGGTTGGAAGGTGCTGATGTAACAAGATTAAAGAGTCACCCTGATGGGGATGGATGTTAATGGAAGCGTCTCACTAAGTGGCTGGCGCTCAGCACAGCCTAGAGGGCAATGACACAGTGAATCTGTCATCATAACAGCCTTGCCAGCCTGTTTGTAAATCACCCACTCTCCCAGCTTCAGGAAACCATCTTCTCCATTTTATCAGGAATGGCCTCACTATACCTGAATCAGAACCCTGTTCTGCATCCTATGGCTGGTATGTAAGTAAAAAATAAGCACTGAGAGACAGGACCCTGTAGCTTGTGACCTGTATTACAAGTCCCTGAGATTTTTAAAAAATTGGTCCTGCTGCTCTTCCTTTATCAGAATCTTAACAGAAGTTTAGCAGGTGAACAATTCCCTGTAATGTCATCTCCACAACAGGAAAAGTTTCACCTGGTTAATTTTGGTATGTTAGGCAGCTGTTAAAGACACAGTAGCAGGGTCAATTGAAAGGCTACCAAGCAATCCTGACTACTAGACCCTAATCCTGTACCAAAACTGAGGGGTGAGGAAAGAACTGTGTCTCATTGGTAAAATCAGAAGTGTGCCTTCTTATGAGGAGCAGAGTTGTGTTGTGGTTAGAACTGTATCGGGAACACCTGCATTCAAAGCCCTACTCAGCCATGAAGTTTACTTTGTGGTCTATATATCACGAGGCCTGAAACAGACATTTCAGGGGAAGCATGTGCTTGCAAATGAATTGGTGAAAATACATAATATGCCAATGCCAAACTGTGGGAGGTAACTAAATGGTGGAGTGCAGGAGCAAGTGCAGACAGTTGGCTCTTTTAGGTATCATTTGAATATCCCAATGTAACCAGGAGATTGAATCAGAGAACCCCCATGGTATGAGTATGAACTTCTCATTACTGGTTAAAAATAGGGTGGTAAACCTAAGAAGGTTGAGAGATAAGCGAAGTTATCACCTGTTTTCCATCACAAGTGCTTGTAAAACAAGAAAACATGCTGGGCTTTCACTAACTCCCTCTCTCTCTCACACACATACCTACTGTGGTACTGATGGTCAAAATTCAAGGCCCTTCTCATGGACTAAGGTGAGGTAGTAAAGCAGTGTTTCTTGATTGGACCACTTCAGCCTGCAAGTGGGTGGGGGGAATCTCCTGGCTGAATCCTTCCCTGTGCAATACATCTCAGGCACATACAAAGCTAGCATGTCTTTTCTCTGCCATCTCCACAAACCTGGAAATTCTGCATCCAAAACACATGAGCCTTCCTTTCCCCACTTCTTGTGCCCCCTGTGGACTGAAGTGTCTCCCTGGGAGCAGTTGTACCACCTCATCTGCTCTTTGTGTGAAATGGGCTTCCATTTAAAACTCTGGGAGAGAACCCCCAGAGTCATACTTAACACATTTCTGCCCAGCCCACAAGTATACACATTTGATCCTTATTGCATATATTCAACACTGGGCAGAAATGGCTTAAGATGACTTTTCCACCCAGCCATCAGGGTTTATTGGACTGTATGTTATGTCACACTTTAGGGAAACATTTCCTCTACCTTTCAGGATTCCACCCATTCCCCCCAAGTCACCTTCACTGAGGTTGTGACATATGTAAATATATTTACAGCAAATTAATTAATTTAATTGGTTAAAAGCAAGCCTAATTGAAAGTTAAATCAGTTGACAGGCCTACTTGATATACTCAAAAATCTATTGTTACTTGCCTGAAAACATCAGGAGTGGATAGGTTGTAACATTTTAAAATAAGTAAATACTGTTAAGGTTTTATTGTTGGATAAATCAGCATGACAGATCTGACTGGAAGCCTTTGCTTAAAGGGTGCTTCCTCAGTTGGGCCCTTAAGTGCTCTTCATGTGCTATCCCCCCACAATTAGTTGCTATCTGATGCCTGTTAGTCCCCCATGCCCTGATCAATGCCATATTGTTTCATTTCCTGAAAGTTCCATGCTCACAATCACTACTGAAATCTAGAATTGGGTAGGGAAAACCACTTGGTTGGACCACTTCAGTCTGCAAGCAGGTGGGGGGAATCTCTGACTGCCCCCCTATCTGTTAATAGCACTTATAAATGCCTGATCGAGGGCAACAATTCACTGCTAGTGGACTTTATCTTGCTTTTTTCTCTTTCTCTGTTCTTTTTTCCCTGCTTTCCCCCCAAATATCCAGAAGATCTGAAATTTGCTTCTTTCAGGTAACTCCAGACTCTCTGTTGCTACCAACTGATCACTGTAATGAAAAAGGGATTGTACTGATTAATGGAATCTTCCACTCTATTGGAAATAAATTTTTTTTAAAAAGAGGTAAGGACATTTTAGAACTTCTATGGCTTAATGTAGCACACTGCTTGACTGATGTAGCATTATTGGAATCCCTGAAGTTGGTACTGTAGTGAGCCCACCTATAGTTAAGGTAAATAGAGATGAAACTGATAATGGATTCTGTCAATTTCACCTCCCTCCCTCTCCACCAACTGGAAACCAAGCATGTGAAAGCAGGGATGTTGTTTCAGCCTTTTTAAAATTTAAAATATGAACTGCTTCAGCAATGGTAAGTACTGATGGGGGAAAAGGCAAACTCTTCTTTCCTCAGAGCAGCAGCTCTGATGCAGAAGCTTGTATGGGGAAAGGAGTGGGCAAGTGAAATTCCACCAATAGCAGTGGCTGGTGGAAACTCTAGTTAAGGGTTTCCTCAACATAGTTTAAAGCAAAACACGGTTAGCAGTCACTGACCATGTGTAAGCTGAGCTCCTGAAGTTGGAGCTGGTCATTTGGCTCTGTTCTGTGAGGGAAGAGTGGGCGCAAGAGTTAGAATGAGAGCAAATGAGTGGCAGTGAGGATTCTGTGGCTTCTCTCACAACATGTTGCTCACAGCATTCGGTTTGGTTTGCATCTTCTAGATTAGTTTGTAGCTCTGCTGCCAAGCAGAGAATCCTAACTCGCAACAGGGAGCGGGACTCGCTCGGCCTTAAGTTCTGACACCTCACTTTTGTGTGCATTCAGAAGTACCTATGGCTGCAATCCTAACCACACTTTCCTGAGAGTAAGCCCCATTGAACAAAATAAGACTTACTTCTGAGTAGGCCTGGTTAGGATTGTGCCTTATGTCTCTGCCCTATGTTTTCTTTCTATATTTTGAGGGTCTAGCTACACATTTTGTGGACTTGAGGCCTTAATGACCAATTTTGAAAATTGCAGTCTTACTAGGCAGGGCCTCTGAGAGGAATTTTATCAGGGGGTACAAAGTTTCTTTTGGGCCCCTTTGCAAAGAGGGAGGGGTGAAACAGAGCTGGGGAGGGTGGTGACAGGCAAGCAGAACAGGGGCAGGGAGGGGTGAAACAGGTTAGGAGGGTGTAAAGACAGCTGGAAAAGTCTTTGGAGCCCAGGTCTAACAACCCATGTGGCATCAGTAGTGTCCCCAGCATGGGAGTGCAGGCAACAAGTCTGAATAGATAGGAAAACATAAGGAAATTTCTGGGCCCCCTCCTTTGGCTCCTGGGCCCCCCTTTGGACCCTGGGCCCAGGTACAAATTACCCCCTTTACCCCCCTCTCCTAGGCCCTGTTACTAGGTTCTGCAAGTAGGTTCACCCTCACAAATTCATGTTTGCAGCTCAGGAAAGAGAGCTGCAGAGAGGTGATTTAGAATGGAAAACTGTCATGAGGGGAAGGATTAAGCCCTCTTTTACTGTTTCTCCACCCAGAATGGCCACCTCTTGAAGCTGGCTTGCAAGGTTCCATCTTACATGTATTACTGTATAATGTGTAGCATATGCCCCTGAGGGAATGAACATTGCCTCCCCCTGAGATCCAAGGTACACCCTGTGGGTTAGGCCATGGGCTTATTTTGTAATAAATATGCTTCTAGGACTTATGCAGGGTTTGCAGAAACACCTAGTAACTCAGCGGCCCTAGCACTAAAATGCAGGTGTGTTGCACAGCTGGTTGAGGGAATTGCTCAGTGGTGGCCCAGACTGGCTCTTCCCCCCAGCCACCCTAAATGTAGCAATGGGCCTTGCACTGACACACAACAGAACTGAGGTCATTCAGCAAGAAAGCAGTCCTGAAGTGAAGCACTGAAGCTGCCCCTCCCATCTACAATAGACAAAGATATCTTATTGTCTCCACATCAAAGTAGCTAGAAGACCTGTACTGTTTTCCTGGGAGTGGAACAAATAGTAGAGTAGGAAGATTCTACATCTTGATCTTTCCAGACAATTGTTTTGCATTCCCTGACCACCTGCCTGGTTAGAGAGAGCCATTCCAGACCTCTTTCCTCAGCATGATACTTCTCCTGAGATTCAGACTCAGGAACCAATATACATCACAATAAGAAGAAAAAATACACAGTCCCCCAAAATGATTTGGAAAGATGACTACAACGCAGTTTTTTTACAAGCCAGTAAAGCAGCACCTATATACACAAGCAACTCACAGGATATTAAAAACGAATTGCTCAAGTCCTGGAATCAAATTTTAATTTAAACATGAGAGTATGAGCTGCAAGCCAAGAATCTCTGGTTCAAACCCCATCTCAGCCAGAAACTCTCTAGGCAGCTTAGGTAAGCTACTCTCCTCAGAGGATGCAATTAGGCATGATGGAGACCCCACCAATTAGTCAACTAATGCTTTAGTTGATTAATCTACCAAGTAAACTGACTGAACTTTGCAGCCCCATGAATAGCCAGACTGAGAACTGTCTACACATGGTTAATAAATTTAAAAAAGAATAGTTGGGGGGGGGGGTTTGGACCTCGAGGAAGTTAAGCTTTTCCCTTTACTGCTGGTTTCCCAGCAGCTACCTGCCCCATGGGGGAAATTTGCAGCCCCCATCCTGCATCTGAAATATGAGGATATTGCCGCTGGCCTACCAGGCATAACCACTGGGTTATGCCCAGGGTAGTTATGTAATGTATGTGAAGCACCACAGTTGTACTTCTTAAATGTCAAGCATATTAATCAGTTGCAAAATCAAAGAATAATCAGTTAATAGTAATCATCTAAAAACAATAGCTGTGAACTGATTAAGTCATATCTATTGATTAATCATCTGTCTTGCAACCTACGGTAATCATTGATGAGATTTAAATAAATGTGCTTATTACCTAAATCTCCATATTGGTGCTTGTAGTTGAAGACCCTGGAGGAAGTGTAAAAGGAAACCAGAACACACAAACCACCACTCTCTGCTAGAGACAGAGGCCATCATCAATATTTTCTTTGTCATTCTCTATTAAGGTAACACACCAGAGCCACACTAGCACCCATATCCTTAACTCTCAGTACCACTGATTAAAATCTATTCTCCATGACTAAAGAGAGGCCCCACCAATTAGCCAACCAAAGCTGAGTTGATTAATCTACCAATTAAACTGACTGAACTTTGCAACCCCACAAACAGGCTTACACTCTGTTGTGAAGAGTAATGAGGGTCTTTTATCAGCAAGCCTTGTACTGCAACTGTAGTAAGCAGAGCTGTGAACTCTAGACCCAGCCTTTAACTATGCCTTTAACAGCCATTTGATCTGCAGCAATTAGCTGGACACTGTATTTATCTCCATGCCTTGAAAAGCTTCAGCTACTAAATCCTGCATATCCAAACAGCAGTTAAAAGTAGCAGACAAACCAGGATGGTTTCTTCCTAGATAGTTAGTACCCCTACCACTGCTTTTGTGCTTCAGTACTTTGGGTTAATTTTTTTTTAAATTCCTATTCTAGCCAAAATCACATTCAGCCAGTATTTAAATTGCAAAACTGATGTTCAGAAATGAGTAGGCATTTTGCAGCATGGAGATGAATAGTATCACCTGATCATGTCTGCACAACCACAGCTACACTGGCTGATGGAAAAATTAGCAATCTGAACTGCTATTATGAGTGATATGTCTGAAAGTGCCATGGGTATCTATTGGATAGTGGCCATACCATCAGTAATTATAAGCCTCCCTGCCTGCAGTTTTGTGCATTTGTTAAAACTTTTATTTCCCTTTCCCCCCCCTAAACTTGAGAGGCTGAGCACCCAATTCTATACAACTTCACAGGATCAATACAAGCTGCAATGCAGCCCCAAGGAAAGGGAACCAACATTCCCTTACCTTGAGGAGTTCTCCATGATTACCCCACCACCACAGGATCCAGCATGTGCCCTGTTGGCATGGCTGCATCAGTGCTGGAATGTTGGATAGGATTGGGCCTTAAATTTTCTTCTGCCTTTAAAAGGGAATTGGACAGATTTATGGAGGAAAAGTCCATCACAAGTGAAAAGCCATGATTACACTATGTATCCTCTGAGGTAGCCTATTTCTGACCTTTTGACGCCAGGTCAAAGGGAATGGCAACAGCATATAGGTATCTTGTTGTCTTGAGTGCTCCCTAGACATTTGGTGGGCCACTGTGGAATACAGGAAGCTGGACTAGATGGGCCTTTGGCCTGATCCTGCAGGGCTTTTCTTATGCTCTTCTGTACTGTTTGGAAGTGGAAGGAAGGATGGAGTGCATTTCAAGCTCTTTAACCAATAATCAAAATTGGAAGCAATACCCCAACCATTTTGCTCTTTTCCATTCTCTCCTGGGGTTTCAAGGAGCCAGATCAGGAATGCCAACTGTTACCATTTGGAGATAAAAACTATGCATTTATGTACATATGTGGCACATGTTCATGTCAGGATTCAGGTCAGTCTCACAAACCCTCAGCCCACTTTCACACCTGATATCAATGAGGGGGGCATAATACTGAAGAGAAAGAAGGAGTATGAGTCCTCCATCCATAATTCGCATCCCCGATCCTGAACTGTTTGTCCACAAGAAAGCCCCTGTGCTGATTTGTCTGGTTAAAATACAAGCCGCTAATAAATAAATAAATAAACCAGGGAGGGGGACATTGGATCTAACTTTGCTAAAACAATACTTTGAGCGAGAGCAAATGCTCCAAAATACAGAGACTGCTCCCCTCTGACAGATGAAGTATATACCCCCTCCCCACCTCCTCCTTGGCTCCTAAGCTTTATCAGGCTATCTCTCCCCCGCTGGCTGCCCAGTCACTTCCCAGGGGAGCATGAACTCCAGTGCCTGGCAGCCTGGCCAGACAGAGGCCCATAAACCGGACGGATTTATGGCAGGAATGAAGGACAGAGGGTTGGAGGGGTCATGGCACTGGCTAGGGAAGCGGCTTGCTGAGGCTTTTGGTTAAATTAGTTGGAAGCTCCCCAGCCCTTGGTCCCCCTCCCTCTTGGCCTTTTGCAAAGTGCCCTTTCCTTGGTACTGATGGTGGGAGCAGACCCATCTGGAACAGGGCCACAAAGACAAACTGAGCCCCTAGTTCCCAGTAAGTCATTACCAGTGTGCTTCCCTCTCTCCCCTCCTAGCAGGTGTGTGTCTATCCCCAATTCATGTTATCCATATCCGCTGAAACCTACACATGCATAGGCTCAAAGCCTAAGTGAACAAAGATAGCACCCTGTGATGGAGTTGCACTTATAGTAACAATACACTACAGGGCTCAGTCACTGCAGTTGATCGCACTGCAAGGTGGTACAAGCAATAACCATGCAACCTTCATGACATTCCATTCAATGATACAGTGCAACCTGAAGCAGTTCAGCAGTGGTACCCATGCAAGGAACACAGTTCACACACACACAAACTGCACCATCTCCTCATACGGGCCAGGTAATACCTTGAGGGGAGTCCATGAGTGTGGTGCTGGCATACCTTGTGGGAAGTAAATTCTTGCTCAAATCATCAACTTTTGCATTGCAGAAAGATTGATTTCTCCACTATTTCTATGGTTGCAGCCTCACTGTCAGGAGTACCATCAGAACAGGGATCTGCAATGTGAGTCAAACAGAGGCCTGTGAGAGTGAATTACGCATGATGGAAGCAGATCTCTCCCTTGAAATGTGTATCTGCCCCTATTGTGCCTAAAGTGAGGTGTGATTTAACCTCACTGAGAGCAAAGTCCAAAGTCCTGCTGAAATGTCTGTGTGACTTCCTCTTTGCCGACGATGCAGCTGTCACTACCCACTCTGCCAAAGATCTCCAGCAGCTCATGGATCGTTTTAGCAAGGCCTGCCAAGATTTTGGACTGATGGTCAGCCTGAAGAAAACACAGGTCATGGTTCAGGATGTGGACTCACCTCCCTGCATTACAATGAACTACATGAACTGGAGGTTGTCCATGACTTTGTGTACCTTGGCTCAACGATCTCCAACACTCTTTCTCTGGATACTGAGCTAAACAAACGCATCGGTAAAGCAGCTGCCACATTTTCCAGACTCACAAAGAGAGTCTGGTCCAACAAGAAGCTGACGGAACATACCAAGATCCAGGTCTACAGAGCTTGCATCTTGAGTACACTTCTGTACTGCAGCAGGTCATGGACTCTTCACTCACAACAGGAGAGGAAACTGAACACTTTCCACATGCACTGCCTCTGATGCATTCTTGGCATCACCTGGCAGGACAAAGTTCCAAACAACACAGTCCTGGAATGTGCTGGAATCCCTAGCATATATGCACTGCTGAAACAGAGACGCCTGTGTTGGATCAGTCATGTCGTGAGAATGGATGATGGCCGGATCCCAAAGGATCTCCTCTATGGAGAACTCGTGCAAGGAAAGCGCCCTACAGGTAGACCACAGCTGCGATACAAGGACCTCTGCAAGAAGGATCTGAAGGCCTTAGGAGTGGACCTCAACAAGTGGGAAACCCTGGCCTCTGAGCGGCCCGCTTGGAGGCAGGTTGTACAGCATGGCCTTTCCCAGTTTGAGGAGACACTTGGCCAACAGTCTGAGGCAAAGAGGCAAAGAAGGAAGGCCCATAGCCAGGGAGACAGACCAAGGACAGACTGCACTTGCTCCCAGTGTGGAAGGGATTGTCACTCCCGAATTGGCCTTTTCAGCCACACTAGACGCTGTTCCAGAACCACCTTTCAGAGCGCGATACCATAGTCTTTCGAGACTGAAGGCTGCCAACACATTGATTTAAATTACAAAAAAGGATAAGGACTGGGGCACTGAACTGTCACAAGCAGCTGCCCAGCTGGGGGTAAAATCAATCTCAGGGATTGACTCCAGGAACATCAAAAGAGCCCTGCTGGACCAGTCCAACAGTCCATCTAGTGCAGAATCCTGCTTTTCGCAGTGACCAACTAGAGATCTCCAGGAAGCCCACAAGTAAAGCCTCAAAAGTAATTGCTGCCTCTTAGAGCCTTAGATCTGGGGACAGGCTCTCTTTGCTGAACCTGAAAGTTCCAGGAGCCAACATGACCAACAGCTGCTGATAGACCTTTCCTGTTTAAAGGGGAACAGCAGCAGGCAGGAACAGGATGAAGCCTTCCAATTCATGCACTCATTTTACATGTTAAATCACCCCATCCTCTGCTTCACAGGTGCCCTCCCAATTGCAAACTGTGATTGAAATAAAGGGGTGTGACTGAGATTTGCCTCCATTATTTGTACCTAAATCCAGGTGCAGCTGCCCTTGGGAGCATGAAATAAGAAACCTTTGTGCAATGGGGCAAGTCACATGGTAAACAAGTAGTTGCATCCACAGGCAGTCAGTGCAACTAGTGGCCTACCAGCCCCAAAAGAAGGCAGATTGAAGCATTTTCCTATAGCGGCGGCAGCAGCAGCAGCAGCAGTTTTCAAGGGCAACTCTTTCCTATCCCCTTTCAGAGCACATTGCAGTAGTCAGTGCTTGAGGTTCTAAAGCCATGGGTGACAGTTGCCAAGCTTTATTGTTCAAAGAAAAGTCATGGTTGACATGTGAGATGAAAAGCAAACCTGGCGAGAGTTGCCACTTCTGCTCCTAGGAGCAAAGCCAGGACCAGGTTGGGCACCTGATCTCCCTTTTCAGAACAACAGACCATGATTGCCACCACTTTAATCTTGTCTGGATTCAGCCTCAGTTTGTTCTCTTCATAAGGCCTAAGGCTACCACTTCTGAATCAGGGGAAAAAAAAATCAAACAGACCTCATTTATAGTACATTATTATGCTACCCTTTCCTCCAAGGAGTTCAGGAGAGCAAACTCTCTTTTCATGTCAGCCTCAGAACAACTCTGTCAAACAGGTTTGGCTGAGAGTACATGGCAGGCCCAGGTCTACCTAGAAAACATGACTTACAACCCAATCCTATCTACACTTTCCTGGAAGTAAGCCCCATTGACTTGAATGGGACTTACTTCTGAGTAGACATGCATAGGATTGGGATGTTGGTTGGTCCCTGGGTCCCTCTAGCTCCAGTCTGGTGGTCTCCAAACCATGGCCCACTATATCCCGTCCAGGCATATTGGTGGTAAAGACTTTCTGTTCTGCACCGCAGTCTCTAGTTTGCCAATCTTTGCAGACATTTGCACCAGACAGTCGCTTCTGTTGCTTGTTGCCCCATATGGCTCTGAGCTCCTATTTTCCAGGGGAAGCAACTGCCCAGTGTGAGTTTTTGCAAAGATCAGCTGTGAAAACTGGAGGTTGAGTTGCAGAATGGAAAGGCTTCACCACAGCCATGCCACACCCAAACAGGTAATCCTGGGATGCTGGATCCATCCCATGGGCTGGGATTTGGAGGCCCCTGTTCTAGTCCCACACACTAACTACTACACCATGTTAGATTTCCTGATGCTGGTATCATGTAATCAGAATACTGATGTCACATCCCAAATCTACAGACAGCCACCCCTAAAGTCGACAAGGCTGGGCACATGAAAGCCTCTTCTAGAGTTTTAATCTCTCAACCTCTTTTAGCCTCTGATTCCACACTTGGACATGGAAACAGGAATCAGAACTTGAAGTGGATTTGGGGGAGACTGTTATCAAGGAGAAGCAATCGTACAAACAGAACCTCATCTCTGTGTATGTGCAGGTGTGATCTGGAGCAGAGAAGTGGCAGAGTGAAGAGGCTTCTAAGCCTGTCCCTCACTCGCAACTTTTCCACTGCAACTCTCCTCCAAGCGGCTTTCTTTTGCACAACTACACATATGAAACCCTCTGGAGGGAAAAGCTTGATGGGGGGTTGCAATAGAAAAGTGGCAGACAGGGAAAGGGCTAAACACTGCTCACCCCCTCCACAAGCTACTTTTTCCCAGAAAACACATCTGTCAGGGGACTGGTAGCAGTAAGTCCTAGCGTACTGGGGCGGGGCTTAGGCCACAGCAGTACTTTCCACATCCATGCTTGTGGTTCTTCTGTCCAATCTGTACATTTGCAAGCAAAACTGTTTATGGCACAAGATGCCATAAAACTCTAGTCTGTCTCACAGGAAAACTGGCCCATTGCTCAGGAAAGCTGGGCGCAAAGTGTTTTGTTAAGTAAGGCAGTCTGCCTCGGCATGTTTGGAAAGGTCACCTGGATTGCTTCAAAGTTCAAACAATTTCCTGTCTAGTCAACAGAACTCTCATTTCAACTTCCCGCTCCGTGATCTGGGCAATAGCAAGTCAGCTGCGTGTTCGTGTTATTAGAGTGTTATTAAAGGTAGCCTGGCCAGCTCCTCCGGCTGTTCACCTAGCATAGGCCTGCAGCTTCCCAGATTCATAACAAGGAGGGTTCTTTTCACGGATATTACCACAGAAAAATGATTTGGGAAGGAGAGAGCTCTGAAGCGCACACAGCAAATGTGATGTGGTTTTACAGTAGTCTCTGGGGTGTTTCCTTTACTGCCATTTTTTATGTGGTGGCAAGGCCCCCGAGCTTGTATTCCATATTGTAGAAATTAATGGCACACTGCTAAAATGCCTGGGGGGTGCAGGTGATGAAGTTAATGCTCTCACCCATGGGCTGTTGGGCAGCCTTTGCAATCACCTGGCTATCGTTGTTATATTAAAAAAAAAAAAAAAAACAACTCCCACAATTTGCATGCCTTGCCAGCATAAGGACAAAATGGATACTGCGTCCTATTGCAAAGGCCAGGGCTAGCAATACTCTGTGTATGTATACACACATACAAACATGTGTGTATGTATACACACATACACAGAGTTCCTGTTCCTTAAAGCAAGTCAAGGCTCCTCTGCAGAACCTGTTTTGATTCCAGGCTCCCAGCAGACATAGAGTGCATTTGTCTTTTCCCATTACTGAGGTGGTGACATCAAGCACCTACGACTCTCATATTAGGAAGTAGTGTCCAGGGGCCCAAGAATGTGGCTTTGAGGCCAAGTGGAGTTTTAGTATCTGTTTTTTCTTTACACACACACACACACACACACACACACACACACACACACACACATACTGAATGAATCTAATTTCTGTACCAAGGAAACCCAAGGGTAAAATAATAGCTGGACAAACTGGAGGGAGGGGGGAGAAGTGGGTAAAATTATGAAGCTGAAGATCTGCATGGAATTTCTGCTGTTTGTTCTGCTTCTAAGATTGGGAGCCATCTGACTTTTTTTAGGTGTACATCTAACGGCGCAATCCTAACCCCTTATGTCAGTGCTTTCCAGCACTGGCATAGCAGTGCCAATGGGACATGTGCTGCATCCTGCAGTTGAGTGTCACTCACGGAGGCCTCCTCAAAGTAGGGGAATGTTTGTTCCCTTCCCTCAGAGCTGCATTGCCCTTAAGTCAGTGCTGGAAAGGATGGGGTTAGGATTGCACCCTAAGATGTCTTCAGTATATACTGAAAAGTGTGAGTAACAAAAACATGTTTGAGAGAGATATGCATTTATTTTACAACTCTTCTATACTCTTCTAGGGAATCGTGACTGATTGCAGCTCACTGTTGAGTGTGCCCTTCATGACAAACCTGGATTTCCCCCTGTGTCGTGTGTGAAAAGGAGCTCTGATGGTAAAGTTGACAAGAGATGAGGTAGAATGCACAAAAAGGGCATGGAGATTGGATGCGTGTGATTTGCTGGGATTAGGAGGAAAGGCAGTAAATAGTTAAAGTGAAGGACAAAAATAGTTTGTTTATTTTCACATTTTTGTACCACCCTTCCTCCAAGCAACTCAGGGTGGTATACATAGCTTCTCCAATTTTGCTCACAACAACCTGCCCAACGTCAGGGCGCCGAGCCCTGCACGAAAGCCTTGGATCCGATGGAGTGGAGCTCCATGGACCCACCTCCTTCCCTCCCCCGGCACGCCTCCCGCAGGCCCCCCTCCCCACCATGCCTCCCGTGCGCCCTCTGTCTGCCCCCCGCCGGCCTCCCCCTCCCTGGACCGCCTCCTCCCCTCCCCCCTCCTCGCCCCCGCTTACCGTGCCACAGCTCAGCGGCCTGTGAGACCACTGCGCAGCGGAGGCTGGGCACCTGCCCCACACTAACCCAGCGCTAGCCCAGCACTGGCTGGCACTGGGCTAGCATGGGCAGTAGCCTGGTGGTGAGGCTCGCAAATGTGCCTTATGGCACGTTTGTGACAGTGCGCGGCGGCATGAAGCTGCAGCACCGAGCCCAGGATTGGGCTCTTAGAAGGCTAGCGCTGTGCAGCCAAGACTACAATTGGACTATGAAGGGAAACATCTGGAGAAATGGAGGGTTCTATGGGTTTCTTTACAGGGTTCTATAGGTTGTTTTACACTTGTAAAACAACACTATTTGAAAAATGGGGTATATGGTCAGCCTGCCTACGTAAACTGCCTTGGGGCTATGAGAAAGGTGGCATATAAATAAGTAAGTAAGTGTAAGTAAGTAAGTAAGTAAGTGTAAGTAAGTAAGTGTAAGTAGGTAAGTAAGTAAGTAAGTAAGTAAGTGGGCCCAGTTGAGGATCAGTGATCGGTATTACGAATGCTCAGGCATTTGTGATGCAAATTAGCATTCTGTCCAGTGTAGGTTATACAGTGACATTACAAATCCAAGTGAAGTAAGTGCCAATTTAAGCCAATTTAAGCTTGATAGATACTCTCCCTGAGAGGGTGGGAGAGTGCCTAAATGGAACCCCTGAAATGCACATTTATTCAATGTTGGAGATGTATATATCAGTGGCTGGGAACTGTGGAAATATAGGGTATATTTCAGACAATTGCTGACACAGGGTAATTATTTATTGATTGATTCATTAGGGAATTGATATGCCACCTTTCTCATTCTAGAAGGAAATGCTCAAGGCAGCTTAGACATTTAAAACCAATTAAACAATAAAAAATAAAAATCAATTTAAACAGAAAGCAGCAGAGAAAAAAACCTAAAGAGCCAATAAACAACCAAGAACAATCTTTGAAGTAGTGGACACAGATCAAAAGCCGATGACATAAAGTTTTCAGTTGATGGCTAAATACTGGCAAAGAGAGAGACAAATGAAACTTCCAGGGCAAAGAGTCCCACATTTTGGGTGCTACCACAGAAAAGGCCCTCTCCCTTAAAAAGCTGACTGCCACAGTCCCAACACTGTGGGGTGGTGGTCCTCTCTCCAGCCTTGTAGTGTGTTCAGCACAGACATGCCCTTATTGCTTTCTGTACTTCAAGAATGCCAAGGCAGCTACTTATGCCAGGGTTACAGCATGACCAGAGGCTACAAATGACCACCTTTTCCCACTGAGATCCTATCCCATATGGTTTTCAGCAGGTACCGAGTATCAGTAGCATGAATCCAGCTGGCTTTTGCAAGATGTGGATGAGTGAAAAGTATACATCTCCAAAAGAAAGCCCAGAAAAGTGATGGTGATGGAGGAGGATGAACAACAAAAGGACTGAAGAATCAAGGGAGACTGCACCACCTCTATCCAAATGGTTATCCCCAGGCCTCAGAATGCCTTATATGGCATAAAAACATCACATCGGGTTTCCCTCAGGAAGTAGCGAGGGTTTTGCTGAAAAGGCCATTCTAAAGCCCACAGAGGCTGCGGGCAGATACACAGGGTGTCTGTGTGCTTCAGAAAGCACAGCTCTGGTCACATCTGGAAGGCTCAGGTGGGGTCAAGTCAAGTCTGGCGCAATGTTCAGAGGACCTGCATTGAACCATATCCGCGGATACACAATCTGTGGATGCAGAGGCCCCACTTGTAATATATATTTTTTTAGATAATAAAAATACTGCTTTCCTACTTTTATTTAAAGGGCAGCCAATCCTATCTAGCACCGGTGCAGACAGGGTGCGTTTGTTCCTTTACTCCATGTTGAGCCCCAGCCTGCTCAATGGGACTACTTGGTTCTGCACCAGTAAAATCGCTGGCACAAGTCCAAGAAGCCCCTTGTAGGGCTTTCAGGATGTGGACTAGAATGTGGCATAGGCCAGCATCACAGATCCCACCCCCCTCTAGGGCCTGACCAGCTCTCTCTCCTGCCCCATTATACCCATCCCTGCACAGCTTGGCAGGAGCTTACCTGCTCCTTGGGGCAATGCTCCAGAATTCAGTGCCAGCAGGGTGGTGCAGACCTTCTCACTGGTGCTGCTTATTCATGAGCTTTACGTGCATTACGTGCTTACGGCATGTTTGTGATACCCTATGCCTGTGGAAGCAGTCACTGCACCGATGTAGCCAGCAATTAGGATTGCACTGTAATTATAATTAATATTAAATAAAGCAATTGTTATTAACATTGTTGTTTTATTCTTTGTTCTGGACACTGCCTTGAATTACCTCTGGCAGCAATCAGTATTTCCTAAGAAATATATTAAACAAAATAGCCAAATGGTCTATTTGTATCCCTGTCCTGCCATTAAAGGAAGAAAATTGAGAGGAAAGAAGTGATTAAAACCTCCTTGCACCATGGGAAAAGAAGAAACAGATACCAGGGCAGAGGATATCAAACACTCAAACACAGGGTCTTGTGTTCCCCTGGAGACTTCCCTTCCAGTGTAAGCTTTTGTGGAACAGCAGTCCACTTCATCAAGTGTATGAAGTGTTCTGCTAAGCAGGCAGGTATAGATGAAGATGAACAAGAAGAAACATACTGGGGGAGGGGGCCAAAGACAATGAAATGCAGGAGACAGCACCTGAGGAGCTCACCAGTGTTCCAACAAACCCCACAGGATGTAGTGGAGCCTGCACTGGCGCCTCTGCACTGATGTGGAGTAAGTTAGGTAGGCTTGGGCTGCCCCTCACATGATGAGGTAGGAAAGCATCATTCTTGCTCAGGCTAAATGGATACAAGCTATTCAAGGGGCAAATCAGAGGTACCACTAATCCCCCAGGTCTTTGAATGGGGAAGTGATAAAACCAGCTAAATCAGCAAAGAGGATTTCATTAGCATTGGGAAAGGCAGTTGCTGGATTGAAATGATTTCTGAAGAATCGTTAGAGAAGGGATTAAGAAACAAACAAAAAACCCCACTATATAAACAGCCGAATCCTATGATTTTCCCCGCCATAGCATGCACTTGCTTCCAAACAGGCTGCGTTGCATGCGTTGGTGGTGGGGGCAGTTTGGGAGACTTTGGAGAAGAAAGCGAAATTATTTTCCTTTTGCTTACCAATGAGTCTCCTTGGACCTGTGCCAGCTCTTTAGCTGGCACAAGTCCATGAAGACCAAAGGGGTATGTTGGCTGCTACGAAAGGGGATAGCATCCAATGCAAGTTGCCCGTGTTGGGAGCCACACGCTCCTGCCTCCATCTCACCCCCCTTCCCCTGTTTTGCCCCATTATTTCCTCCCCCTGCACCGTTACACCCACCCTACCAGATTACCAGTGTCAGTGGGCCTTCTTCAGCCTGTTACCATGCAGGGAGCTACTTCGGCTTCTCCAATTGCGGTTCAGAAGCACATAGTTCTGCCTTGTTCCAGAACACATTTTTTGACACCGTAAAGCGCATACCGCTGCCAGAACACTAGGACTGCAGTTTAAGTGCTGGACTGCATTTAGGATCACAACCCAGCACTTTGCAGTCTGGATTGCAGCCTAAGTGCTGTGTAGAACAAGGGTTGATCCAAAGACTCATCCCCCCTCCCCTGTTACTGCCAGCTTAAAAATAATTGGGTTCCAGGGCATTTGTGGGATGGCCCAGTGAAAATTGCCCTTTTTGGTGGGGCTTTCCAGAGTGATGGCCAGTTTCTTTTAACTGGAACCACTGTTGAAACCAAGGATATTGGCAACCGTCATGGATGCACTCCTTGTCTTTCTGCACTTGGGAAGGGAAAATGGTACCCATTCGGAGGCAGAAAGACCAGCAGCACATCCACTGATGCTGCTGCCACCCTCAGAAGCAGCAGCTTTTCTAGTTAAAAGACAGAAATTGCTGCCACAATACCAGCAAGCCTCCTCACAATCATGTCGATTCTTGGGGACTGTTTCCAGTTG
The DNA here is from genome assembly GCF_035046505.1 of Tiliqua scincoides. Taxonomy (NCBI): domain Eukaryota; kingdom Metazoa; phylum Chordata; class Lepidosauria; order Squamata; family Scincidae; genus Tiliqua; species Tiliqua scincoides. The sequence goes on along the minus strand of NC_089822.1, from coordinate 127,678,579 downwards.
TCTTGGCCGCCCCTGAAATGGATAACAGCCCTTGAAAGTCAGCAATAGTGCTAGGTTGGAAACAATTGGCCCAGCTGCACTATGCAGAACTCAGCTCAAGGGCTGTAGTGTGGAAACACCCAGAATGAGGCCGCTCCACTTTCCAGCAACCTGCCAAATGGGCAAATTTTCCTGTTCTGAGCATCAGCTAACTGGGTTTGTTTTTTGCCTGACCAGTTTTATTGGGAGTAGTGCAATCTTTTTACAGCTTTATAAGGTAAAGTGTTGCAGTGCAAGGCCGTGCTGCAAAATCCCAGCTCCATTGCAAATTAAAATCAGGCAAACACCCCGTGTGTGTGTGTGTGTGTGTGTGTGTGTGTGTGTTTAAGTGACAACCTTATTTTTTGAATATGATACTTAAACTTGCTTTTCTTTAAACTGGTTTGCAATGCCAATGTGAAACTTGTATTGATAAGAATGCATGGAGAATGGGTGTGGTGCTAAGAGCCTATATAGCTAAGAGCCTATGCAGCAAATCTGGAATATCCCAATTCAAATGTTGCCTCTACCATAAACTTTCACAAGCCAATGGAAGCTTCCCTCCTGGGGTCACTGCAGCATGGAGAAGAGAGCATGTTCGCCTGAACTGTGGCATGATGAGAAAGGGTTAAATATTCCCATCCTTGCCTATCAGGGTTCTGATCCTGCCCACTCCCTCAGCTACCACTTAAAACACACATACAGGACCAAATGTTTGATTTAACATGTAGTTTGGCCCAGAGGTTTACAGATAACTCTTTGGTATCCGGTGTGAAAGCAGCCTGAACTTTTCACTTGTGGATTGCTATCTTTTTTCCTTCTCATTATAATCTAGCCCAAGGAAGCCCTGGAACATCCTGCTCCAGCCATCCTGTCACCATAGTGGCCACTCCAGCAGCGAAGAATCCCTTTTGGTTGGTAAGGGTGACTTTGACAAAGGATCTCTGTGGGCCAGCCAGGGTCAAGTGGGCTGGGTCAGCAGAGCTGTCCTTGCTGCATCCCTGTGGTGCCAAGCAGGGACTTATTGTATACAAAGGCAGCTGAGGAATGTGCCTCCAGCACAGGCTTGGTTGGGGGCTGCACAGCAATGATTTAACATAGCTAGGAGTCCTCGGCAGCTTCACGGCCTTGACTGTAGTTGGACTTTCATTCTTAATAGGAATGAGCGTGAGAGCAAGCCAGAGAGGCTGAGGGAAACAGAGAAGGAGCCAGCAACTCCCCCTGCCCACCCACCCCCCCACCCCCGCCGCCCTCCTCATCCACCTTCCTCCATTTCTGGGGAAGGGAAAGGTCTGCTCCCAAATGAATCACGCTCTTCATTAAAAGACAGCATAGAGCCTCTGGACCCTGCTGGGCTGGAGTGGGGGGGGGGGGAGGCTTGGCTGCTGCACCAGGATTTATGGGGCAGCCTTTAATTAAGCCATAAAATGGGAGAGGGGCTGGTGGGAGCGGGAACTGGCGCATCGGTGATTCTGTCCTCCGGGCGCACGTTCTTCCTGAGCCCCATAAACCACCTTATTTATACACCACCCTCTCCCCAGCCCTGGGAGTCCACAGGCCCCTCCTTTCCACAACGGCATTAAACATATGCAGTGGGGTGGCCAGCACCAAAAACCTCCTAAAGTAGAGTGAACAAAAAAGTAGTGGTGATGAGAATGGCATTTTGTGGCTTTAAAATGAGGCAGTGCTGGAAGGTGGCAGGCAGTGGGGCCCAAGGTGAGATCCAGGCTTTCAGACCTCTGTTCCAGCAACCAGTGTGTGAATGAGCCAGATAAGGTGGGGTTGCAAAAAGGGCATTGTCCATATCCCCAAGACAGAAGTGATGGGCTTGATTCTTATTTTGTGCCATAGGAAGCAGTTATGGTAGGTAATCACATTTGACAGAAAAGTACAGCCAGTGATTTGGATCCCCTTTCCCCCATTCCCAGGTGCTGTTCATGCATCCTGGGCGCTCTGCATATCCTCAGAGGCACCTGGTTATTACCTCACAGGGTTGAGGGCTGAGCCACAGTGAGTCCTGGCTAAATGAAAGACCCGAACAAATGGATTGTGAGCTTGTGTCTGATGAGATGCATGAGCTCATGATAATCTGCTCTCAAGGGGATGAGATCACTGTGGGCCTTTTATTTGCTTTGATGCAGGGGGAGGCAGAGGAGGGGGGGCTGTGCCAAGACTCCTTGTAGTCTCCCTGCAAAGGGAATGTGAGAAAGGGGAAGGGCAAAGGTTTCATGACTGCACATTTCTGTCCATCTCCCCAGAGGGCCGTGACTTCTGCCCTCACTCTCCTAATCCCACTCCAGGTCTTTGCCTTGCCGCCTCCTGTCCCTGCTGTCTGTATTCTTTCTGACATAAGGAAGGCAGCCCACATTTCTCCTCAAAGACTTATCAGGAGGGGCAATTGGGACAGGCATGCAACAACTGCCGCAGAGTGAGTACTATGTATGCACTTGCAGTGAAAACCTCCCACCCATGGCACCTATTTAGAGGGTCCCAAAGCGCTTGATTTTATAGATGCTCAGGAATCATCACTGCTTCCAAGGGAAAAACACAATTGTGTGAATAGCTGAGAAGAGGTCTGGGACCAGAATGCCCTCAGTGATCCCAATTCCCTGCTCGCTCCTATCTTTTGGGTCCTTTTTGAAGGTTGCTTGCTTCCCTTCATCCTAAACCTGTGGTTCCCAAACTGTTGGGACCGGTGACACCCCCATGCTGCAAACATAGCAAGCAGCTCCCAGAAGTGACTGGACAGTTACTTCCAGGCACCCATTGCCTCTGCCTCCTGCCACATGCGCCTGCCAAGTGACTTCAGCAGCTTAGAACCTGGAAGTAATTGGCGATGACATCATCACATCACTGCCGATTACTTCCATTTCTGTACAGTCAGGGGGGTGGCACTGCAGTCTTGTGGCCCTAAATGTGCATTGAATGTTGAGCCACCCAGATCTGTAAGATCTCTAGGATTGTAGCATACATTTGTGCCCTAGTATGTCTGTGCAGAATGGTCCCCACCTCCCATTATGTCCCTAAAACATCTGGCCACGGTAACCCATGCCCTAGTGACATCCAGATTAGATTACTGTAACACACTCTACTTGCCTCTGAAGATGGTTCAGAAAGTGCAACTAGTGCAGAATGCGGCTGCCCATGTGGTTACTGGGGCTCACTGGTTCGACTTAGTTGGGCCACTGCTGCGGCAGCTACTCTGGTTGCTGATTCATTTTCGGGTTGAATTCAAAGTGCTGGTTTTGACTTTTAAAGCTCTATACAGTTCACAGTATTTGAGGACCACCTTCATTCATATAATCCTACCTGTCATCTCAGATCATCTGAGGGGTCCCCTCCGACTGTGCCGTCACCTGTAGAGGTAGGGGGGTGGCGGCTAGGAATAGGACCTTCTTGGTGGTGGCTCCTCATTTATGAAATTCTCTTCCACTGGAATTATGAACAGCTCCCTCTCTAGATACCTTTCAGTAGGGCCTCAAGACCTTGTTATTAATGAAGGCTTTTAACTGACAATGGGGGGCTAGTGCTTTTTTAATAACTTAATTGTGGTGATCCTGGGTGTTTTAATGTTTTAATTGTTTTTAATGTTTTACAGCGCAATCCTAACACCCAGGTTAGGCTGGCACAAGTGACTTGTGCCAACCTGGGGGTGTCACAAATGTGTTGTAAGGCAAGTTTGAGTCAACTCAGGAGTTGGGGAGGCCAGGGCAAGGAGTTGCACTTGCCTCCCCGTGCTGGATCCAGGCCTGGCCCATTGTGTTGGCCAAGCTCAGCCAACGCAGTTGGGGGGGGCATGGGGATGGCAGGGAGGAGACAGGAAGAAGGCAGGGAGGAGGCGTTTTGGGGCAAGGGGAGGGCAGGGGGTGGGCGTTCCTGGGGGCAGGTGGGGAGGCAGGGAACGGGAGTCAGGGCCAGGATCCAGTGGTTGTGCCAGATTCTGACCCCATTTCCAAGTGGCGCAGAGCATCCTCTGGCTGCTTGGTCTACTTGGATTTGCACCACCTCCTGAGGTGGTGTAGACCCATTGGGGTCAGTGCAGCGTGACACAGAGTAAGGGGAGAGTTTTCCCCTTGCCTCGGGTTGCACTGTTTCTGGCCCCAAACTTGTGCTGGATGCTGTGCAGGTCTGCTTAATTGTTTTTAATATATATTGTTTAATTTTATGTTAATATTGTTAGCTGCCTTGAGTCCCCTTTGGTGTGGAAGAAAGGTGGGATATAAATAATAAATAGAACCATCAAGGAAATGAATGTCAAAGCAGATTGACAGCAGCCGTTTTCACCCAGTCACTCTTTGGTTTTGTTAAACGACACAGTTTCTGGTCATCTTTCAAAAACAATTTATTCCAGTTCTCCTCCATTCAAGGTGACTTACAATTTGAAAGCAACAACAATAGCAATAAAATCCAATGGAAAAGAATGCTTCAGCTCAACATGCTGAAGCCTGAATAAAAATTAGCCTAATGGCAAGTGAACTGTCAGCAGCTCCCAAAGCAAACCCAAAATTGACCAGCCAACAACAGCATCAGTTTCTAAGTGCCTTCCCAAAAAGGTAGGCTTCCAGAGTTCAGAAAGTGAAATAGGGGTGATGTTACGGAACCTCTCTCAGGGATCCATTCTCCAGCTTTGGGGCAACTTCAGGAAAGCCTCTGCTCCTCAAACCAGCTGGGCAATGACTATTTTAAGCAGAGCACTTCTTAAAACTCAAAGTGCAATTCAAGACCCATACGTCCTTACCTTCTTCTTCCCTTTCTCCCTGCCCCTCTACATATTTTACCTCTGTTTCTCCAGGTGCTCTGTTTCTTAACCTCCTCTTGCAGTCTATTCCATGGGTGGCATAGTTCTCTCATAGTTCCACATTTTCTCTTCCATACTTTCTCATTCCACCTTTTCAAAAATATAGTGAGCCGAGGAAGGGAGCACAGCTACTTTCTGTGTGCTGCTAACACCAAGCCAGTCCCTGGTAGGCAAGAGGAGGGGGCAGGTGTGGCAAAGGAAACAGAGAACAGGCAGATGAGTGAGGTAGATGGGCAGGGGAGTGGGTGACATTTGCTGCCCTCTGTACTCCCACCCAATAGGCTTAATGTTTATAGTTTGGTCTTATCAATGTATGTCTTACATTTAGATGGTATTGGGTTCAATCCCTGGTAGGACTAAGAAAGAGCCCTCTCTGAAACCTTAAGAGATTTCACTGCCAGTGAGCATGGATAACTTTGAACTAGAATGGATGAAGTTAGAAGGCAGTTTTCTGAGTTCACCACTGGAGAAGGCTGAGCATTGGTGATGGTGACCAGTCACAGTGAGATAGGGGGAAGGATGCAGGGGTGTACATGAGCAGATGGAGGTGGGTAACGCTTGGAAAAGGGGTTTGCTAGCATGAGCCTGAAGAACCTGTAAGCAAAGTGATTAGAGGAAGAAAAGCACCATGGCTTCTGAAAAAGCATCAGCAAACCCTGGTTCACATTCAGTCTGCCTCCAACCCAAGCCACAGCCCATCCCCCTCCTTGCTTAGCTTGTGTGGCCTGACAAGATCTGATGAATCTTCTTCCCGGCCCCACCCAGCTGTGCTCCACAGCTGTAATGTGCCTGGTAATTGCTCCACGGGCTGTAAATCAGGCCTCTGATTCAATGTAAATATGACTCATGTGAAAATCCATTTCTGCTCTTAGCAAGTGATTTATGGCGGCACCTGCCTGCTGGCTCACGTCACAGCCGAGAGTCAAGCAACCTCTAAGGGACAGGCAGCTGTGCTGATGCTGCAAAGCAAAAAATGGCAAGATGTCATGCCAAGGCAAATCCTGCCCCAGTGTGGAAAAAGTGGGCAAAGTCACTTAACAGCTCCAGGGCAAAAGATGTTCAGAAACAGTTAATCTCACTGGGAACAGGGGTGGTGTGTGTGTCGCACCATCTGAATCCCCCCCAAATGTTGCTTCTGCATGCACAGACACTCACAAATTGAACCCAATGCATACTGGTCCTGCTTATTGCAAACTGAAGAGGTGTGGAGCAGGGAAACAGCATAGCACACTCTGTAAGCACCAAGTAGGCAGGAAGATGTGATCAGCCGCCTTGAGTCACTTCGGGGAGAAAGGCGGGGTAAAAATAAAGTAGTAGTAGTAGTAGTAGTAGTAGTAGTAGTAGTAGTAGTTATTATTTGGCGCTGATGCTGCTTTTCTCCCCCCTCAGGGGTTGCCACTGCTGCAGTCCTCTTCAAACTTGCTCTCAGCAAGTCAGAAGAGGATCGGAGCACTCAATGGAACAGAGAGGGTGGCAGACTGATGCGCTGTGGGCTTGTCTATAGTGCCACCACTCCAAGGGAACCAAGCCTTTTTGCTGCTGCCTGCCAGAGGGAACAAAGCCTTTCCTGCCACCAGCAAAAGATATAGCACAATGAGGGTGGGATTTGAACCCACGTGTGCAGAGCGCAATGGATTAGCAGTCCATCGCCTTCACCTCTTGGCCACCTCGTCCAGCAAAGTCCTCACCTCCAGGTGGGTTTGAACCACCAACCTTCCAGTTAACAGCCAGACACGCTGACCCATTGTGCCATAGAGACATGGAGATTGCAGCCCTTTCTGATCATGCTTGAGGCTGGCTGGCCCTGTCTCATTGGGCCAAAGGAAGGGGCCAGTGAGGAAATGGTGAGCACCGCTGACAGATCCCTGTGGGCAGCAGAGTGATGTAGTGGAAGCATGCTGGACTGGGTCTATAACCTAGAAGTGGTTGGATTGAAACAGTTGTCTGCTAACAACTCATGGTTCTGTCCCAGAAAATGTCCTAGAGGCCCATGCCTTGCCTTCCTATTTTGCACCATAATTTTTAAAAAATGATTTGGAGCTGGTGCAGTTTTTTTTCTTTCTGCAAGGGTTGCCACTGCTGAAATCCTCTCCCAACTTGAGGATTTGGTGATTATAAGGGTAGGTGATCATGTGAAGAATAGCAGTGATGTTGTCTTTGGTGGGTGACATTCACAGTTCTGCTGGAAAGCGATCTGTGACTGGACATCTCATAATTATTCCCTTGCTGACAAGGTGTAGGCCATTGGTGTTCCTTTCAGGGCTCTTGTGCAGGCCAAAGACATTTAAGCACCTTAACTGAAAAATCCAAATGGCAGAGTATGAGAATAACAATAAGCTACTGGAAATGAGGTGCCTTTTAAGGCTACAACCGTATGCACGCTTACATTGCAAGCCTAGGTATGTCTACTGAGAAGAATATATCACAGAAATCAAGGGAGCTTACTCCCAAGTCTGTCTTAGCATCTCTGACATACATGGTATTTACTTCTGAGTAAGGATGCATAGGTCTGCCTCTGGCTCACTCTGCTTGGTGGTACATGCTGAGCGTTTGTTCTGGCACTGCTTCATGGTGTCCCTTTTAGGGAAAAATGTGAGCCAAAATGTGCCTCATAACAGCAGATCTCTCCCAGAAAGAGCTGCACTGCTAAAGTTCAGCGCATTGGGTCGCTGTTAAAAGTCACAGGTGTTGTTTTGGTAGGGTGACCAGATACAAATGGGGACAGAGTGCCTATCCCTTTAACCACTGTACAGAAGCGGGAATGTTGGCAGGTGCAGCTCAACATGGAAGGGCTGAAAAAGCTGTGCCTGCCAACATTCCCACTTCTATACAGTGGTTAAAGCAAGGGTGCCCAAACCCCAGACCTGGGGCCACTTGCGCTCTCGAGGTCTCCCCCTCTGGCCCTCAGGGTGTCCCCAGTCTCCAATGAGCCTCTGGCCCTCTGGAGATTTGCTGGAGCCCGCGCTGGCCTGATGCAATGTTCTCAGCCAACTGTTCGACCTCTTGCGTGAGCAGTGGGACGAGGGCTCCCTCCACAGCTTGCTGTTTCACATCTGTGATGCAGCAGTGGCAGCAAAGGAAAGGTTGGCCTTGCTTTGTGCAAGGCCTTTTATAGGCCCTGAGCTATTGCAAGACCTTCATTCATTCATAAAAGTTCTATCACTAATATATTCATTTATGTAAATTTATTCAAATTTGAAATGTAAATTCATTCTTTTTTTTTTCCTGGCCCCTGACAAAGTGTAAGAGAGATGATGTGGCCCTCCTGCCAAAAAGTTTGGACACCCCTGGGTTAAAGGGATAGGCACTTGGTCTCTGTATGTATCTGGTAACCGTATGTATTGAGGAGGGGGAATTAAAAATGGGCATGAAATGCAGGGCTCTTGTGAAACTTGGCATTCTGGAAGTCCAGGGATGATGTAATCATGTTGCCTTCCCAACCTTCCTAGTTATCACAGCAAAGGAGGTGCCATGATCATGAGGCCCTTCTCTCCTCCAAGAGCCTTGGCTCCCATTCACCCACCCACCCCTGCTCTAAACACTATGTTTTACTACCCTCCCGCAGCTGGGGATAAAACCTGAGCATCTAGATTGCCAGCACCCCTCCCTGCTCTCAGCAGCACACGCCATATCACAACAACCACTACCAGGGAGGTTGTCTGCTATCCCCGACAGGAGAGTCCTCTCTTTCATACAGCTAGTACCCCTGTATGTATGTGTGCACCTGTGTGTGCCCTGAGGGGGGCATCTATGTGTATCTCTGGTTCTCACAAAATATAGAGTCACCACTTGTGAAATTGGCTGCATTGCTGCACCTCAGCACTGCATCTGGTCTTGCGGAAGCCTCAGGTGGCCACTCTTGTGTTCCCTGCTGCTCTGTGTCTGTGAACAGTTATTTCCTCTTGTCACTATCACAGCTCCCCCCCCCCTCCATGGAGGGCTAGGAAGAGCATTGCTCTGGTGGTGTTTTTTATTAAAAAAAGTTGCCATTGTTCTGGATGACCACAGGAATCTCTCCCCCCCCCCCCCGCCTCTGAAGAGGGATATTTTTAATGGGTGGCAAACAGAAACCCATCAGTGCCAACATTTCTCAGTATAGGCAAGCAATGGTGATGAACTTCTCCTGTGGAATTCTGGCAGGTCATCCTACTCAGTGGTGAACCTGGAAGGGGAGGAGCTCTTTTTCTCAGATGGTGCCTCAACCGGCTCCATTGGCAGGTGGGGAGGAGGATTGGTCCTTCAGCCTTGAATAGCCTCTGGATGCAAACCCTGGCAGGTTCAGGCTGTCTGTTCACTGGAGAAGGAGAACTTCATGCTGGTGTAGAAATCTGAGTGAAGGTGGAGGCAAAGACATGAGCAGGGAGCTGATGTAGCAAGGAGGAATAAGAGGATGCTGAACTCCTTACTTCTAAGGAGCACACATCACAGAGCAAGAGCAGAAAAGCCAGTCTCTGGACCACCTAGTGCAGGGCCCCCTTTAGGTACAAGGCCCTTTGGGGTGCAATTGATCCAAATGGCTTAAAGCTGGCCCTGGCGCCATTAAGACATGGGAGGGGGGGCAGAGCCCTGCCAAATGATTATCAACGTTTAGCATCATCATGAGAGGATGCCAATCTCATGATCTTGGTTTGAGTTTGATGGTGGCATTCAAAATCATTTATCAAAAACATCCTCTGCTAACAAGTGCTTTTGGCTCTGGACCCTCTCCCAAAAGACATCCTGGAACAAGCAAGGCTATAAAGAGGCCAGTGAGCAGGTGGGGAGCGCTGGTGACTGTCATGCTCTGGGCACTATTGTGACACAGCTGGAGCATGCCTATAATCCAAATGTTGCTAGATTGAAATAATTCTCTGCTAACAACAAGGGGACATACAGTTCGAAAAAATGTCCTGCAACGACAGGGACTACAACTTTCTGATAATGCAGCAAAGGGTTCAACACAGAGGTGGATCCAGTGTTTGTGGGGGGAGGCATGAGCATGCCCTTAACTCCAGAGTCAAATCTCTACAGAGTGCATGGAGGTCGCTCAAATCAACAGTAATAGAGGCCCAGCAGAAGTGTATACCGCAAAGAAAGAAGGGCTCCACTAAGTCCAGGAGGGTGTCTGCATGGCTAACCAGCCAAGCTAGAGAGGCCGTAAAGGGCAAGGAAGCTTCCTTCCGTAATCTTTCCCCAATGAGGAGAATAAAAAGGAACACAAACTGTGGCAAAAGAAATGTAAGAAGGTGATACAGAAGGCCAAGAGAGACTGAGGAACACACGGCCAGCAGCATTAAGGGGAATAATAAAAGCTTCTTCAAATATGTTAGAAGCAGGAAACTTGCCAGAGAAGCGGTTGGCCCTCTGGATGGTGAGGGAGAGAAAGGGAAAATAAAAGGAGTTCTTTGCATCTGTCTTCACGGCAGAAGACTTCGGGCAGATACCGCTGCCTGAACGGCCCCTCCTGACTGAGGAAATAAGTTAGATAGAGGTTAAAAGAGAAGATGTTTCAGACCTCATTGATAAATTAAAGATCAATAAGTCACTGGGCCCTGATGGCATCCACCCTAGAGTTATTAAGGAATTGAAGAATGAAGTTGCTGATCTCTTGATTAAAATATGCAACTTGTCCCTCAAAATGGCCACCGTGCCAGAGGATTGAAGGATAGCAAATGTCACGCCGATCTTTAAAAAGGGAAAGAGGGGGGACCCAGGAAACTATAGGCCAATCAGCCTAACGTCTATACCGGGTAAGATGGTGGAATGCCTCATCAAAGATAGAATCTCAAAACACATAGATGAACAAGCCTTGCTGAGGGAGAATCAGCATGGCTTCTGTAAGGGTAAGTCTTGCCTCACAAACCTTTTAGAATTATTTGAAAAGGTCAGCAGGCATGTGGATGTGGGAGAACCTGTGGACATTATATATCTAGACTTTCAGAAGGCGTTCGACACGGTCCCTCACCAAAGGCTACTGAAAAACTCCACAGTCAGGGAATTAGAGGGCAAGTCCTCTGCTGGACTGAGACCTGTTTGAAGACCAGGAAACAGAGAGTGGGTGTGAATGAGCAATTTTCACAGTGGAGAGAGGTGAAAAGCAGTGTGTCCCAAGGATCTGTCCTGGGACCAGTGCTCTTCAGCCTCTTCATAAATGACCTGGAGACAGGTTTGAGCAGTGAGGCAGCTAAGTTTGCAGACGACACCAAACGTTTCCGAGTGGTGAAGACCAGACGTGATTGTGAGGAGCTCCAGAAGGATCTCTCCAGACTGGCAGAATGGGCAGCAAAATGGCAGTAAGTGTAAAGTCATGCACATTGGGGCAAAAAAATCAAAACTTCACATATAGGCTAATGGGTTCTGAGCTTTCTGTGACAGATCAGGAGAGAGATCTTGGGGCGGTGATGGACTAGTTGATGAAAGTGGCGATCCAATGTGCGGTGGCATTAAAGAAGGCAAATTCTGCGCTGGGGATCATTAGAAAAGGTATTGAGAACAAAACAGCTAATATTATAATGCCATTGTACAAATCGATGGTAAGGCCACACCTGGAGTATTGTGTCCAGTTCTGGTTGCCGCATCTCAAAAAAGACATAGTGGAAATGGAAAAGGTGCAAAAGAGAGCGACTAAGATGATTACGGGGCTGGGGCACCTTCCTTATGAGGAAAGGCTACGGTGTTTGGGCCTCTTCAGCCTAGAAAAGAGACGCCTGAGGGGGGACATGATTGAGACATACAAAATTATGCAGGGGATGGACAGAGTGGATAGGGAGATGCTCTTTATGACTCACTTCCAAAAATGTCCTGGAGCCCAGTGCTCTGCCTTCCTAGTTTTCAGAAATTTTCTTTTGGAAGGTGCAGCCTTCCCCAACTGTTGTCTAATACAGCAGGGACTATAACTCATTGCCTCTGGATGATGCAGCAAAGGGCTTGGTGAAAAATGCTGGCATGCTGTGCCTGACTCCAGCCTGGCATGCTGGGCTTCAGTCCTCACATCTAGCCAGTTTGTCTACTACACATGACCTCTGACTGCAACTTCCAGGGAAGAGCAATCTCCAACACGCTGGTGGTGTAGTGGCATCATTGCAAGGTTCCCAACCCACAACCTGGGTTTGAGTCCAGCCTTTTTGCTGCAGCCTGCAGGAGGGGGCCAAGCCATTCCTGCCACTGGCAAAAAAATGAAGCAAGATGAGGGTGGGTTTTGAACCCATGTGCACAGAGTACAATGAATTAGCAGTCCACCACCCATCTCTCAGCAATCTCATCCAGCAAAGTCCTCACCTCTGGGTGGGTTTGAACCACCAACCTTCTGGTTAACAGCTGGATGCACTGACCCATTGTGCCACAGAGACATGGAGGCTGCAACCCATCTTGATCATATGAGGCTGGCAGCCATGCTGCCTAGTCCAAATTGGCAATGAAGGGGCCAGTGAGCAAGTGGGAAGCACCAGATAGTGGTGTAGCTGGTGGGGCGGTGGACAACACCAGGTTACACTCTAAATGGGGGAGGGGGGTTAACACCACTGGGGGCCAAAATTGTGGAAACTTTGATATTTAGGAATTATTCCTTCATGTTATGAATCATTCAATAGATAATTTAATGCTGAGTGAAACGAAACAAACTGTGTTGAACAATCTGTATGCTATCAAAGGTTACAGCCAAATAACCAGAACAAGAAAACACAACCACCTTATGTAACAAAAAGTGGATTTCTTTGACTCAAAACTGACCAATGAGACTGATTGTTCATAGAGCCAATGTAGTGTTGTTACGACACAGCATGGAACCAATAAGTTGTCAGTATGAGTCAGCTCCCATTTCCATGTGTCAGAGCTAATACTGGAACTCCTGTTCAGTTGTATGAGTGTCATCAGGTTGGCCACTTGGTTTTTTGTTGGTTACTGATTTGTTGTGTGGCCTGTACTTATATAGTAAAATAAATGAATAAAGCGAATGGGGGTGACACCATGAGTTTATGTCACCAGGTGACACTCACACTAGTGATTCTACTGGTGGGAAGTTTGGGTGTTGTTGGTCACTGGCTTAGATGACTTTTAAAGTGGACCCCAGAATCTGGTGGGGGGGGGGGGAATAATGGAGAAGGGAATATTTAGGGGGATAATATGGGGGTAGTGGAGGGATGTTTCTTATGTTGGAAGGAGGGAGCAATGGGCGGAAGGATTACTATTGGGGATTACTAAGTGAATTATGAATTCTGGTGGGAATGGGGACTTGAAATGAGAGGGTTAGAATAACTCTTTGGAAGTCTATCTATGTAAAGTTATAATTGTAGCAGGAAAAATGTTCTCATAGGTTTTGTTTGTATGCAAAGTCTTTCAAGTGACACAGAGTTCCTGCAGCTCTTTGAACAGGGGATTGGGAGTTAATGTGGGGGGGCGGGTTGGGTGTTGTTGGTCACTGGTTTAGATGACTTTAAAAGTGGATTCTAAACATTCATGCTGGACTATAGGTCTATCAGTGATTATTAACCATGTTGGCTACATTGAACCTCCAGATGCAGGAGCAGTAAGTCACTGAGTACTATGTGCGGGGGAGCAACAGCAGGGGACGGCACTGTCTTTCATCACTACTTCTGGTGAAATGGTCACTGTGTATTTTCTGGCCATTATTACTGTCCATTTCATGTTATTACTATTACTGAAAATAATTTTGCCATTTACAGGGAGGGGGTGAAAATAATTTTGCCATATACCTAGCTCTTGCATCAGTAAAAACTTCCTTGTGGGCAGCAGAGTGGCGCAGTGGGAGCGTGCTGGGCCCATAACCCAGAGGTTGATGGATCGAAACCATCCTCTGCTATCAGCATGTGGTTTTTGTTCCTGATTCACTTCCATAAATATCCTGCAGCCCCATGCCCTGCAAATTTTTCAGCAGTTTTTTTTTTTAAGGTACAGTCCCCCACCCCGACCACCACCTGTGACAGCAGGGATGAGAACGCATGACCTTCAGATGCTGCTGCAAAGTGCTCAGTACGCATGGCTTTGGGCTGTGGCTTCCAAAGAGGTACATTCTACAGTGCAATGGTGGTATATAGAGGAATAATGCAAGGGTCCCAACAGTGTGACCTGGCTTGGAATCCAGGTCAGCATGGGCCTTTTTGTTGCTACCTGCCAGAAGAAACCAAGCCTGTCCTGCCACTGGCAAAAGATGAAGCACGACGAGGGTGGGATTCAAAGCCACACATGCAGAGTACAATGGATTAGCAGTCCATCGCCTTCACCAACTTGTTCAGCAAAGGCTGCTGTCTGCCAGAAGGGGCCAAGCCATTCCTGCCAGCAGCAAAAGATACACCTTTTTTCCAGGACACTCTTCCAAAAAGTCCTTGATCCTAGTGCCCTGCTTTCCGATTTTCCAGCCAAAAAATTCCCCCTCCATCCCCTGCGACAACAGGGACTAGAACTCACAACCTTTGAATGATGGATCAAAGGGTTCAGCAGGATCTGCCAGTACATCACAGCTTTTCTGCTGAGCAGCTGAGACCCAGAAGGAACAACAGTTCCTTAAAAGGAGGCCTCCTATTTTGTTATCCATCTGTCTCTATTTAACATTTGTTCAGAAATCTCATGGGCTGTGAGGTCACTCAGCACTCTGGATGGGTTGCTAGTCAGGTATCACAATAGGGAACAAACTGATAATCTGAAATGCCAGAGCCTGCTGATTTATGCTAATTAAGCACATCACGCACTCCTATGATTTCTCTGAGCTCACTCCTGGTGGTGAGTTGCCTCCCACACAGCTTCTTGTTTTCAGATTCCTTTTGGAAACCAATAGCCCCCCCTCTTATCCAATCCAAATCAGCTTTCCTGTGCCAATGCAGCCGCAATGCAGCCCTGAAATACAATGTTCCCTTACCTTGAGCAGATGAAATGTTCCCTTACCTTGAGCAGACCTTGGTGATTCCCCCCCCCCATGCAGGTTGCAGTGTGCACCCTGTTAGCATGATTGCATCAAAACTGAAAAACTTTTTTGCAGCTGCCTACCAAAGCAGGACAAGCCATTCCTGCCAATGGTAAAAGATGCAGCACAACAAGGGTGGGATTCGAACCCATGTGTGCAGAGCACAATAGATTAGCAATTCATTGCCTTCATCTCTCAGAGACCCCATCCAGCAAAGTTCTCACCTCCGGGTGGGTTCGAACCACCAACCTTCCAGTTAACAGCTGGATGCGCTGACCCATTGCGCCACGGAGACATGGAGGCTGCAGCCCATCCTGATCATGTTTGAGGCTGGCCAGTCCTTCTTGTTGATCCAGACAGACAATGAAGGAACCAGTGAGCAAGTGGGGAGCACCAGTGACAGGTATCCTTCAGGTAGCAGAGTGGCGCAGCGGGAGCGTGCTGGGCCCATAACCCAGAGGTCGATGGATCGAAACCATCCTCTGCTAACTACAACTGGTTTTTGTTCCTGATACTTCAAAAAATCTGCTGGAGCTAGTGGGGGGGGGGCGGGCGGCAGACCGCACCATGTGACACCCTTGGGGAGGGCATTGCTAGTGGTCAAAATTGTGACAACTTCAGTATTTATGAATAATACCATCAAATTATACAGTATATCATTCAACCCTATCATTCAATAGGATGTAATGAAACAAACTGTTGAATTATTTATGTTCTATCAAAAGTGATAGCCAATTAACTGAAAAAATTATATAATGACCTTATGTAACAAAAAGCTGATTTCCTCGACTCAAAACTGGACAATGAGACTGGTTGTTCTGAGAATCAGTGAGGTGTTGTTATGATACAGCATGGAACTAATAAGGTATTAGTATGTCAGCTCTCATTTCCAGGTGTCAGAGCTAATACTAGAACGCCTATTCAGTTGTATGAGTGTCATCAAGCCTGCCACTGGTTTTTTTGTTGGTTACTGATTTGTTGCGTGACCTGTACTGCTGTATAGTAATTTAAATAAATAATGTTAATGGGGGTTGATACAGTGAGTTAACACAGAGTGACACCAACATTAGTGATGCTACTAGTGGGAAGTTTGGGTGTTTTTGGTCACTGGACTAGATAACTTTTAAAGTGGACCCCAGAATCTGGGGGGGGGGGCTTATGGAGACGGCGACATGGGGAGATAATATTGGGGATGAGGAAGAAAGTTTCTTATGTTGAAAGGAGGGAGTAATGGGTGGAAGGATTACTATTGGGGGTTATTTAGTGAATTGTGAATTCTGGTAAGAATAGGAACTAGGATTAGGAGGAGGTGGCTAGAATAATTCTAACTGTAAAGTTTATAATCGTGACAGAAAAAAAATGTTCTCATGCATTTTGCTTGCATGCAAAGTCTTTCAGGTCACACAGAGTTCCTGCAGCTTGTTGTATGGGAGGAGGTCTGCTGGAACAATGCGGGGGAGGAGAGTTTGGGTGTTTTTGATCACTCATAGATGATTTTAAAGGTGATTTCTAAACATTCGTGGTGGACTGTAGTTCTATCAGTGGTTATTAATCATGAAGATGGCTACACTGAACCTCCAGATGCATGGGCAGAATGTCACTGATTACTATGTTCAGGGAAGCAACAGCAGGGGAGGGCACTGTCTTTCATCCCGTTTGTGGCGAAATGTTCACTGCATTCATTTTCTGGTCTTTATTATTATTATTCATTTTATGTTATGACTATTATTTGAAATAATTTTGTCATATATGAGAGGTGCCCAAAATTTATGACCCTGGGTGTCAAATGACCTAGCTATGCCTCTGGCTGGAACCTGGAGTCCTTGTCTTCCTATTTTGCAGCAAAACATTTTTCTAAATATACAGCACCCCCAGCCATCACCTGATACAGCTGGGACTAGAACTCATGGCCTTCAGATAACGCAGCAAAGGGCTCAGTGAAACACACCAACATGCCATAGCTGACTCCAGGCTTACAAGCAGTATGTCCGGCCAGTATGCATGGCCTCTAGCTGTGGCTTCCAGGGTGGTATAGTAACATCATGCGAGGTTCCCAACTTCATGACCTGAGTTTGAGTTCTGCTTGGCACAGGCCTTTTTGCTGCTGCCTACTAGAGGGGACCAAACATTTCCTGCCACACGCAAAAGATAAAGCACTCACAGCGAGGGTGGGATTTGAACCCACGAGTGCAGAGCACAATGGATTTAGCAGTCCATTGCATTCACCTCTCAGCCACCTCGTCCAGCAAAGTCCTTGCCTCTGGGTGGGTTTGAACCACCAACCTTCCAGTTAACAGCCGGACACGCTGACCCATTGCGCCACAGAGGCATGGAGGCTGCAGCCCATCCCGATCATGTTTGAGGCTGGCCAGCCTTGTCTCATTGGTCCCAATGGGCAATGAAGGAACCAGTGAGCAAGTGAGCAGTGAGCACCAGTGACAGGCACCCTTTGGCAGCAGAGCAGTGCAGCAGGAGCATGCTGGGTCCATAACCTAGAGGTAGATGGATTGAAACCATCATCTGCTAAGCAAGTCCCTGAGACTCTTCCAAAAATGTCCTGGAGCCCTGTTCCTTGCCTTCCTATTTTGCACCATAATTTTTTTTTCAAAACATGCACTCCCCCTCCCCCACATGACCATCACCTGAGTCAGCAGGGACTAGAACTCACAGCTATCGAATGATACATCAAAAGGTTCAGTGAAACAAGCTGGCGTGCCACAACTGACTCTGAGCTTTCTTGTTGGACTTCAGTCCTCACAATTATCAGGCCAGAAGTTCAGCCAGTATGCATGTGGCTTCCAGGGAGGAACAGTCTGTAGCATGCTGGTGGTGTCAAGGCATTATGTGAGGTTCCTAACCTTGTGACCTGAATTTAAGTTCTGATTGGCACATGCCTTTTTGTTACTGTGTGACAGAGGGGGCCAAGCCATTCCTGCCTCCAGCAAAAGATGCAGGTTTTTGTTCCAGGCACTCTTCCAAAACTGTTCTCGATCCTAGTGCCCTGCCTTCCTATTTTGCAGCAAAAAATTTCCCCTTGCATCCCCTGCAATAACAGGGACTAGAACTCACAGCCTTTGAATGATGGATTAGCAGTGTTTCTCAAACTGTAGGTTGGGACCCACTAGGTGGGTCACGAGCCAATTTCAGTTGGGTCCCCATTCATTTCAATATTTTATTTTAATATATTAGTTTTGAGGCTACCATGGTATGCGACTGCATCTGGGGTAATGTTACAGCTCTGCACTTTGAACAAGCTACTGTGTATATCAGGGGTGCTCACACTTTTTTGGCTCGAGAGCTAATTTGAAACCCAGCAAGGCCCGGAGATCTACCAGAGTTTTTTTACAATGTTCGCGCCATCATAACATATAACATTGATGTGCACAATGTATGTTGGTGTACCTTGAGCCCCACTGAGTATAACAGGACTTACTCCTGAGTAGACATGCCTAGGATTAGGCTGTGAGGCTGCAATCCTAGCCACACTTACCTGGGAGTAAGCCCCATTGAGTACAATGGGCCTTACTCCCGGCGTTTCCTCCCGGAGGCACCTGAAGAGGGGGTCGGCACTCCGCGATCTACTCATTTTGCCTCGCGATCTACCGGTAGATCGCGATCCACCTATTGAGCACGTATTGAGCACCTATTGAGCTCAATATATGTATATTGAGCAATATACATATATTGGTGTATATGCTTTTAACAATGATAGTCAATGGGACTTGCTCCTGGGTAAGTGTGGGCAGGATTGCAGCCTAGGATTGTTAAAAATTTTCCTGCTTGATGATGTCACTTCCGGCCATAAGATCATTTCCAGTGGGTCCTGACAGATTCTCATTCTAAAAAAAGTGGGTCCTGGTGCTAAACATCTGAGAACCACTGGATTAAAGGGTTTAGCAGAACCTGCCAATTCTGGGACAGTCTCCACCATGTTGGTTGTGTAGTGGTATCATCACAAGATTCTGAACCTCACAACCTGGGTTAAAGTCCTGATTGCCAGAGGCCTTTTTTGCAGCTTGGGATTGCATAGGCCTATGATTTCCCTGAGCTCTCCCATGATGGTGAGATGCCTCCAGTGCAGTTTCCTGTTTTTAGACTCCTCTAGGAGACCAACAGCCCCCCTCAAATATCAAATATCAACAGCCCAATCCTAACCAGCTTTCCAGTGCCAATGCAGCCATAATGCAGCACTGAGGTAAGGGGACAAAATTCCCTTACCATGGGGAGGCCTCTGCGACAGCCCCCACACTGCAGGATGCAGTGCATGCCCCATTGGCATAGCTGCATTGGCACTGGAAAGTTTGATAGGATTGAGCTGCGGAACTAGTGCTGTAGGCTTATACCATAGTCTTTCGAGACTGAAGGTTGCCAACCACTAGTTAATATTCTTTATCATAAAAGAAGAAAATTCAGTCTGCCTTTGGGGGATTTAAACGTTGTGTCTGCATTTCTCTTCTGCCCGTAGTGGTTGCTTTACTGCATTCCAGCCAGATGGAGCAACCGGTGTTTAAACCAGTACTTGCCCCAGGCTTGTTGAAAGAGGAGGTACGGACCCACTTTTGTTCGACCTCTCGCATGAACTGTGGGATGAGGGTTGCTTGCTGTTTGACATCTGTGTTGCAGCAGAGGCAGTGAAGGAAACACTGGCCTCGCTTTGTGCAAGGCCTTTTATAAGCCTTGAGTGATTGCATGACCTTCATTCATTCATATAAGTTCCATCTCTAATATATTCATTTATGTAAATTTATTCAAATTTTATTCCCTGCTCCCGACACAGTGTCAGAGAGATGATGTGGCCCTCCTGCCAAAAAGTTTGGACATCCCTGCTCTAGAGTAATAAAATCTGTGGGTACACCTTGTGAATATTACCCTTTACAAACAAAACTCAGTGGCTCTTTGCACAGATCAGGCACTTCTTGTAATCAGTTTGTCTGTCTGTTGTGTCTATCCATCTACTCATCTCTCCCTTACTGTGTCTAATTTCAGCTGATGCGGGACTCATCTTATTTGATGCAAGCTAAACTTTCTACCCTTTGAATCTTAAAAGCCAAGAAAGACAGTCTGCAGCCAAAGCAGGCAGAGAAGTTGAATCCAAGGCTTTCAGCATTCAAGGCAGAGAAAATTCCATCATTCCCCAGACTCTTAAGCAGGAAGCGGAGGCTTTGTGCTTGACAGCCAAAAGCCCTATGAAAACAGAGTTACTCTGGGTCAAAGAAGCAATTTGAGAAGGGAGGAGAAGGAGATGCGGAGTCTGACATTTATCAGTGGAATTCAGGGGCAGCCAAAATGAACCTCCAGCCCCAGACCTGACTTGTGGGAGTCCTGAATATTCCAGATGGGTTGATCAATGCCACTCAAGCATAGCACATGTAGGCTTTTTAAAAAATTTAAAAAAAATTAAAAAGTGATGCTAGCCAATCAACTCTCTCATTCTGTAGCAATAGGCAGCCACTTTGTAAATATTTAAAAACGTTTGCCCTCTGAAGGTTGTGTTTCCTGATCACCAGGGCTGGAGGGCACATCTTCATTGATCTTTTTGTTTTTTTTTTATTTTCTATTTTTAATTGAGAAGGAATTAGGTTGCCAACTTTCCTAGACTGGCCTGGAATTAGGTTGCCAACTCTCCTAGACTGGCCTGGAATCTCCAGGACTCAGCAACCATTAGCTGGAGACCACTGAAAGCACTTCTGACAGTTTTAACAGGGCTTCCAAGAATTTCCCAACATTACATCATGTCAGGGAAAATGATGTCTCTAGATATACCTTCAGTCAGAGCTGGTAATCCTAGAAGTGATGGTATTACCCCAAGGGGAGCTTTTGCTACCATCTCCTGAAGTCACGTGCCTTCTTAGCAGGTTCCCAGAATTCCTGAGATGGACTCTGGCAACATCCCAGAGAAACAAAGCCAGAAGCCACGCATCTAACTGGGATTTACTTGAGAACACACATGACCCATTTGCCCCAGAGCTCCTTCATCAGAGACAGCGATACAATCTCTCTGGCCGATTGAGGCCCAGAACAAACATGCAGCTATTCTATGGGAAAATACATCCATGAACCACATCCATGGATTTAAACTCACATGAGATTTGAGAACACATGTTCAGTGCGATCCAGTGCTCTCTCCATGGATAGTCACTCTTCCCATGCTGTCAATCATCCCTCACCAGACTTCCTGAGCTTGCAAAAATCCCAGGACTACTTGCTCCCCAAAGGGGGTGGGAATTCTCACTGAGGCTTTGCCCTTCTCAGGGCAGGAAAACTTCCTAGTTCAGGCATTTCTGTACCTTAATTCCCAACCTCAACTTTCACAGGGGAGTTTTTTCTGCCGCATTTTCTGCAGTTCTGCTCTTCATCCAAAGAAGTAGGATTTCCCCCAAAGAGAACCCTTTTGAAAGAATGGGCTCCCCTCCCCGCTTGCAAGCAGGAAGTTTCCCCAGAATTAATCAAGGTTCACTTGTTTTGGGAACTAATCAGGTGGTTTCCCAGGTCAACTTTCCTTTTAGAATCAGGCAAGGGAGCTTTTGGTTATCTGTGCTATCTCAATCATCACCTTTGCACAATTCATTTGTGTCCAGTGGAGGCAAGTCAAGTGCAGCTTTGCCTCACCTGCTATCTGTAATGCTTACCTATGAATTAAATTTTGACCATTTGTCTCCAACCCCCATAGCCTTCATTTAAAGCCCTCTTGGATTATTCTTCTCTTTTGTGGAAGTCCTCAGCCTACCACCAGGAGAACAGATGAGAACACCATTTGGAACCAAGATTTTTCACCTTCCTACCCAAAGCCTAATAGTCCAAAATGACCTGATCATGGTTTCGCCGGGCACTGTCATTTGTTCCCACACGAATGAGCAGGTAAATAAACTGATCTGTGGCTTGACCGTCTTTAGCAATCTCTTATCATATCCCAGATCCTCGCACCAGGAGGACCTCACCAGCAAGCAGGTTTGTGGAGCTGGTACACAGCAGTTTCCACATCTCATAGCAGGGGACCCCTAATCACTACTGCTTTTCTCCCCCGCCTCCCATAGGGTTGAGAATCTTCCTCACTGCCTGGTACAGCTGTCAGTGTCTCCCATTACCCCATCCAAATCTTCAGAGGCACTGATATCTGAAAGGCCCTGGAAGCAATTGTGTAGATCCAGGTGTTTAAAATGTTTTCTGACTTCCCTGCCCTGTCAGCCACTCACATCCATATAGATTCCTCCCCTGCACAGGTCTCTCCTTCCCTAGAGACCTCTTTCTTTTGCAGCCTCTTTCTGTTCTACCTGCATCATATGGAGGAACTCCTCAGCTTCCTTAATGTGGTGAAGTTTGCTACTCCAGCCTTCTGGCCTTCTTTTCTAGTAAGGCAACCAGCTTGCTACACACATGAACACCTGCAGGCAAGAAAACAAACATAAGCACACACATTGAACATCACCACTGCAGAAGCCTTCCCTTCCATCTTCCAACCCTCTGATTTCGCCCCAAACCTTTGAGGAAACAGCTACAGTACTTTCTCAGTAAGTTATTTCCTTGGGATCACCTGCAGGTTTCTGATGAAGAGCACAAGGGGTGGCTAGGGGTGTAACATACCCAGTGTCACAATTAAATCAGGACTGAGCTATGTCAGAAACCGACATAGGTGGCTTTAGGTAGGCTACTGCCTCGCAATCTGATGGTATGAAAAACCTTCTTCACAGGGCTGTTGTAAGGATGACTGTATATTATATATAATATACATAAGGTTCCTTGAACATTCTGTCATGCTCTGAAAACGCTTTGAGCTGGCTGTGCTCCCTTTTCCTTTCACTTAAAATGCAGCAGGTGACAAAAATGTTTGGGGGAAGCTTTGCCTGCTTAATATCTATGTGCCAATACTGTAAAGGGTTCAGGAACAGGGTATAAAATAGTGGCACCATTAGTGCTAATGCAAGGGATTGGTTTTGAAACCTGTTGGCAGGGATGGCATCAGAGGTTGGCCTGGTAGGACATTGGCTGAGGACCTGTTTTCATGGGAGGGCACATATGGCTGAGTGAACCCTTGAATCTTCTGTACCTGTGGCAGGAATAGTTGCCTAGTTGCCACTGTGCAATTGGAGAGACTATGCATGACTTTGCCCCACACCCTCACTGGGATTGCCTTTTGAGTTTCTTTCCAACAGTGTGTTTCTCAGATGTTGCAATGCGTGTCACTAAGGAGAAAGTGACTTTTTGTGGTGTTAGGCTCAAAAACAAAATCTCACAGGATACACTTTTCACAGAACAGACTATAATTTGCTGTAGACAGAAATCAAGGCTACACATCTAAAGTAATAGGCACCAATTCCTTCTGGCAAACCTGAAAGAAACATATGCCAAATGGAGGCTTACTGAAGCCTCACAGTTCAGAATGGAAAAATCTGGGATGAATCATTTCATGGTGGAACTAACACTGATGGAAATGGTGAGTCAGGGATTACATGCAACTGACAGGCAAATTTGACAATGGAAGAGCAAGTGCCTGAAAAATGTACACCTTGTGCCCTTCCCAGCGAAACAGGAAATGCACTCTCAGAACTCAAGGTACAGAAACCACATGGTGGATGCTCAAGTAAGGGCAGCTCACAGGAGTCTCAGTGCATTGCTAGGCTGGGTCATATGAAGACCATTTCCTGCTGCAGGAAAAACAGTGTACTCTCTGGTCCTTTTCACACTAGGGGCCCAATCCTATCCAATTTTCCAGCACCAGTGCAGCGGCAATGCAGCCCCAATGTAAGGGAACAAATGTCCCCATACCTTAAGGAGGCCTCTGTGACTGCTGCCCCACCACAAGATGCAGTGCATGCCCCATTGGCATAGCAGCACTGGCACTGGAAAATTGGATAGGATTGGACCGTAGGGCAATTCTGCAATTAGTTGGAAGCAGACTTAAAACTGTGATTTCCACATAGCATTCCCTACACAACAATCTTGCAATGTCCACTCCTAAGAGATTCTATGGCTGCAATGCTATGCACACTTACTGCGGAGAAAGTCCCTTTAAACTCAGCGGGACTTACTTCTCAGCAAACATGTATAGGATGGGGCTTCATTTCTGTTTCCTTACAAGTCGCATTCAGTTGTAGCAAGTGTGCTTAGGACTGCAGCCTTCAATCAGCAACAGTTTCCCTCCTTTGAGCTGTTGAAAGCAGCCCCTACAACTTCTAGCATTAGTGAAAAGAGCCCTCCAAGTAATCCCATCTTTGCTTGCTTTATTTACTATTGTACAGTGAGGCTTTTTAATGAAAAATGAAATTTAAAACATTATTACTGCACTTGCACTTTTTGTGAAATGAGGTTATAAAGTTAAAAGGCAAAATTTGGACGCTCTGGGGAAGCACATGGAATGGTAGTCCAACCAGAAAATGCAAGACAGGCGGTGCAGAAAAGAGGGATTTCACCAAGCTGGTCACCAACTGCCTCATAGTCCACTCGTCCTGCCAGCTGTATCAAGAGTGTTTTGCCAGTCTACACTGCCCAGCCTGGCACTGCCATTGTGCCTTCTAAATCAGAAAGATCACCACAATTTTCAGGTCTTTGAAAAGACAGGAGGGAAAATATGGGAATGCAGTGGTTTGACACGCTGTCTTGATTCGCTGTCATTAACTTACTGGACAAACGATGTCAATTCTTGAGAAGACAGCTAGTGTGGAAGAGCCTAGAATCTTGCAGTGGGGGCTTCCATTGCAAAAGTTGGCATCCTTCAGTCTTGGAAGACTATGGTATCGCGCTCTGAATAGTGGTTCTGGAACAGAGTGTCCTCTCCAGTGCACGAAGCCTGGGTAAAGAAGGTATGGAAGATAGGCTGTTACTCATGCAGCAAATGCCCCCCTCTCCACGTCGCTGAAATGGTCCAATGGAAAGGCAGAGGCCAATACGGTTGGTTCCAGCGGCGTCGCAGGAGTTGCCAGAACGTGACTGTGTTCAGCCGTGAACTGCCTCAGGGACTCCAGCTCCGAATTTTGCCTCAAGGCTGACTCCTGAAGCCTTTTCCATAACTGGATGTAGCCACAAGGCAGTGGAGGTTTGGGATCAGAGTTTTCCTTCTCTCAGATGAGCTGCCTTCCCAGGCTGACGAGTCCCATCTACCTGGTGGCTGTTTAGTCGCCTCTTACAACAAGTACAGCCAAACTGAGGGCTTATTCTTATCCCCAGCCCCCAGGGGAAATTGCAAAAGTAATGCAACCATTTAAGACCTGAACTCCCTCAGCTTCTCAGGGTTGGTCCCCCCCGCGCCCGCCCCCCCCACGTTCTGACTGGGATGTCAGGGACTGCCAACAAACAGGATGCATTAAGTGGGATGAACTGGTACTCCAAAACATTTTCTTTTGAGAAGACTTGGTTAATTGCAGCATGCTTGATGCTTGAGGCCTCTCGTATATTTGGTATGAAAATATCATTTTCCACAGTTAAAATGGCTTCTGACCCTGAACTGTGCCAGGGGAATGTTAACAAGGAATTGCCTTCTGTCCTGGCTGACCTGCTCAGCTTGACTGTAAGCACCTTGATGTGGTGCATCTGGCTGCCAGTGGTCACAGGTGTTCTAGAAACTGGCTGGTGTGAAAGAGCCATTTCTTGCCTCGGGCTTTGAGTCAGATGGACGGATAAGGACATAAGCCAAAATGCACCACCTGGATCCTGGTCCTGCATTCTCCAAAATCAGATCACGTCAAATTGGAGTGGAAGAGGAGTCATGTGATGAGAGCCAAATATTTGGCACAGAAAGATAACCTGCTCCTCTCCTGCTGACACCTAGCTCAATCCCTTTGCTGGATGATAGCCAGCAGCTCTCTCATCTGGTTGATTAATGGAAAATCCGGGACTGACAAGGTCAGAAGCAGCCTCCTTAGTTCTGGCCTGTCAGCTGCTGTAAATGACATGGCAATTGCAGATCTTGGTGGGGAGAGGGTGTTCCTATCTTCAACGGGATTTAAGAACTGGGGTTTCATATCACTTTCTACTCTCCTCCAGTAGCCCTCTCCTTTTCTTTCTTTTTGCAAACAGATAAGAAACAGACTCTCTTTTCCTTCCACTCCTGTTAACTGCCAGGAGTGCTTTCTTGCTCCCTTTTTCTGTGCTGCAAGATATATGATTCAAAGGGGGAACCAAACATCCTGAGGTGCCACAATAACAATCCATAAAGTGTCCCATGTTCCAGCCAGGGATGAGCTCATGATTCTGAGATTCCACAAAGGGGGGTCTGCACACTCCTGGGGACTTAGGCCAATGAGCGAGTCTGACCTCCAGGATCTGCAGGTGAAGGAATCCTGTAGCAAAATGTCAACATGGTATGTCCCCCGCCACTGCACCAGGTCCTCTCCTGGCAACACTTTACCCATCCCATCTGAATTCCTGTGGAGGCTTCTGCTTATTATCAGTCGGTACACCTCAAGGTGCACTGGAGAGTGCAAGCTTGTGCAAGTGAATGGGCAGAGCACAAGCCTGTGCAAGTCTGCCAGAGAGCAACCAAGGGGAGCACTGGTGTGTGCATGTGTGTGGAAGCTCATGCATTGTGTCGTGCATGCACAATGCTTACATGGGGTGCAAGTGAGCAGGGAAGAGTGCAGGACAAATGGGTGAGTGATTAAGCCAGTGATGGGAGGGCAAAGGGCCACATGCTCAGTAAATAAACTTGGCTGGTTTATTTTCTTTGGGGAATGTCCAGACATACAGAAGGATCAATTCAGCCATGTGGCTCATTGGTGATAGCATTTGAAACAAAGGTCAAAGACTACTGCAGGAGTATATCTCAGCAGCTTTTAGGCTGTTGAACCAGCACAGAAGTTTCTGGGAAATTAGAAGTGTTCAAAAATAACACACACACACACCCCAATAGACAAAAAAGGGCATTCATCACAATGATCTTACAATGCAACCTTCACTCCTAACCTTAAATGCCCCCCAAAATAATTGCCTTGCCTTGCCTTGATTAGACCTGCTTCTGATCTGCAGTGACAATATAATGCATATATTACCAATTAATATAGTGTTGTGTTCAGTTTACATGCCTGTTCAAATTTCCACTCAGACATTAAGGCCCAATCCTATGGTTGCCCTGCACTGTTCCGGCAGTGAACTGCCCTGGGTGCTTTCCAGCAATACGAAAACTAGGCTGCTGCTATGTGCTTCCGGGCCACTGCTGCAATGGACAGTGGCGTAGTGCACAAGCAGCAGTCCAGAGGCTTCTATCAGCAGCAGCACAGGAAAGTAACTCTTTACATGATCACAAATCCTATTATTGATTTGTTCTGGAACTGAATGCCTGGCTTCAGTTCAACTCTGCTTGACAGAGCAGGAGAGATGCACCAATCCTTGCAATTAGGCTTTGAGAACTATGTTTTAATGAGGTCAATTCCCCGGTCCTGGGAATTCAGATGTGGGTGTGTGTGTATTGTATCGGACAAGTGGGGAAGTGACATGGTAGGTTGTGTGTGGAGGCAAGTGGGAATCTAGGCAGAGTTGTAAGTATGGTACATAAGAACATAAGAACATAAGAACAGCCCCACTGGATCAGGCCATAGGCCCATCTAGTCCAGCTTCCTGTATCTCACAGCGGCCCACCAAATGCCCCAGGGAGCACACCAGATAACAATCATTACAATCACATGGTAAAGCCAGCTTTGCTTACTAACAAAGGCTAAATTGTTGCTCTGTTGTGATTTTCACACTCAGGCCTTGAACTTGCAGTAGGGTTGAAGAACACATGAAGGGGATCACAAGGGTTAAAGGCACCTATCAAAAGGAGACCAGAATTTTAGGACCAAAGTTGTGAATACTCAACATCATTACAGCCTTCATCTTGAAGAGAAAGCTGAGACCCCATACTGAAGAAGAGTGAATGATACCACGATGGGGTTGGAATGTAAACCCCTGCTAATTGGGTAAGCGGCACTTTTTCAAGTGGGTGCTCCTTTTTTTTAGCAGGGGGAGAGTAAATGGCCCACCTCACCCCAGCACTATCTGTTCTAGTGGCTGTCTGCTGGTATTCATTTGCATCTTTTTAGATTGTGAGCCCTTTTGGGACAGGGAGCCATTTAGTTATTTGATTTTTCTCTGTAAACCGTTTTGTGAACTTTCAGTTGAAAAGCGGTATATAAATACTGTTAATAATAATAATAATAATAATAATAATAATAATAATAATAATAATAATGTAAGTTGCCACAGATAGTTGTGAACATTTTTAAAAAATTCACACCTGGGTTTAAAACTGAATTATATTTCAAATCAAGCTATTAACTCTGAGAGCCCAGCCAAAATATAACAGGGTGCAAACCTATGTACACTTATCTGAGAGTAAGTTTCATTAAACTCTAAAGGCTTGCTTATGAGTAGACATGCATGGGATTGCAGCCTGGTTGGTAGGTTCCCGCCAACCTTAAGAAGTTCTGTACAGAAGGTAAGATTTTCTAATTTAACTCATTTCAGGAAGGGGATTCTCTTTGCTGGGGTTTGGGGCTCAAGCTTACTCATCCAGATAGTGGAATACTAATCAGGACATGGGGGTTAGACTCAGGCATCCCAGGAGGCTTGGAAAGCAGCACCAGTTTCCTGTCTTTTTCTCTTCCTTTGAGTTTTTTTCATACCCTGATTGGTTGTTAACCCACACTTCTGATTGGCTGGAGCAATATGTAGACCTCCTGCTGGAGATTCTGCCTGTAAACTGACCTTCCTAATTTTCCTCTGTCCAGAGACACTTAGTGCAATACTACAGTAGCGTCCTTTCCTTTTGGCCCATCTCCTGACTTGAGATGCTGCTTTGCAGGTGCAACACAGACACACAAAATGCAAAATCCACATTTTTGCTCTTCCCCTTGCAGTAGAAGTTAGGAATCTTGCTGTGTCAGTGAATTCCCTTAATGTGGGGTGGAAGGAATGGGGGGGGTGTAACGGTGAGAAGGAGGGAGGGGGGATAGGGCCGTGTCACTTCCTCCCAGCTTGTGATGATGGAGAGCAACGCATCTGCAGAATTCATGGCCTGCGGGGTGTTCGGCGCAACCATTCCGACACTGTTGGTGAAATATGCTTTTGCTGTGCATCGCTAATGCGGCCCAAGCAGATGGCACCACAGCCATTAAAGGAATAAATAACGGGCACCGCGGTCTGCCTGGCATGGGGAGTGGGTCCTCTGTCACCTGGACAGATCCTAGCAGTGGAAGGGAGACACCTAATGGTCACCAAAGACAACACAGTTATGCAGGTCGGCCTGTCCAAAATCAGTTAGTCAAGCGTGCGTGCATCTGTCTTTACTTATTCGGAGTCTTTATACTATAAAGAGTCTTTATACTAGGTGGGGCTTTGAAAGGTATAGTACACTCACACTCATGTCCTCCCCCTGCTCGCTCACCCTCCCAGCTCGCTTGCATGCTTGTCCTCCTTTCCTGCATGGATCTGTCCCATTCGTGGTATATGAAACGAGTATAAAAATTATCACAATGAGAGTATCACAGTGACTCTATATTTTCTTATCTCAATGTATGAAATTATTGATGTCCTTTTTGCTCCCAGCATCTAGTATTCAGACATATATGCACACTATGGCCCAAATCCTAACCAACTTTCCAGCACTGGCATAGCTGTGCCAATGGGACGTGTGCTGCATCTTGCAGTTGGGGGTCTCTCATGCAGGCCTCCTCAAGGGAATGTTTGTTCCCTTACCTCGGAGCTGCACTGCCCTTATGTTAGTGCTGGAAAGTGGATTAGGATTGTGCCCTTAGCCAGACAACCAGAACTGGCTTGGAAGCGTGACACATTGTTTCAATGATGTCACTTCCCCAGCCCTTGGAATTCCGATACGGGGAAGGGGTGTATGTGTGTGCATATAGAGGGGTGTGGGTTGTGTGTTTCATTAAGTATTAGAGAAGTGAGGATGTGACACAGTAGAGGTGTGCGGGGGAAAGTGGGAATCTAGGCAGTGCTGTGAGTAGGATAAAGCCAGCTTGCCCACGATACGCTGTGTGATTGTAATTTCACAGTCAGACCTTGGAATGCCCCAGAACACCCGCTCCTCTGACTAACCTGCTCTGGTGGGTCTGGGTACTCCACTGGTGTGCACCTGAGGCTGCCAGTCATTTTCACTGGCTGCCCTGCCCCATGCACCATCACTGCAGTTGCTGCACACATTCCATCCATGCCAGACCCAGGTAGGTTTGGGCCACTTGTGTGCAAAGTAGCGTTTCTCTTTTGTCTTCTGAGCCTACTGCCAACTGACCTCACTGGGTGACTCTAAGTTCTCTTGCTATGAGAGAGTGGAGAAAACACCTTTTCCCCCTACCTGTCTTCATTTTATAAGCCCCATTTAGCCGTTTATATGTAGCCGTCTTCTTTCTAAGCCAAAATGTCCCATTTGCTTTAGCCTTTCCTAGGAGGACAGTCTTTCCAACCCCTTCATCATCTGAGTTGCCCTTTGTGCACCTTTTCCAGTTCCACAATCTCCTTTCTGAGTCAAGCTACTCCCATACCCCCCCCATTGCAACAATGCCCCATTTAAAGCAATCATCTATCTCTAGCTTTTGCTTTTCTTCCATTGCCTGAAAAGTCCCTGAAAGCTTGGACTCATGTGAAGGCAGAGCCAAGATTTTGAGGAGGGGTTCCAGCAACTTCGACCCCCTGGGTTATTTACCTCAGAATGCCAGGTGCGAGGGAGGGCATCAGGAGGCAGGTCTCCTAAGAAGACTGGACTAGATGGGCCTTTGGCCTGATCCAGCCAGGCTTTCCTTATGTTCTTATGTGTCCAGTTCTTGAAGGATGCAAATGTCTAATATTTAGTTCAGAGAGCCAGGTCTCCTTCGGAGTCGGTGGTTCCTGTGGCAAGCAAGGTGAGAGGAATGTAGGAGTATTTCATGTCACAGGAAAGCCCAAGAACATTGCTCTTTCCCATGGTTTCCTCTGCCCAGGACTTAGTTTGATGCAGTTGCCAAGGCAGCAGTGTTACCTCAGCAGCTGCTGGTGTGTCATTAAGGGGACATATATCACAGTTACCTGGCAGAGATGCTGCTATAATTGGCATTGTCCTGCCGGTCTGATGTCTTTGCGCCCAGCCAGGTCATGGGCTGAGTTGTCAGGACTCACATTAGGGTACCTCCAGAAAACCAAGGGCATTGCTGCAGATGACAGCCGTGCTTCTGATAAAGCTGGAAGAGAGCGTTCCCCTAGGATTGGCTCAATCTTGTTCCACCTATCCAGTGCGGAATCGGAATCCATGCCTTGACACTGAACATTTTTCTTCTCCTCTTGACCAGCTCCATTCATTACAAAGATATTTTTTTCTTATTTCTCCTTTTCTGCAGCAGATGTGATCCAGCCTTGTGATTATGTGTGACCTAGTAGGTTATGACCAGCCTCCACCCTCACAAAGGATCTGGCTTCTAGTTTCCTACTTTCTAGAAGGGCAGCATGTCGATGCTCTTCCATTTAGAAACAAAGATCTGACTCTTCTCCATCCCAACCATTCCATTTTCATTCCTGCTAGGCAGAGGGCTACCATTATGATATACATATGGCCATCACGTATATGGCACCTTACAATGTATAAGAGGGTGGGTCCCCACCCTAAAGGGCTTACATTTGACCCAGGGAGGCAGCAGAGAAAAGGGAAGGCAGTTGTAAACCAAGGGAAAATACACGTTTACTTCAGTTACATGTACTTAAGATTAGTTTGAGTGGGATATGGACTCAGGGCCCGATCCTGAACAGTGCATGCTGGCTCACCGCCGGTGCACACTGTTTCAAACGTGTTGTAAGGAACATTTGTGAGCCCTTACTATGGCCCAGTGCCGGAGCTAGCCCAGTGTGAGCCTGCGCTGGGCCAGCTCCAGTACTGGGCCTGCATTCTGCTGCCTGGCAGTTGCCCAGACCACTTGGCAGCAGAGAAGTGAGTTGGGTGTGGGGGGAACCATTGAGGGGTGGGGGAGGGGGGGCAGAGAACAGGGAGGAGGCTTGGCAGGGGGAGGGAGCCAGGTGGGAAGGGGCAGGACCAGCAGAGCTCAGCTCCATCGGATGCCATCAACTCATGGCAACACAAAAATTATATAATACTTTCATAGCAGCAACTGTTACCCTGCAGATGCCCAATCTCATCTGAGAAGCTAAGCAGGGTCAGGCCTGGTTAGTACTTGGATGGGAGACCACGTGGGAATACCTGGTGCTGTAGGCTTATACCATAGTCTTTTGAGACTGAAGGTTGCCAACCATCCAACAGCCATAACTGATATTTAAATGTCAGTTAAATTTAAATACCTCATCAAGTATGATGCTGTCTCTTAAGAGCCAAGCTAAATGTGACATTGAACACATTGTCCCATAATTGACCATGACCATATATTTCACGCATACAGAGAAAGTATGCATAGATTTTTTGAGAATATAAGAAAAATAAGTACCTTATTCACCATTAAGAAAAAAATTACAGTAGTAGCCTAAGCAGTTGGACAGAACCTGATAATGAACTGAAATTAGAGAGGAGTTTTTATTTTTAATGATAAAATTATTTTTAATGATTTAAATAAGTAATAGCATTTTTAGCTTGATTCTAGGTTTAATCTGTGAACATTAAATGTTAAATTTTGTATTTTTCTACTTACAACATTTTTTTAAAGAGTCTAGTTGGGTGTTATGGCTCTTTAAAATAGAAACTGGCTGGGGCTTAGTCTGGAATGGGACTGCAGCAAAGAGCCCCATCCAGTTTCTATTTGCACTGTTAGAAGGATAACCTGGTAACCCTAGTTATAGAGGTGTTTCTTTCTAGTAAGGTAGCTTTATAGCCTAAGGCTGCAATCCTAGCCACACTTTCCTGAGAGTAAGCCCCATTGAACAAAATAAGACTTACTTCTGAGTAGACCTGGTTAGGCTTGTGCCCTAAGTCTTACAGAACACAATGGGCTTACTTCAGCATAAAATAACATTATTTTCAAACACCTCTAGCTACAGCTTAGTAGGGGAGCACTGGCATTCGGGGGGGGGGGGGGAGGAAACACTCAGTTTCTTCTGGTGCCTGGCTGCTGGTGTAAAGCGACCCCTCCTCCTTGCCATCAGAGCCAGTTGTGACTGTGAAAGCAAAAGCTTAATGTTTTGCTCCCCTCCATGAACGCCAGTGTACGGAAGCATGTATAAGACCCCAGTTTCAATCTTTAATGTGACAAGTTGAAGGATCTTGGGTACTAGAGCTGGGAACAACTTCTGATTGAGGTCTTGGAGAGTGACTGCCAGTCAAAGTAGATTGTACTGGCTAAATGGACCAATGTTATCACGCACTATAAAGCACATGAATTAGTGCCTTGCCTTAGCCAGTTGTTTGAGGGCTGCTTGGGGTTACAGTCAGAATCAAGCCTGTGTGTGAATGACCTGACTAATTAGTGACTAATCGGCTGACTAATTAGTGAGAAAGATGCATTCTGCTAACACCAAAGCACACTTCTCTCCAAACTGGCTCAAGAGAAACAAAGCACTTTCCCAGAGTTCTGCAAGCTCTAATAATATATCATAATAAGAACTACCAGCTAATATGCGTAGTCTAGACAAAACACATCCTGCAATTCATACCAGCATGGAATTGGTAGATCCTTCCTGTTGCATGTTTCTGTATCCTTGCAAGGACAGAGTCAATAACATCTGGAAGAATGCTTTTCTTTAGCGGAAGGAGGAGTCTTGCAAAACTCAGTGGCATTTTCACATGTTCTGGGACTGCCCCTGAACATTGAAAGTAGATGTTACCAAACTCAACTCTGCCCCCTTGATGACCTGGGTAGAAGAATTATCAATACCACTAGTTAATCTAACTTTAGGAAGATCTGCAAGTACAGAACAAAGGAAGAGTAGCCCTGTTTGTTTGTCCCTTTGTGAGTTGTAAAAAGGCCTCTGTGTTTGCAGGGAAAGGAGCAGAGAAGACAACAAAGCCGACAATAAAAGATCCTGATGGAGTGCCAACATAGCTTAACCTAACCCTGGCACACCACCCTCCAGCTCCCAGTCACAGAGTCCCTTCACTACTTCGGTTGCTTCTGCAGGCAGTGGAAAGGTTGCCACCTGGTGGCACTTTTGGGCAAAGTCACTGTTCAGCTGCTGGTGTACCAAACAAAAGCTAGCCAAAACTTCAGAAATTCAGGTGCGAGGCTTTCAAAAATTCTAATTTTTACTTTTGAAGTTGAACTTTGAGGGGTTAATTTAAAAAAAGTAAAGGAATGTCCCAGTCAAAGTTAAGTAGTTTTGGGTCTTATTAGTTCAATCAACGGCAGGCAAAAGTGCTTATGTTCCCAGCCTGACTCTTGGCTGGCCCTGGCACAGCCTTCACAGAGGAGTCAAAAGGATGGACTCCATGAATGAGAAACAGAATTCTTAAAAAGGCATGGGGAATGGGATAGATTCTTGGGAAGTGCCTTTCCATCAGGGCTGAACCCATGATATACCTTCTATTTTTGCTTTTGCTTACATTGAAAAATAATTCCCTTTTCTACATCTTGGAAATGTTCTCATTCATTCAGAACTAATTGGCTGGTGTTAGCCAGATGCTGTTAGCAATTGAGCTAAAGAAGAAAAAATAGCACATATTTTTTCTGTATTATATATGTATAGTATAGAGACTAGTGAAACTAATTTATTAAGAAGAGTTCATAAAGAGCCTTCACTGACTCAACAAACAAGAGGTGAGGAAAGAACAGACTGGAGATGTTCAGAACTCCTGAAACATTTCCAGGTCATCACAGCAAACAAAACACTTACCAGCCTAAGACCTATATTAATTATCTCCAGATAAGGAGAGCAATTGCAATCCTGGTCCCTACTCTGCGTGGGGACAGGGCTGCAAAATCCCCCCCCCCCCGGTATAAAAACATCACTTCCGGTTTTCAGAGAAAACTAGAAGTGATGTTTTTAAAGGCTTTATGAGACCAAAGAGGCTGAGCACTGCCTCCCTGACCCCCAGCAGGCCTTCTGAGGCCTCCTGAAGGCCTAAAAATGCACTTCTGGTTTTTCCAGAAACCAGAAGTGTTGTTTATTGGCTTTCTGGAGGCCTCAAAAGGACTTCTAAGGCCCTGGGATGGTGGGAGAGGGAATTGTGGCGATGCTCCCTGTCTGGTGGCACCCCAGAGCATTTGTCCCCCCATGACCCCACCCCAAGTATGCCAGTGAATAAGTCACCACCTTGGACTGTCCCCCAGTAATAGCAACTAACCATTTGCACTGGGAAGAACAGTTTCACAACCTTTCTCCTAAACTGTGAAAGGGCTGATCAGGATGCTACAGAATACAGTTTAGTGGGACTATTATGACTGGTACCATCTTCACATTTTATGGTTTTGGAATCTCCATCTCTATCATTTATTGGGCCCATGCCCTCACCTCATGGATACCTTGCCCATGATTTCAGTGGTTCTGGACAGCTAGGGACAGCTTATTCTGGGCTGTTTCATCTCAAAGTAGATGAATGCTCCTTTGCACCATCATGGGCTGAGGCTTGGTCCCAGTTACTGCAAGCACACTCACAGTGGGGTCACACCCCATAGGCTCAAGTGCTTCTGTAAGATGAAATTTAGAAACATTTCATGTCACAGCAGTTTGCCTTTCCATTTGCTGAGTGTGCATATCTGGTTAGGAATGTAGGCTCACACACAGGCCACCTTATTTGAAGAAACCACCGCTGCAGGTGGGGACAGAAACCGCACTGGGAAAGGCATGAAATAACTTTGAACGAGTAAACTGGGTTCATAGCTAGTAAATACGACTGAAATCGTATCTGTAAATCGGTACGTTTTGATGCAGTAATCAAAAGCGTTGAAGATTTGATACAGCCCCAGTTGAACCATAATTCCCCTTCACTACCCATCACTTCACCTTCAATTTCCACAGCTATAGTGGTGGGCAGAGTCACTGAGAGAACTATTATCAGGGGGTACAAAGTTTCTTTTGACCTCCTTCCTTCAAATGTGAATTTGGCTCCTGGGCCCTCTTTGTTGATTCCCTTTGGTTCCCAGGCCCCCTTTTGACCCCAGGCTCAGGTTTGATGTACCCCCTACATGCCCTCACAACCCCTCTCAGAAATCCTGCTGGTGAGCATTAAGGAGTGAAAAGGGGCTAGTTCTCATGTACTGGATAGTGGTCTCCTGAGCAATCATCCTTCAGGCAACAATGCTTAATTTGAACAGATATTACTGCCCAGTTTTTGGTGCCAAAGCTTCCGTTTGCCAGAAAGGGCAGTCATCTACCTTTGAAAGTTAGATTACCTTTGAAAAGTATATAGTTACTAAACCACTTGTTTTAGTGACTGGGAAATGATCTAGTTAAAATATTAATTTTGTTTTTTATTGTTAGTTTAGTGTGGGAACCCCTTAGGCGCTAGGCCCAATTGGGAGCAATTGGTCCAACTGGCTTAAAGACAGCCCTGGTGGTAACACCCCACTGCACTGCTGTCTGGCTGGCAACCTTCAGTCTCGAAAGACTATGGTATAAGCCTACAGCACCCGGTATTCCCAGGCGGTCTCCCATCCAAGTACTAACCAGACCTGACCCTGCTTAGCTTCTGAGATCAGACAAGATTGGGAGATAGTGTTCAGTATAAGGAGATGACTATGGCACTGGTAACTCCTCCCCTCCTCTTTCACCAGATGGAGGGCAGGTGGCAGCTGCTTGCTGCCACCACAGTTCAAAAAAGTGAATGGTAGCGGCACCTGGAAGCAGCTGCTGCCACTTGCCTGTCCACCCCAGAGGTTTTGCCAACCCTCAGAGTGGCAGCAGCATGCCTAATGAGGAGAGATTCCATTTTACCAAGGGGCCTTCCCAAACCTAGATTAGTCCTGCTAGAATTTGTTTGGATGTCAGAGCTTATCCCAATATACAGTCACCACAAACAGTACCATCTCTGACTATGTACGAAGTACATTGCAACTGAATCGCAGTGGGCTTCCTTCACTGGAACCCATCCTCAGGGGAAGCAGGCAGCAGCTCAGAATGTAGGCAAGTATCATGCCTGGAATTAGGGCCCTGTTCTGTAGGAAGGCGAGAAAACTCCTAAGAAGTCAGATGTTGATTCAAAGAAGTCTAATTGAGCTGTTATATACCCAGGCAAGACTGCTAGCATACTGACCCTCAAATAAAGATATAGGGCAGTGGTTCCCAAATGCCTTTGGCTGGCAGCTCCTTTGACCTACTGGGCCATTTGGCTGTGGCTCCCCATTAGGGCTACAATTCTATACATGGTATAGCGTGGTGGGTTTTTCGCCAGGATTCTGCAGCTCCCCTGATTTGATTTCCACAACTCCCCAGAGTGCCATGACTCACAGTTTGGAAACCACTGATGTATGGGATTTTAAGGGAGTGTATTCTAGCTTGGAGCAGTGCTGTGTCATGTTGTGGGTGGCTTGGACATCCTGCTTTTGTGCCCCCTGCTTTATCAAACAGAAACTCCACAGCCAACAACTTTTAGGGCGAATGTGCTGATTTGGACTCCTAACTTGAGCTGATCACTCCTGAGTTTAAGGTCTGGTACTCTTCAAGGAGTTCCTTCTCTGATTCCAGGTCTGGTGGATGCTGGAACCTGGAAGTCTCCTGGACAGATGAACCTGGCTCTGGTTCATTATCAGAGAAGTCATAGTCTGGTGGATCTGAGAGCCAAATCACAGCACACACTCACAAACACTTTGTTGTCTTCTGTGATTGTTTTCTCATACAGAAACACACCCACTGACACACTATATACCATGTCTTACATTTAATAGATAAGTGACAGGCCCTAATAGGGTTGCCAATTCCTGGAAAGCCAACTCAAGCTATTGCTGGAAAGTCTTTTCTCCAACCTGATGCAATGCCATTTAACCTTGTATACAGTAAACTCACTGCTCCGTTCTGTGCTCCTCAGAAGCAAGAGGTGCTTGATGATCGGATCCCAGAGGCCTCTTGGAATGAGTCTTTGCTAAGACAGCCTTTCCTGAAGAGCTTGCAGATGAGCAGGGAGATTTATGGCCCTTAAGTGTGAACCAGTGGTGATATATCCAACCTTCTGCTGGGGGTGAGAGCTTAAGATGCATCACTGAGCTGAACAACAAACATGAAATCTAAGGCTAGTGCTAGAGAAATAAGGAGCTATCCACCCAGTTCCATGTGCCCAGTCAGAATAGCTGTAATTTGAACTGAAACATACTATTGTTGTAGGAGTAGAAGACCCTGGTGGTGCTTATCTCTTTGCCCAGTTTTTTCTTGAGTTGAAGCATAGCTTTGAGGAATGGGTCATGAAGCTTTTGCAAAGGAATTCCTCTCCAAGAAAGACATCTTCCTGGACCGAGCTCCATAGATACCCAGTAGTGTGAGTTATTATTGTTCAAAAGGAGTAGGAAGACTCAGCTGAAATGCTTCATAACAACATTTTAGCTCAGGTATACCCAATCCCTCTAATTTTGCATCTCCACATAGAATTGCCTGAGATCATTGTACATAGTTTAAATCTTTTATGAACAAAAAAAAAAATTAACATTGCCAAAGTTGCCTGCCACCGGGAATGGGCAAGTAGACTCGGAGGACTCAGGCTTGCATTTTTGGTGACTCATGCTGACTCGAGTTTCATGTGTTTTGAAACCAGAAGTGACTTGGGACTCGGACGTTTTTCTTGGGAACAAGTGGAGGCACAGACTCAGAAACCCTTTTGGCCCACCACTCCACTTGGTGTCTCTGTGTGAGTGTGTGCTTGCTTACTTTTTTGTGGCTTCCGCTGTGCTCTGAAGAACTTTGTGAATGATCTGGAAGACACATTCAAACTGACAGAGACTTTGAGAGAGGAGGGTAGGTTTGCTTTAGGAGTTGGGGGTGCGGCATGGAGGGGAGGCTTAAGTTTTGTTTTCAGGGCCAGCCCGCCCGCCGCTTCTGTCCACTTGCTCGTGCTGCCTGTCCCCTCCCACCGTGCTGAGCTGAGACACCTCCCTCCCTGAAGATCTGCCTTTGTTTGGCGCTCCTTCTGAGGGCAGAATCAGGAGTTGTGATGTGAACAAGGGTTTGTGGCTAGGGTTCATAAGGAACTGGTTGGTGCTTTCTGCACTGCTGCACTCACTCAATAAACAGCAGAGCTTTTTTCACAGATGGATGAGGACATCAGGGGAGTGTTAAATGAAAACACACCCCACCAGCAGCACCATTTTTTCCAAGGAGTCATGCCTGACTCATGTATGGAAAAGACTCTGATGAGTCAACTGAAGTCCTGAAAAGGCTCTGGATGAGTCCCCATGGCTGCTCATTAACATTAGAGCATGAGTTGAGTCAAAAGGGGCAGGGGTGGGGCTAGTCTTGAGTCTAGCTGCAGTGGATTGTTACATCCCTGCCTGCCACTTTTCCAGTACTGCAGAGATTTAAAAAAAGGAAATTAAGCTTGGGCAATGCTTTCATTTTATGGTTGCAATTCTGCCTAGCCAACAGCACTATCCTACAGCATGTATGTCTACTCAGAAGTAAGTCCCAAGGAGCTCAATGAGATTGATTCCAACTAAGTATGTACAGGGTTGCAAGTCAAGTTAGGTTCAATTTATCTCAAGTTTTCAAACCTTTGTGGAACTGTGTGATTAAGCTTGCAATTCTATTTATGCTTACCTGGATGTATTTTGCATTGAAATCACTGGGGCTTACTTCTAAGTAGACATGCACAGGATTGCACTGTAAATCTCTAAAATTACTATAGGTTGAGTATCTGTTATCCAAACTGCTTAGGACAGGAAGGTGTCTGAATCTCAGAATAATTTCAGAAATGCTTTCTCTTGCTCTTTTCATTGTTACCCATACAGGTGTCTGTTGGCTCTTTGATATTTTTCAACAATGTCTGTACACACACACACCAAAGAGCAAAGAACAGAACTTATAGCATGCACCTGCACTGTTTGTGGGAATAGCACAAGACCTTCTAGTGTTCACACTAGACAAATCTTGGACAAAACTGAATTTTGGAATAGTTCGGATTTTGGATGTCCAGATAAGGGGTAATCTATAGCTTGTTGATGAGAAAGGGATGGGTTTTTCATACTGAGGTATTTGAATGTTGTTTTACAAGAAGAAAATCTGCTCGTAGCAGGAATTGTATTTAGGAGTATTTACACAAAATAAAACTGATGCCTTTATTTATCTGAAGTCCTTCCATCTTCCTGTAGTCATCCAAGATGTTAAAAAGTTCTGGAACAGTAGATTGGCAAGCCTAAGTGTAATCTGCAAAGAAATGTATGACATGGCAGTGGTCATTTATTATTGACAAATTTCTAATTGGCCAGGTGTCCCAGAAAAGTACCTATAGTAAGGACTGATAGTTGCTTGATCCCCCTGGATAATGATATCAGTGATGTGGATTACACCTGGTGGTTTCTGCTTGGTGTATTAGAGCAATAGTATATAAATAGCCTGAGATGTTCCTCATGTAGACAAAACTGTACATGTACACTGTCACATGTGAAATGTGAGACAAGTGTTCATTTTGCAATGTCTACACAAATTGGGCAGCCAACGCATCTTGTGGCTGCCTGATCCTTGAAGTCCCAGCAGAATAGTCTGCCAAGATGCATACATGAGAATGGACTTGCTGTTTCCCATAGCAAGATTATTATAATGCAGGGGGGGGGGGAAATGTCATGTATGGGGTGACTTTACTGAGGCTTGAGGATGAAAGTTAATTTGACATAAAGGTGTACAGTGCCCTCTAATGTATGTTTGCGGTATTCTTTCCCTGAAAGAAAATCTGAAGACATGGGCATGTTAGGTTCAATGCCTTGTTTCCTTTATTGCGATTAGAACTCAGCTGGAGTCAGGTCTTATCCTCAAACTTGTTTTCAGTGCCAGAGGGTGCTGATAATGAGTGGGTATGTTCCAGGACACAGCAAAAGTATCCAGTTTAGTGATACTTTGGGAGGACCACCACAAATTTTTCTTCACATTTTTTTTAACTGTGCATGGTTCTTCACTTTTCCAAGCGGCAATAGCATCCAGGGGCAACGCTACAAAATTTATGGCCCAATTCTTTCTGGATACTGTACTGACAGATGCTGGCACAGAGTCTGTCATATCCTAAGCCTTTCCTGGCAATGCCAACTCAGTGGTGCACCAATGTCAGCGCAACAAGGGCCAAATGCCAAGTCTGTCTTAGTAAAGCATTCCCAGTAGTTCTCTTCCCAGTGGCTCTTCTCATTCTCTTCCCAGTAATACCCCATGGTCTTTGGCTCATAGGACACTAGAATATTAGGGTGTCTTTGTAATGCTTGTTTGTTTGCAAATACACAAATTGAGTGTAAGTGGAGCAGGTACTCCTATGAAGCCACAAATCTGTTCTCCTTATACCCCACAGTGCCCCCCCTCTCTGACACACACACACACACACACACACACACACACACACAGAGAGAGAGAGAGAGAGAGAGAGAGAGAGAGAGAGAGCAGTTCTTGTGCCTGCCTGGGAATTCTGCAATCTGCTATGAAATTGGGTCAGGACTGATTGCAGTTGCTCCATTGTGAGGGACAACATAAGAACATAAGAACAGCCCCACTGGATCAGGCCATAGGCCCATCTAGTCCAGCTTCCTGTATCTCACAGCGGCCCACCAAATGCCCCAAGGAGCACACCAGATAACAAGAGACCTGCATCCTGGTGCCCTCCCTTGCATCTGGCATTCTGACATAACCCATTTCTAAAATCTAAAATTTCTAAATCTAAAATTTCTAAAATCTAAAATTTCTAAAATTTCAAGCACAGTATATGCTCAGATAGGAATTTATATTTAAAGTGCATATCTGTTTTTTGAAGAAGGTGCCTATCCAAAGATTGGAGGGGGGGGGGGGTTTGTGCAGTTAACTTCAATAAAAGGAGCAGGTGTGGGCTACAATATGAAGAACAACAGAGGCATTTCTGGAGGGGGGCAAAGGTGTAAGTCTCTTCAAGCACCCAGACACCCATGTAAAGTGGCCTCTCCCTGTCTGCTTCCAAGCCATTCAGGAAGGCAAAAGCAAAGTGGAGGAGATGTCTCCAATTTGTTTTCATAGCTGTGGCTGGCTTGGATGTGGAGGGAGAGTGGCTGCTTAACATGGGCGTCCGGGTGCCTGAAGAGAATTACTGTTTTGCCCCCCTCCAGGAATGCCTCTTAAGAACAACACTACCTGCAAGAGATTTTTTCTGTTCTTCCCCCCCATTTGCCCCACTGTTTGCTGAATGTTTGAGTGCTTCTTGAAGCACATTTCATTCTGAATTAAAACTTGCAGCTTGAAACACTTTTATGATGGAAAAAGGAGGAATTCTTCATCCTTGGAGGAGTCCACCACCACATCAGTGGTGTAGCTAATGATCATGTAGTCTGGTGCCAAGCTCAAAATGTTGCCCTGGAAGTGATGTCATAGCCAGAAGTTACATCATGCCCGGGCTTTTTAGAAAGTGAAAATTGGGGGGAACCCACCTCCTCCCCCTAGCAACTCACCACCCACTTGCTCTGCTGCCTCCCCCAAGTCAGTGGCGTAGCTGAGGCAACTATCTGCTACCCAGGGTCAAAGAAGATTTTGTAGCCCCCCCACATAATAAAATCGAATTTAAGTAAGTTTCTGAAGTTTCAGTACCTTTATTGGCATACAGTTACAATACATACACACTTACATATACCAAAAAAAACCCCACAAACAAACAAAACTTGAAAGAGCTGACTAGAGAACCATAGCATACCAAACTAAAATTGACAATTATAAAACACGGACTTCAGGGAGTAGGGACACGCTTCAAGTTGGACACCACTATTTGTGAAATAAATGTAGCTATCTGGAAAATGATGTTAGGATCAGTGGAGGCTAATAAAGATTGCAATATAACAGAGACTTCAAAAGAGGAGTTAAGATAAGATTGGAGAACTAAGCATTTTCCCCTAGCCACACTATGGAGCGGGCAATGAAAAAGGAGGTGATCTAATGTTTCTGCAACTCGCTGGGGGCAAGGACAGATTCTTTCCTGAAGAGGAATACCTTGAAATCTATCCCAAAGAACAGCGGATGGAATAGAGTTGCAACGGGCCATAGAAAAAGCCCTTCTAATTTTTGGGCATTCCAAAATGTAAAAATAATTGGGAATTTCCCCCACTTTGACCGGTAGGTGATAATGTGCTGGTGAACAGGTTTATTAACAGCAAGTAGGATATTAGAAGTATAGGTATCCAAAAGTCTCCCTTTAATGAGCCTAAATGCCTCATCTTGGGACAAATGGCCAAGGAGGTCAGGCTCAACTCCCAGTTGCTTTATTTTTGTGCTCCAAGGTTTATCTGAGAAATATGGGTCATCAAGGAGGTGATATAAGAGAGTGTTCGGATCAGTATTATAGAAAATTTTTAGCCAAAATTTGGTTGTTCTAATCCATGCCAATGTTTCAAGATGAATTTGGCCTGATTCAATACAGAGCACCTCATAGGACACACACCGGGGCAGGCCTAGTATACTTCTTTAAAAGGCTGAT
The DNA here is from genome assembly GCF_035046505.1 of Tiliqua scincoides. Classification (NCBI taxonomy): domain Eukaryota; kingdom Metazoa; phylum Chordata; class Lepidosauria; order Squamata; family Scincidae; genus Tiliqua; species Tiliqua scincoides. Next base: position 127,635,433 of record NC_089822.1, on the reverse strand, counting down.
TGAATCTGCTCCAGTGAGTTATTAAATGCCTTAATCCAAATCGGCACCCCGTATAAAACTTGGGCAGAGCACTTCGCATTAAAAGCCTTCAGCGCCGCCGGAATATACAAACCTCCTTTACTATGAAAGAAACTAATGATGGCTTGCGAAGAGGCTTTAGCAATAGAACGAGCCATATAGCAATGGCGCGTCCATGCTAAATTATGCGAGAATAAAATGCCCAAATATTTAAATGTTTTAACCTGTTCTATAATTTGACCATTGAATCTCCACTCACTTGGTCTCCAGGACCTACTGAAGACCATAATTTTTGATTTGACATAATTAATTTGTAGCTTGTTGGAGCAGAAAAATTCAGTACACTTCCTGATTAAACGTTTTAGTCCCAGACGAGAGCGAGATAAAATAACCGCATCGTCGGCGTAGAGTAGAATTGGTACCTGCAAGTCCCTCAATCTGGGGGGATGACCATCAACAGTAACCAGAGAAGGAGCCAGGTCATTTAAAAAGAGATTAAACAAAGTGGGAGCGAGCACACAACCTTGCTTCACCCCCTTGTTGGTAGGAAATTCATCAGTACAATTCCCTTCTGCTGTATATCTGACTTGGGCAGATGTGTTAGAATATAAGCCCCGAATAAGAGCAAGCAATTTAGGGTCTAGCCCCATACGAGCTAGTTTAGCCCAGAGGAGGTTTCTGTTCACATTATCAAAAGCCCCTTTGAGGTCCAGAAATGCTACAAATAGCTTAGATTTCATTTGAATGGAGTACTTATGTGCTAAATGGTAAAGAGTGAGGGCATGGTCCAAAGTGGATTGCCCCTGCCTAAAGCCAATTTGTTCTATACCCATGATGTTAAAATGGGTAATCCATTGGCTAAGGCGCTGGAGAAGGAGTTTTGCATACAACTTACCAATTACAGAAATTAAACTAATAGGTCTGTAATTGACTATGTTTTAATTTCAGCCTTTTTTTTGCCCCTTGTTTCCACTTTTAAAGTTGATGATTTTAAATTGAGCGACCATCTCCTGTTATGTACTGCTTTTAACATAGACTCACCTCGCACTGTTTCTCCAACGTGCGCTAGAGAAAGCTATACCCGATTGGCAAAAATAAGATGGAACGATTCCACTCTTTTTGAAATCCAATCGCTATTGAATAATTCAAATGGTAAGATTCTGAGGGATTTTGTTTTGACTCTAACAGAGCCAGTATCTGTAGTGTCTGCCTTTGAATCTCTAATGAATTATATTTATGTAAATATTGTTCATCCAATGGCCGAGGTCAAAGGCAGGCCCAGTATTGACAAATTAGGATGGTATGACCAGGACTGCAAACGAGCCATGTCCCATGCCAGGGAGTGTTTTGGGAATTTTAGAGCTAGTAATTTGAAGGAAGATTTAAAAATCTACTTCACAGCCACTGCCTCCCTTAAGGAATTGATCCAGTATAAGCGGCATGAGTTCATTAAAAAGTCCTGGGGAAGATTGATCCAAGCTACAATTAGTAACAACCACAAGTTATTCTGGGAGATTGTTTCTAGAGCCTCCAATGAAGCTACGGGTAAGCCTAATTCAATCTCCACCTATACTTGGCGCCAACACTTCTCGGACCTGTTCTATGATCCGGCCGCTGCCTGTAGTGGGGGCTTAGAGATTTCTTTTTCTAACTTTGAGGCTTGGCCCGATGTATCCGAAGAGGAAATTCTTGATCTAATCGTAGCCCTAAAACCAGGCAAGGCTCCGGGACCTGATGCCATTCCTATCACTTGGCTTAAAGAAGACCTATCGTTTTGGACTTCTATTCTGGCCCCGCTCTTTTCATCTATTAATGCCTCTGGCCGATTTCCCAAAGTTTGGCTTAAAGCCATTGTGATCCCTATTTTCAAAAAAGGCGACTCTAGTAAGTCGAATTTAAGTAAATAATAAAGAGTTATTGGTTCCATGCTGTATCATAATAACATCTCATTGGCACTCAGAACAATCAATCTCTTAGGTTGGTTTGGAGTTAAGCAAATCCACTTTTTCTTCCACATGGCAGTTGTGTTTTCATTTTCTGGTTAATTGGCTATAACTTTTGATAGAATGCAGATATTCCAGTGCAGTTTGTTTCATTGCACTCTGCATTAAATTACCATTCCAATTATGTATAAAATGATGGTATTATTCATACATACCAAGATTTTCACAATTTTGGTCACTAGTGTCAAGCTCAGCTTGTTGCCCCCCTAAAGCTTGATGCCCGGTGCAACTGCTACCCCCTGCACCCCCTTAGCTATGCCTCTGCACCACATGGTTGTTTCTGTTCTGCCTCCCGAATGGAAAGAGGTGAGCCCAGATAAGTGACTCATGCAGAGATACAGCAGTGGGTCTCCTCTGTTGGCAGGTAACTGTAGTTTGTATTAGGAGTGATTTAAGCAAATCTAATAACAAACAAATCTAATAACTGAAATAGATATGTAGCAGAATTACTTGTCCTCAGCAGAAGCTGATAGGAAGAAGAGAAGGCCAGAGCAGGAAGTCATGCAGAGACACAGCAGGCAGTCTCTTCTATGAACAGATTCTCACCTTTAGGGCGCAATCCAAAGCCACTTTTGAGCACCAACATAAAGGCAATGCAGCTCTGAGGAAAGGGAATAAACATTCCCTTACTTTGAGGAGGACCCATGAGTGCCACCCAACAGCAGGATACAGCACATGTGCCATCGGCACCGCTATGCCAGTGCTGGAAATTTGGTTAGGATTTGGGCCTTAGTTATTCAACTAAATTAAATAATTAATGTTTTAATTAAATATTATTTAGTGGGCCACTAGCACCTCTCACAGAACTCTCATACACCCCAGCACACAGTTTGCAAGCATTAACTTAAACCACTTATGCCACAGTTCAGTCCTAAAGTATTCAGTCATTGTAAAGACTATGTATAAATGCAGGGTGCATTTTAGGGCATTAGAAAAGGATCTTTCCCAACGCTTCCAGGAAATGCTAAGGATTAACACTTGGACCTTCTGCATGCAAAGCTGGTGTATATCTCTGAGCTACGTCTCTGTCTCTAATTATTTTACCATACAATACTAGTTTCAGGAGCTTTGTGTTTATAGTCAACCTTATTAAAAAATGATTCAGCAGGTTAAAATAATTCATATCTTTGAATCGGACATTGGAAGCAACTCTCTAAGTTCATATATGGGTTAAATCCGTGGTTCTTACACATTTAGCACTGGGACCCACTTTTAAAAATGAGAATCTGTCAGGACCCACCAGAAGTGATGACCAGAAGTGGCATCATCAAGTAGGAAATTTTTTTACAATCCTAGGCTGCAATCCTATCCACACTTACCCAGGAGTAAGTCCCATTTACTATTATTGTTAAAAGAATATACAGGTCCAGCCTATTTATACATGGATATTTTATACATGGCTTTGACTCAGCAGGAATGGCCCCTGCAAATGAGAAGGAATGTGCTGATCCCTGGAGAAGGGGAAAAATGTATCCCTTTAAAATCAGTTTAAAAACTGAACAGTCCTTTAACAATAGCCTCCTTAATGAGAGAGAGAGAGAGAGAGAGAGAGAGAGAGAGAGAGGGCAGCTGGCTGACAATCCATCAATCCTTCTCTCTCCAGAGGACCCCTCCCTTCCCCCTGATCATGTGAAAGAAAGGTGATCACTTTGCACTGGTGAAGGGAGGGGCTGAGTGAAGCTTTCTAAGCTCTTGGAGGAAGACTGGTTGATGGATTGTCTTCTTAATGACTCTTATCTTAGAGTCAGCAGGTCAGCAAGGCTGTTTTTAAATCACCAGAGCAAAGAAACTTTGTTTTTTAAATTGATTTGCTATAGTGCGTTTTTTGCCATCCACGTGAGTGCTTGTAAAAGAACCCACGCGAACAATTAGTCTCAACCTGTACATAGTAGCTTGTTAAAAGTACAGGTCTGTAACATTTCCCCAAATACAGGCGCATACCATGGTAGCATCAAGTCTAATATATTAAAATAAAATTTTGAAATGAATAGGGACCCATCTGAAATTGGCTGGTGACCCACCTAGTGGGTCCTGACCCACAATTTGAGAAACACTGGGTTAAATAGCTCCCTAAAGTCATCCTTGAGCCTATGCTCAGTTTCCCTGAATCAGAGAGAGCCTGCTTTGGTTCTGCACAGTTCATTGGACCAAGGTGTCTGATGTTTATTTAGCCAGAACCACTTAAGTTCCACTCAGGAAATACCTTACTTTCTAAATCAGGGGTGCCCAAACCCCGGCCCTGGGGCCACTTGCTGCCCTCGAGGCCTCTCAATGCAGCCCTCAGGGAGTCCCTGGTCTCCAATGAGCCTCTGGTCCTCTGGGGAGCCCACTCTGGCCCAATGCAACTGCTCTCAGCGTTTGGGCGACTGTTTGACCTCTTGCGTGAGCTGTGGGTTGAGGGTTCCCTCCACTGCTTGTTGTTTCACATCTGTGATGCAGTAGTGGCAGCAAAGGACAGGCCAGCCTTGCTTTGTACAAGGCCTTTTATAGGCCTTGAGCTTTCTCAAGACCTTCATTCATTCATATAAGTTCATCTTTAATATATTCATTTATGTAAACTTATGTAAATTTATTCAAATTTTAAATGTAAATTAATTCTTTTTTCCCCTGGCCCCCGACACAGCATCAGAGAGCTGATGTGGCCCTCCTGCCAAAAACTTTGGCACCCCTGTTCTAAATGAATGGAAATGTAGCTTCAGCACCAAGGACAGTACCTAGTAATTTATGCCAAGATAAATCCAAACTGAGCCAAAGAAAGGCAAAACCAACTTGTTCACTTCTAGCTCTGGGTTTGAGTTTCTCAAATACCAACCTCACCACTACCAATGCCCCATGGCAGTTCGGTTTTATTACTCAGAACTTTTAAAAGTGATTTTGTGACATGGCACAAGGACCTCTACAGCCAACAAGAAGGAAAAACTCCCAGTGATCATACCTGACCCACATGTGTCCCTAGTAGGCCCCTTAGAGCCCATCCCTAACCTTCTGTGCAGATTAATTATCCTATTTAGCCAAGAGGAAGAGTGTCTATCACAGCATTTCTCAAACTGTGAATTGGGACCCACTTGATGGGTCATTACTGGATTTCTGATGGGTCCTGCAGAGCTTCCAATGAAAACACAGGTGATGGAAAAATCAGATAACTAGTTGCCTCAGGGCTATTCAAAAATCAAATGGCTGCAGACTGCCCTGCAAAGAGCTGAGATCCTGCAGTTTGCAAGCTTGTGTAAATATAGGAAGGTAAATGTTTGTGTGTTTTTTCTGGTGTGTGTTTTTCCATCAATGACAGGCCATGGGGCTGGGTCACTTGACAAAGCCCCTCAAGCCTTGAGGCTATTCATTAAGGCTGCCTCATTTTGAGAAACGAATTTTTTAACAAAAATATTACTCATAAATAAATATATTATTTTCTAGATCACCTTTTTAAAAGTCTCGTAAAGCTAGGTGGGTCCTGATGAAGTATCATTTTAAAAAGTAGGTCCCAGTGCTAAAACGTTTGAGAGCCACTGGTCTATACTATCAAGAAAAGTGTTGATTCAAGCTCTGTCCATCATTATCATGATTTTCCACATGAAGCCTAATAATTCCACATGAAGCATGATTTTCCTAAAAAAGCCACATGAAGGTCAACTGCATCACAGCATAATGGTATTTGGACCTATGTTGCAGCCTTCGGAAGAGCTAGAATGTCCACAGATCACACCATACGTGGGAATGCTGCAAAGGGTTGATCCGCCTTGGTGTCCTCAGGCAACTTGTCTAGCAGAGCTGTCATGGCCGCTCTGGCTGCCTTTGGCATTGCTGATATGATCTTAGATAGGTGGGGGGAGTGGGAAGCTTGGGGCTAGGCAGCTGAGCTATCTGGGAAGATTTTGGAGGTCAACTCAATTTGCAACTTTTCTGGAACTAAACCAACTGTTTAAGTATTGCCTTTGTACTATGAGAGAGGTTCCTCATAGTTGTTCCAGTGAACAGAACATGGTGGCGGCTGTGGAGCCAGCATGTATCAGCTTCTGGCAACATGAATGTGCAGGGAAGCAGTTCCATACATGGTTTTGCCTTTGTATGCCACCCAGTGGTGTAGCTACGCCCCCCTCTTCAGCACTTCTAGTTTTTGCTATAACCAGAAGTGCTTTTCTAAGGCCTCCGGCAGGCTTTCTGATGTCTTCCAAGGCTCAGGGGGGTGCACATGTCCTCCTTTGGGTTCAGAAGGCCTTAGAAAGTCACTTCTGGTTTTAGTGAAAACCTTCTGAGGCCTTCTGAGGCTTGGGAAGGCTTGTGCATGGCCTCCCCAGGCCTGAGAAGGCCTCAGAAAGGCATTTCCTGCCACACACACCCCAGGCATGGCACACAGGGCAGTTGACCTTGGTGAAGTGGTTTAGGAATTGGACTTGGACCTGGACGAACCAGGTTCAGATCCCCACTCAGCCATGAAGCTTCCTGGATAACCTTGGGCCAGTCACTATCTCTCAGCCTCACCTACTCCACAGGATTGTTGTGAGGATAAAATGAGGAGAGGATCCAGGTACACCGCCCTGAGCTCCTTGTTGGAAGGGTGATATAAAAATGTGAAAAGTGAATGAATAAATGATGCCTGTTAGGGGACAGAGTGGCTTCTGTTGGCTGAAGTGATTGTGGGAACGATTCCAGAGTTATCTAAGAACTAGAACAGGGGTGTCAAACATAAGGCCCGGGGGGGGGGGGTGCTGATGCAGCCTGCAGAAGCTTTTTATCTGGCCCTCGGGCTCTCAGCTGCAGAGCAATGCTGAGGTGACACTGCTGAAAGGGTGGCCCACATGATAATTGGGCTCTCCCGTATCTTGAAATATGATCAAGATTTGTGTATTTTCTCTCCTGTCATTAGCAGCTAATGAGTTCCTACATGAGAACAGAGTGTTTATTTCTGGTTTGGACCTGTTTAATGACATCACTTCCTGTGTAATGACATCACCTCTGGCCCTCAGCAGGCATCATGAATGCTTTTCGGCCCTCTGTATGACGTGAGTTTGACACCCCTGAACTAGAAACTGGCAGCAACTACGAGGTCACTGCTGTCTGTAAAAGTGGGGAAAAGTTATTAAAGGGTCTGTATTTAGTGTCTAGGGAAGGGCAACCTATTAATTGCCCTCTTTTTCTACATCTTGTCAGAAATCATGGGCTTCAGCATTCAATTGGGCTCTAAGCGCCAGATATTTTGATCACTCAGAGGCATCTCTGCCACAAGGTGGTACCATTTCCTTTTTATTCACCAGCAGATGTCTCTATTGCTTGTCTAGAATGTTTTTCCAGTGGCTGAGCACAGTTTTACATTAGGGACATCACTTGCCTTTCAGCAGCTTAGTGTTTATATGAGTGCATGATCTTCTTAAAGAGGATTAAAAAGTGGGAAAGCGATATGGTGAAGCCTTCCTGAATTGCCAATTGCCAGTGCATGTGAAGGAGGAAAATCAGAACAGCCACTCCTGTGCATGGCCCAATACGTGTCAAACGAAGCGTAGTTTGTTTCAAATTAAGCTGCATTCAAGTATCAAAGAATACAAAGCTATCAACATATAATTCAGTTAACCCATTCCATTCACACACTCATAACATGCATCCTATTATTCTAATTATATAAAAGCTGATAGATCTAAAAGGTCTTTCAGTACTAGCATTAATAATCTCTATCCAGCTAATGAATTCACAAGAACCACATCAGTCCTAATACTGAAAAAAAAAAAAAATAATTTTCCTATTATGTGCAACATTTTATTTCCCTTGCAACCTACTTTAGGGATTCTGCTTTTTTCTTCCTCTGTGCAAATAATTTTCTTGTTCTTAATTTCTAATGTGATTGATCTGAATCTCATACCCATAGTTACACACTGAGACTTTGTTTCCTAATTGCTGCGAGAGAGAGTGGAAAAGGCACTCTCTTTTTTTTTTTTTACTCAGAGATGCAATATCCTTGCTCTGGGATGAATTGCAGCACTCAGAATCAGATGAGAACAGACTCTAGGTTTGAGATCCTAGGAAACGTCTCTCAGATCAAAGCCCTGGTATCAAGGCTGTGACATACCACCTCCACACTAGAGATAAATGAGTCCATTCGTAAGCTTAGACACCATGTCAGAAACAAGTGCCCACTTGATGAATACACTGTGCTGCCACCACATCACTGCTATTGTGAATCTCTCACTCATTCACACACACACACACACACACACACACACACACACACACACACACACATATACTGAGAGAGAGAGAGAGAGAGAGAGAGAGAGAGAACATTGACATCAGCATTATGAAATCTGTTGACCTCTGACTGAGCTCAACAGTGAACAGTGACACTAAAAGCTGGGGAATTCCTGTGTGCCTCAGCTGTGTGCCACCCTGCAGCTCCTCTTATGTGGTGAGGCCCCCTCCCCAGAATCACATCTTGTTATGCAAGCCCTCTTCTTCCTGTCTGCTTGACCTGATATCACTTGTAGCTTCCTGTTGGGTATTTGGAGAAACTGAAGTGATGGATTCATTTACATTTATCAGAATTTTCCAGGGGAAGGAAAATGGGGAAGTACAAAAATCTCTCCCCCCAACCCAGAGTTTCGAGGGAGACATGAGGTTTTATTTTTAAACCCAAAAGGAAGGGGGAGCCAAGGGATGGGGTGCCACTTAGGGGATATAAGTGATAGTCCCCACAGCACTTCAAACCATATGCAATTGGACCGATATCTCTGCTTGATTCCTTAGGTCTGAGTGGCCGCCTTGTGTACCAGCTACACATGCCAACCAAATACACAAAATTCACTTGCTAATTCACTGTGTCTTAAACTGCTAACACACAGCTGCGGAAGCCTCTTGAAAAGTTGCCAGATGTACACATGTGACACTTTATACACGGGAAAGGATTCCCATAGATCTGCTGCTGAAACCATCAGACTTTGCAGTTCAGATTAAAAAAAAATTAAAGATGCTATCCATGTTCAAGCTTCTGGTTAGGATGGCTGAGTCTGTGTGCTTGAGAACAAAGGAATAAGCTTGAGTTGTGCCTCTCTTAACTGCATGACCAATCAAGAGACATAAAGTTTCAGAGATAAAAATGGGGAAAAAAGTCAATTAAGAAAATATATTTTTTTAAACAGAGTGAGATTTTTTTACTGTTCAAACAAATGAAAGTAGCCAAAACTGGTGGGAACCACAATTCCGCTATTACAGATTTAGGATATTTTCTGCTTGTGGATTCTCTTCCATCAGAGTTTTATGGAAAGGAAATTGGTCAGGATGACTCATTACCATTGAAACCTATGAGGCTGTTGGTGACCAGTGACTAATTTGAGTCCCATTAATTTCAGCAGGGCTTGCTCTTGACTAATTTTTTTCCACCACACACCTTAAGTAATTTGTTGGGTCAAGTGACTGACATTTCTCAGGACCAAACAAAAAGAGATCTTGGGGCAAGTTGGATGTAGAGTATCAGCAGGATTGACAGCTGTCAAGAAAAAGCCAGTCTGGCCTTTGCTTGTGCATATATAAGGTCACAATCCTAACCAACTTTCCAGCATTGGCATAGCTGTGCCAGTGGGGCATGTGCTGCACCCTGCAGTTGGGGGACAGTCACAGATACCTCCTCAAGGTAGGGCAATGTTTGTTCCCTTACCTCAGAATTGCATTGCCCTTATGTCGGGGCTGGAAACTTGGTTAGGATTGTGCCCTAATGTAGTTGGTTCTGCAGAAATTATGAGTTGGAGATTTTCAGAGCATGGAGAAAAAAGTTATCACCTGCTAACAGCTGGCTGCCATTAAAAGCACAGCAATCTAAGACAGTATTCATACCTAAGCCTGGATATCAGCTGCTACTGGTCAGCTGCCAACTACAAACATCTCCACAAAACACAGGAAGTTCCTTTTACTTCCTTCCCATGCCCTGTCCATGCATTTTCTGCAGAATGCATCATGTCTCATTGGATGGAAGAAGTTGCTAAAGAAGCCTCAGATTGCATCATTCAGCCACAGCCTTTTATCATCAGGAACGATTTTCCCCAAATCACTGGCCTTTTCCCCCTCAAAATGGGGACAGAGTGTTCATAATCTATTCTGTGTCCAAAATGGGAATTCAGTTTGCTGGTGCAAAAAAGTCCACTCTGTAGTGGGCAGAAATTCAACCGGGGTGACTAGCCACCTGTATGCCAGGGGCAAAAAATGTCTGTTGCATTTTTTATCATCATGTGGCTATATGATACAATGCATTTCACCCCACAGGTGAACTGGGAATTGTTGTTGTTGATGTTGTAAAATTTATGTTTTTCCTTTTTGTTTATGCTTTGAAACTAGTCTACACCAAGTTAGATTTGGTCACGTGACATAACTTCAGTAAGAGCCTGGAGTATGTTTGTTTACATGCATAGGTCATTGCATTTGTCACTCAAGTGGATCCATCTGAGAGAGGCCACATTCACCATAACTCCAGAAGCCTCCAGGAGAGAACTATTAGAAGCATGGAGATATATGAGATTTCACCAGTAACTCAGATATATTGGGGGGGGGGGAGGCACACACACTGAATAGACACCCAGTTGGGGATCAAGTGCTCTGGTAATGAGGAAGAGATGCCAATGAGTGCCTAAGATCTTTGTCTTTAATGGATGGTCAAATGAGCCCTAGACACCTCGGCACCACAACACATAGACATGATGGGGAACACTTGACTTCCTTAAGTGCTGCTTGAGAGACTGCTGTTAAAGCACAGGATCAGGGCCAGTAAAAAAGTTGGCAATACTATTTGCAGAGGCCAGGGAACATGGCAAAGTGCTACACTCAGAGACCTCAGAGAGGAACCACTGTTGACTGCTTCTCTGACTGCTATAAAAAGTATCGAAAATCCTTCATAAACCCCAGGGTGCAACTTGTGTTCATTTAACTTATCGCCTTTAGTAATGATCCTGCACCTGTACCTTTAACAAGAGCCTTACAGGTGTTCTGCGATTTCCTGGTGTTTTTTCCCTTGTGTATTACCCTGTACATATATGTTTGTGATTTTTCCTGTACCCATGTCTTAAAGTAAATTAAAAACAACAACAACAACAACAAAAAAAAAACAAGAGCCTTACAGGCAAAGGTTAAGCAGAAGAAGCTTTCCCCCTCATTTCACCTTGCTTCAGGGAAAAGGCTACCCAAGTTCTGCGTGTTAGGAGCAGGGCTATTCAAATGATGGCCATCTTAGCCCCAGAATCCTTTAGCCTTCCTGAGCTGTTTTAGCAATACTGATGTTCAGCATGTTCTAAGCACCCAAAGGAGAACTTCTTGGGCAAGAGGAGGAAGTGACACAGTGAAAGATTTTGCTGTCTAAGTACCTTGCCGGATGAGCACAGTTTACATATTAGACACTCTTTCATTCTGAACCAACCACAAGAGAGCAGTTGGAAAATAGTATTGTGACTACAGTATGTGGTATTCGTAGATTCTTGCAGGCCACAAAAAGCATGCAATGGCCATTAGTCAGGGTAAGTGACCCCCCCCCCCCCGACTCCAGGTACCATTCCTTGCAGCATCTGCTGAGCCTGATTCACAGCACAATCCAATGCACTTACATAGGAGTAAGCATCACTGACTTACCAGTAAACATGCTCAAGGTCGCTCTGCTAGCATATTATTATAGGTGCATAGGAAGCAGGTTTATACCAAGTCAGGCTATTGGTTCATCTAGTTTAGTATTGTTCACAGTGATTGGCAGCTTGGCGATGCCAGGAATTAATCCTGGGAACTTCTGTTTGCAAAGCAAGTGCCACAGAGCATCTCGATCTCCATTCTTAGCAGTCTGGGTTCTGATCCAGTTTTGGAATGAGGCCAGCCTGGTAGGCCTGTTGGGTGACCTGAGCCAGGAACTGAACAGGGGAGTTCCTAGAACCTTCTTGGTTCTAGTGGGCCTCTCACCAGCTTTCAGTACCTCAACCAGGAGGGGCATGGGACGACACCGGGTTACAATGAGTCCACTCCTGGAGGGCAGGTCCCCAAAGTGGTGCTAGGAGACTGTGGTTTGACCCCTTGATCATTGGCTTGACCTTGTCCCTCAAGGGTCATCTCATCGCCTATGCTTTTCAACACATATATGAAACTGCTGGGGATGGAGGGCTTTGGGCTGTAGCATCATCATCAATATGCAGATGAGCCCCTGCTTTACCTCTTGTTTCCATCTGATTCCAATGAGGTGTTTTAGGTCCTGAACCAGAGCCTGGTGGATTGGGGATGCTCTTCACTCTGCTGCTGCCACCACCTCCCTCCAGCCTGCCACAGATGCAACCCCATTCTGATCTACTTTCCAACCCCTAAAAGTGAGCAGAAAGTAGATCATTCACCTTCTTACTTTGCTCCAGGTAGAGTTTCTTCAAACATGGATGTGCAGGTCTTCCAGTTTGAATTACAGGGAGCGTGAGAATGAAGTTAATTTGCACAGTCCCTTTATATTGAACATGGAAATCCTGCACTTCTGCAACTGAAAAAAACCCACACAAGAAGCATGGCAAGAGGCTGCTTCCCCCCCTTTTTTGCTGGTTGCAGTCCCTAAGTTTTGTAACTCCCTGCCGCTGGAGGCTTGTTCAGCCCCCTCTGTTGAGTTTTCAAAACAGTGTAAAATCCTTCTTTTTTCATTTCAGTCGAGTTAACCCCCCCCCCCCCGGTGTTGTGTTTGTGTGTTTTATACCCCACTGCTCTTTGATGGAGAAAAAAAACCTACTTTTGGGTAGTTTTGTGTTTGTTTTTCATTTTCTAGTTTTCATGATGTTGTTCTGTGTTGAATCGATAGTTTTAATGATTGATTACATGTGGCACCTCAGAGGCCCCCTTAAGGGCCAAAAGGTGAGATGTAAATACCTAAAAATATATAAATATAAAATAAAAATCCTGCATTTTCTATAATTCATTGAAACTACTGTACTATACAATACCGTACTGTTATTTATAAAATCTATTTTGACCGTCCTGGGACACCATCTAAATTTTCTGCCACAGACACCAAACACCTTGGGAAGGAGTGGGCTCCCAAATATCACGTTGTGCATTCCTTTCAGAGCCCCATTTAATTTGGATCCTTCTAGTTTAGTGTGGTTTTGAGACCATTTGGATTCTGTGCAGTTCATTTTGGGATGCTTTCAGAAGGTCCTGATACATTTCTCAGTGGTTCCTGATAAAGCCTTTTGCTCATGCTACCCACTGAAATAAGTATATGGCCATACCAGCATATTCTTCCCATGTTTCCCTGCCTCCCTTTCTTTCCCCTTCTTATTTATCTTCTATCTGTCTAACTCGTAAGCCTCTCAGGGCAGGAACCTCTTTCATTCAGCATAAAGTAATAATAATAACAACTAGGTATTTATCTACCGCCTTTCTGGTCATCGGATTACTCCTCTGACTTTATTCAAGGCGGTTTACATAGGCAGGCGTTCCTAAATCCCTCAGGGGGATTTTTACAGTCATAGAGGTTCTCTCTTTCAAGAACCAACAACATTTCAGAATGGATCTTCCTGGTTTGGTCTCATTCTGGCCTCCAGTTCTCCCACACAGGCTGACAAGCAGTTCCATTTCTCACATGGAGGGCAGCCAAGATGCTTCTTGTTCATACCAAGAGCAGGTGGAATCACTCAGCTCTGCTTCAAGATCTTGCCATTCTCAGCCGTTCAAGGAGCTGCCGGTGTCCTCCAACTGGCGACCTTCTGATGTTATCTTTGGGCTAACGGAGGCTCTACCCTCTAGACCAAACCTCCTGCCCATAAAGTGCCATAGACACTTTATGGATGACACTGTATAAATACTAATAATTTTGAAAAGTACCATACATTCATTTTCTGGTGTTCTAAAAAAAATCTTTAAACATTAAAAAATGTTTTTACTTTGTTTTTTGCTGCCATTTGTGTCAGATTTTATTATTTAAAAAAATACTTTCAAAACTAATGGGTAAAAAGCGGGGTTCCATTTCAGAATGAATAGCAAATGTAGCAATGGGTTCCATCTAGTTTGTTTTCCATTTGTTCCAAAATCAAATTCTTTCCTTCTCCCCTTGCGCTTATAATATACGGATTGTCCACTTTAGGGACAAAGGTTTGATGCTTTTATCAGCTGTTTGACAGTCAAAAAATCAGCAGGTGAAACTTTCTCCAACAGTGCCAGGAAAATCATCACCTTTTATTTCAACCTTTGATGCTGCTGGTAAAGGCATGGAGCCTTTGTTATAAAGGACTGTCAATCATTGGTTGGCTGGCGCTTAACAGACATGGAAAATATCTGATACTTTTGCAACAGTTGTGCATTCCCCCCATCAACGCTATGATTACATGCTCATGCCCCACCTCTCTAAGCAGTGAAAACTTCCAAGAAGTGCAGCACAATCAGGATTCAGGTTTTCTTTGGAGGTGACAAGGAGGGACAGGGTTGTAATCATGGGGGACTTCAATTATCCTCATATTGACTGGGTCAATTTGTGTTCTGGTCACGATAAGGAAACCGGATTTCTTGACGTGCTAAATGACTGTGGCTTAGAGCAGCTAGTAACGGAGCCCACCAGAGGGCAGGTGACTCTGGATTTAATATTGTGCGGTACGCAGGACCTGGTTAGAGATGTAAATGTTACTGAGCCATTGGGGAACAGTGATCATGCTGCGATCCGTTTTGACGTGCACGTTGGGGGAAGAATACCAGGCAAATCTCTCACAAAAACCCTTGACTTCCGACGGGCGGACTTCCCTCGAATGAGGAGGCTGGTTAGAAGGAGGTTGAAAGGGAGGGTAAAAAGAGTCCAATCTCTCCAGAGTGCATGGAGGCTGCTTAAAACAACAGTAATAGAGGCCCAGCAGAGGTGTATACCGCAAAGAAAGAAGGGTTCCACTAAATCCAGGAGGGTGCCCGCATGGCTAACCAGCCAAGTTAGAGAAGCTGTGAAAGGCAAGGAAGCTTCCTTCCATAAATGGAAGTCTTGCCCTAATGAGGAGAATAAAAAGGAACATAAACTTTGGCAAAAGAAATGTAAGAAGGTGATATGGGAGGCCAAGCGAGACTATGAGGAACACAAGGCCAGCAACATTAAGGGGAATAATAAAAGCTTCTTCAAATATGTTAGAAGCAGGAAACCCACCAGAGAAGCAGTTGGCCCTCTGGATGGTGAAGGAGGGAAAGGGGAGATAAAAGGAGACTTAGAGATGGCAGAGAAATTAAATGAGTTCTTTGCATCTGTCTTCACGGCAGAAGACCTCGGGCAGATACCGCTGCCCGAACGGCCCCTCCTAACCGAGGAGTTAAGTCAGATAGAGGTTAAAAGAGAAGATGTTTCAGACCTCATTGATAAATTAAAGATCAATAAGTCACCGGACCCTGATGGCATCCACCCAAGAGTTATTAAGGAATTGAAGAATGAAGTTGCAGATCTCTTGACTAAGGTATGCAACTTGTCCTTCAAAACGGCCAAGGTGCCAGAAGATTGGAGGATAGCAAATGTCATGCCTATCTTTAAAAAGGGAAAGAGGGGGGACCCGGGAAACTATAGGCCGGTCAGCCTAACATCCATACCATGTAAGATGGTGGAATGCCTCATCAAAGATAGGATCTCAAAACACATAGACGAACAGGCCTTGCTGAGGGAGAATCAGCATGGCTTCTGTAAGGGTAAGTCTTGCCTCACAAACCTTATAGAATTCTTTGAAAAGGTCAACAGGCATGTGGATGTGGGAGAACCTGTGGACATTATATATCTGGACTTTCAGAAGGCGTTCGACATGGTCCCTCACCAAAGGCTACTGAAAAAACTCCACAGTCAGGGAATTAGAGGACAGGTCCTCTCATGGATTGAGAACTGGTTGGAGGCCAAGAAGCAGAGAGTGGGTGTCAATGGGCAATTTTCACAATGGAGAGAGGTGAAAAGCGGTGTGCCCCAAGGATCTGTCCTGGGACCGGTGCTTTTCAAACTCTTCATAAATGACCTGGAGACAGGGGTGAGCAGTGAGGTGGCTAAGTTTGCAGATAACACCAAACTTTTCCGAGTGGTGAAGACCAGAAGTGATTGTGAGGAGCTCCAGAAAGATCTCTCCAGACTGGCAGAATGGGCAGCAAAATGGCAGATGCACTTCAATGTCAGTAAGTGTAAAGTCATGCACATTGGGGCAAAAAATCAAAACTTTAGATATAGGCTGATGGGTTCTGAGCTGTCTGTGACAGATCAGGAGAGAGATCTTGGGGTGGTGGTGGACAGGTCGATGAAAGTGTCGACCCAATGTGCGGTGAAGAAGTGAATTATATGAAGGCAGTGAAGAAGGCCAATTCTATGCTTGGGATCATTAGGAAGGGTATTGAGAACAAAACGGCTAATATTATAATGCCGTTGTACAAATCTATGGTAAGGCCACACCTGGAGTATTGTGTCCAGTTCTGGTCGCCGCATCTCAAAAAAGACATAGTGGAAATGGAAAAGGTGCAAAAGAGAGCGACTAAGATGATTACGGGGCTGGGGTACCTTCCTTATGAGGAAAGGCTACGGCGTTTGGGCCTCTTCAGCCTAGAAAAGAGACGCCTAGGGGGGGACATGATTGAGACATACAAAATTATGCAGGGGATGGACAGAGTGGATAGAGAGATGCTCTTTACAATCTCACATAACACCAGAACCAGGGGACATCTGCTAAACTTGATTGTTGGGAGGGT
The DNA here is from genome assembly GCF_035046505.1 of Tiliqua scincoides. Lineage (NCBI taxonomy): Eukaryota > Metazoa > Chordata > Lepidosauria > Squamata > Scincidae > Tiliqua > Tiliqua scincoides. The sequence continues at coordinate 127,618,751 of NC_089822.1, read as the reverse complement.
TAGGACAGACAAAAGAAAATATTTCTTTACTCAGCGTGTGGTCGGTCCGTGGAACTCCTTGCCACAGGATGTGGTGATGGCATCTGGCCTGGATGCCTTTAAAAGGGGATTGGACAAGTTTCTGGAGGAAAAATCCATTATGGGGTACAAGCCATGATGTGTATGCGCAACCTCCTGATTTTGGAAATGGGTTATGTCAGAATGTCAGATGCAAGGGAGGGCACCAGGATGAGGTCTCTTGTTGTCTGGTGTGCTCCCTGGGGCATTTGGTGGGCCGCTGTGAGATACAGGAAGCTGGACTAGATGGACCTATGACCTGATCCAGTGGGGCTGTTCTTATGTTAAGAAATCACTGGAGGTTTATGGCATCTTTGTAATATTTGCTTTATTTATAAATATACCGGCTTAGGAACTGGATGTGCCAGTCCCTCCTCTTATGCAGATGTACCTGAAAGTCCAGATGAAGCCTTCCATTCAGTATCTTCAGGGAATTAAGAACCTGCAGCTTCCTGGTTTATATAACAAAAGCACTGGCTGGCCCAGCATTCCTGACCGCTAACCTGGTACAGTATGAACTGTTTTGATCTTTGAATCACAGCATTCTAAATGAGGTTCCTTCCAATAAAAAATGTGCCATAAAAACGTGTATGAGGTAACTGCTTTTTATAGGCTTTAAAGATGTCAGATTTGAAGCTTTGGTACAAAGCATCAAGGCTTTTGGTTACTGCGGAAAGAGTCAGGTTTTGAGAGTGTGCCGGTGGTTTGAAGGATTGTGATGAAGGGAAAATTCCACCATGTGACTTCCTCCCTTTCTAGCAGCGCAGTGCTGGGAAAAGTCATACATGGTGAAATTTGGCTTCAATTCTTCTGCAAGGGTATACAAGACCCTCTAGGTCTGGATTTGGCAATCGTAGTTCTAGTAGTTGGGGCTGACTGGGGCTTTTCCTGCCCTCTTTTGACAGGCTGATTACATGGTACATGCAAATGTGTGTGACTGACCCACCCTCCCCCCAATGCCATTAAAAAAAAATTAATCAGCTTTGAGAGAGTGGAGTTTAGACTGAAGTGGGGAGAAAAGGTAGAAGGCATTGTTTTGCCTCTCAAAATCACCCCAGCAGTTTTCCCTTTACAAAGTTCCAGAAAATGTGGCTGTGTTTGCTTGGGGAAAAGGGCTAACCTGCCACTCCTCTTCTATAAATAACTCATTCCAAAAGTGCTAGTCATGTTAAAACTGGTACTAAGGTTCAGTTCTGGATAATTTAGGTGTAGAAATGTATGCTAACTGGGCAAAGAAGCACTTTTTCAAGTAGTGCTCCTCTTACATTTAGCAGGGGGAGAGTAACTGTTCCTTTTCACCCCAGCACAGTGTCTTTTCTAGTGGCTGTTTGCTAGGGTTTGCCTGCCTCTTTTTAGATTGAGAGCCCTTTGGATCAGGGGCTACAAGTGGCCCCCCGTATCCACAGATTCAGTTATTCATGGATCAGGTCTGGGGCCCCCACTGCATGCACTCCCCCTGCGCTCACCTCCAGAGGTGAGGGGAGCGTTCACCCATACCTGCCATTTCAGCTATCCACGGGGGTGGGGGTGGGGGTTCTGGAACAGAACTCCTGCATTTAAGGGGGCAGGCCTGTACTTGATTTTTCTCTGTAAACCACTTTGTGAGCTTTTTTGTTGTTGTTGAAAAGCGGTATATAAATACTCATCATCATAATAGAAAAACACCTGAGTTGTGGGGAAGTCAGAGAAACCTTGGGCAAGGATCAGGAGAGGCATGATCTCAAGGCTGGCTCCAGGTTTTTAGGGTGCTCTTGGCAAACAGTCCTCCATAGGCCCCCTCTTACAGGGGTTGACTCTGAGAAGGGCACTCTTTCATCCCCACACAAAAGCTGTGGGCACAGTGTTACAAAAAAGGGCTGTTATGATTTAAGGGGAATTACCCTTTTGGAAACTTCAGGATCACAGGCTAGATAACAAGACAGCGTAATGCAAAGAAATTCCTTTTTAGCTTGAAAAGAGACTGGGAGAAAGATAACTTTCAATAGGATTGTATTTTATTGCAAAAACACACAGGTATACATAATGCACATGGAAAATTGATACTTAAGTATATGTTTCTAGTACTTGTGTCTAGTGTACCTAGCTTCTGGTGGTTGCATGTGAGCAGTATTTGGTGCATCCGAGGAGATCAGAAAAAGGGAAATTTATAGGGGAGGATTTTAGGGGTTCCTGGTCTGCATAACCCAGTTGCTGACTAAAGATGGGTAGAGAAAAGGGGAGAAAAAGGGGGGAAGCAGGGAAAAGGTTCTAGACGCAAGACCTGTCCTGAGGAGCAGTTGGATGGGAGGGGGGAAGAGTCCTATGGAGGACCTCTGCCTTGGAGGGCAGCCAGAGAGAGAGCTAGCATGTGCCAGCCTTCTCTTAAAAGGGTTTTTGCTGACCTGAATGACCCGGATGTGGCCTCCTGGATGCGCATGCTTACTACACACAGTGGGGCACGTGGAGCATGTAGGAAAAATAGGATGATCAGGGAGTCAGCTATCAGCAAACGCTAGCTTCCTGGGGGGGGGTAGCTGGCTGTTCAAATCTGCATACGGTGATTAAGCAGTGATTGAAACAACAATAGGAGACATTTAAGCATTGAGACAACAATAGGAGACATTTACTCTTTAGACTTGGTTGCTAGAGTCTTTCTCCCCTAAGGTGTTTGCATATATAGTGATTAAGAGACACTTCCAGTGTCTCTAGAGAAAAGGGTAACCTTGTGACTTGACTCCTTTGTGGCCTGTATGAGAAGTTTTAGGCCTGCATGATATTTTAGTCCATAAAATCACAACTTGGAAGGGAAAAGGGGATTTTCACGTAACAACAGATGTAGTCTCAGGAATCAGCAGTGGGCCCTTCCATAATTCCGGCACCGGCTCTGTGTGAGCGACATATAAGGAACATTCCCATATAGCTGCCTCCCTATTTAGTGGGGACCCTTCACAGTTATTTAGCAGAATGGTAAATCCAACTTTGTGTTACTTTGACACCTTGGAGTTCTTTCTCTATCCATCAGTAAGGATTGCAAGCAGATCCAAACAACTGGAAGGGCTTGAAAGCAAGCTGAATGAAATGACAAAGTACAAACAAAGAGGAAGAAAAAGACTTCCTGTTGCTTCACTGTAACCTTGTTCCTACTCATATGTCTGATTTCTCCTCTGCACCAGTCTCACTGGCCCTAACCATGCCAATATTTATTCAGCAAGAGATTGTACATTTCCACACACATTGGCACCAAGGAAACACCCAGTTTTGCCCCAAGGACAGATTGCAGGTCCATGAAACCAAATACTTGTGGTACATATTTGGAGTAGTTATAGCCGCTCATTGGTGCAGTCAGGACGGATGATCTGTCCCTCCCTTGGTTTACATTAGACTCCAATAACATGAGCAGTGGTGGAAAGAATTCACCTGTTTTCTGTCACCCAGGATGCCACCTCTTCTCTGGCCCTGTGCTCCTGTGCCTTTTACATCAGACTACTCATGCACAAATTAAACAGGGGATGCTTCCTCTGGCAGAGAGATAATAAGAAGGGGAAAACTTCCCCTACTTTATTTGTGCTCAGGAAGTTTTACAGGCACAGGGCTTGGGTTTGTTTGTCATGTGACAAACAACACATGGTCTCCTCATACAGAACAAGCCAAACTAAAGCAAAATGGAATTGTGGGAATAAGGCTGGCCAACCATTTTCCTTCTGGTGGGGCTCATGTGCCATCAACAGTTGTGTGGCAGCCACAGATTGAATTGGGTGACCCCCCCATGGTGGTGCAGAAGCAGAAAAAAGGAGGCAGCTCGAGACAGCACAAAGCATAATGCTAGGAAAAGCTTCACCTGTGGAACTTCTGCATGCCAAGCTGCCGTCAAAGCCACGAGAGCAGCTAGAAAAAGTGGTAGTTCTGCTTGGCTTGATGTATGTAGCAGCTCAGATGTGCATGACCCAATCCTATCCACAATTTCTCAGAAGCAAGACCCACTGAGCAGAAAAGTGTCCCAAGCAAATGCCCATATGAGTGTTTTGAGCTTGCACAACAGTCACTTTCCTCAGCTCAATTCTTGAGCAATTACTTTTAGTGGTTACTTGTGTCACATAAGAACCCACGGCAAAGCAGAATCCAAAGGAGACACACAAAATCTGGACTTCAGGTCACTTGGGACTTCAATTATGAACTTTATTAAAGGTTTATTAAGGAGCATCAACCAATAGTTAAATTACTCATGTTATAAATTAATACATGATAAAATAATATATTCAGGGACATATGTCCATCCGGACACTTGCTGGAGCCCACACTGGCCCGACGCAACTGCTCTCAGCGTGAGGGCGACTGTTTGACCTCTTATGTGAGCTGTGGGATGAGGGCTCCCTCCACTTCTTGCTGTTTCGCGTCTATGATGTAGTAGTGGCAGCAAAGGAAAGGCCAGCCTTGATTTGTGCAAGGCATTTTATAGGCCTTGAGCTATCGCAAGACCTTCATTCATAAATATAAGTTCATCTTTAATATATTCATTTATGTAAACTTATTCAAATTTTAAATGTAAATTAATTCTTTTTTCCTCCGGCCCCCGACACAGTGTCAGAGAGATGATGTGGCCCTCCTGCCAAAAGCTTTGGACACCCTTGCTGTAGCTCAACATTGCGTACTCAGACTGGCAGGGGTACTCTGGGGCCTGAGCCAAGGATTTTCCCATTGCCTACTATCCATTTAGATTCATGTAAAGAGTTTAAAAGAAACTGAAGAAACTTGTGATTGCTGCTTGGAGATCTCTTACTATATGAATCGGAGATGGTGATAGCATGGATATGGGAGTTGATGCTAGCATTTGGGGGCTGATAGGAGAGCCTTTAGGGCCACAGTTCCCAAACTCACCTTGGTCACGGTGCCCTTCTTTCATGGCAGCCTCATCTTCTCAGCTCTCCCTGACACCACCATCTTGTCGTATGAGATTTCGTGCAATCTCAGCATGATGACAGCACCCAGGAGAACTGGGAAGAAGAGACTGCTGTGGACATCCTGTGGCGCCCCTGTGAGTTTGCCTCAGCACCCTCGGGCACTGTTGGAAACACTGTTTTCAGGGTTTGTTGCTTCCAAATATTGCCTTCATATAGCCCCACCTCGCTTCTTCTGGGCCACGTGAGAGACTAGCATGTACAGGAGGAAAATCGAAACAGAATTTCCCTATTACTGCCTGAGCAGTATCAGCTAAGCAAAGAGGAGCTACAGTTCTAAATCCACTGCAGTGTGGTAGCTTTTGAACCCTCCACCAAGGCATCTCTGGAGAGCACTGCAACCAAGAGTAGCAGCTGGTCTCTGAGTTAATGAGTACCAAGGAGAGGAAAAAGGATATTCTCCATGTGCTCTGCAGAAGAGAAACATTTGCTGAGTTCCAGCCCAGGTTACAGAAGCAAAATACCATGTGTGCACACAAAAATTGTCCTAATGAAAACCTTACCAAATCATAACCAGGGATGCCAAAAAGGCAGCCTTGACAGAACAGGTCTTGGTTTGCAGTGATTCTCAAAAAGAGGAGGATAGGCTCTGAACTGGTGTGGAGTGGACACCAAGAATGCATCTGCCTGGGTCCCTGCTGCCTTTATTTGGTGCATGTGTGGAAAAGAAAGCATGCCAAGCATATTTGTACTACGACACAGGTAAGGAAGGCTCAATTTATGTTACTGTTTAACATCCAGGAGACAATAATATGCTAAGCATGCACACACACACACACATATATATAGGTCTCTGTATGTATCTCTAAGTGGTACTCTCCAGTGGTACCAATTAATTTAGTGTAGCCCTAAATTTTGAGGTTCGGTACTGGGTAAAATAGTCATATACCAAGGAAAGCATATCTCATGCAGCTGGTACCCAAGGCAAACCAAGGAGAACACCTCAGAATCCTCTGTGACATTGCAAAGGCTCACAGGACAAAACCCTCTTTGCAACAGAACCATCAGCCTTTATTTGGTATCACCATCCTTCTGTAGACCCTTCCATCCCTAGACCTGGTATCACACTTCAAGACTATTGGTTATTATTAATCATTCAGGGCTCAGGTGATCTTGGTCATGGTTCTGAGTTGAGGCAGTGAGATAGGAAAGGTGGCTATTTAGTGAGACATGCAAATGCGTGACACTATATTTATAAAAACAATCCCAACAAACATCCACAACATGCATCATGCAAACTAGGCAACACGTGAGTATCCATGCCCATTCAAACAAGAGCCCAGAGGATGATCTTGGCAAGGCCAAACAGTTCTTCTGTCATCTTTTACAAAGCCAGAAGGGAGATTTCCTCAGTTTCAAGAAGTGGCCAAGGGCCTCGTCAAAGACTGGGAATCGTCCAGTGTGACATCTTTCTAATGACGGCCCACCTTAGGACAAGCCAAAGTCAGAAGAGAATATATCCACGGAGGGAGCCCTGCTACCAGTTAGCAGCACCTGTGGAATCTCTGTGTGAAACTGTAGACCACATTCCTGTAGGCCTCACGGAACGGACGGTTCATGGCAGCATAAAGCACTGGGTTTATGCAGCTGTTGAGCCACGTGAGGTTGGCAGCAATCATGTGCAAGACAGTCGGAGCCTGGTTCCTAGCATCAAAAATGTTGACCAGCAGGAAGGGGATGTAGCAGATAACAAAGAAAAGGAAGACCACAAAGCACATGCGGGTCACCCTGCGAAATTCTGTGTTGCTGTCCTTGGGCTGGCTTGTAGTAGTTCTCTTAGGTGGAGCCACAGGCTGAGCAACAGAAGACGTTCCGCTATTCTCTGAAGTGGAAGGAAGAGGGGTCTTTGTCGTGGGTGCTGAGGGCAGAGCATCACAGGAATGCTGGGAAGCAACTCCACTGTCTGCCCCACTATCCAGTTCTTGGTACCGTCCTGGTGTGGCTGAGCTGGTTCCAGCAACATGGGCTCCCTTCAGGCTCGCCTTCTTCAGCTTGTATTGAACCAGGGCCTGGGCAGCACTCTTGACTTTGCGATGGATGAGGAAGTAGAAGATGCCCACACAGCCGAGGCCCACCACAAAGTAGAGGCCCATGAGGATAGTGGTGTAGGGCCTGCCGCGGATGCGATGGAAACTACAGGTGCAGACTTTGGGCACCAGCACATAGGCAGACCACAAGGGAGCAAAGCTGGCAAAGCCAATCACCCAACTCATCAGGATGATGAGCACCACTCCAAGGCGGGAGAAGATGCGGTCAAAGAGGGCAGTGTTGGCGATGATCAGGTAGCGGCTAATGGCAATGAGGCAGAGTGTCAAGATGGAGACCGAGTTGGAAACAAAGAGCAGCATCCCAAAAACACGGCAGAAGTCTGCGCCTGCCCGCCAGTGAAGATGTAGGTAGGAGTCCACTGAAAAAGGTTGTAGGAAGGTGCAGTACAACAGGTCTGCCAGCGTCAGGTTGACGATGAGTGAGTTGAAGCGTGTTTGCAGCTTGGTTTCCGCCGCGTATGCCAGCAGGGTCAAGATGTTGCCAACTGTGCCCACAACTGTGACCACTATGCCCCAACTCACAGACACATAGCGGTAGCCAACAATGGATGGGTCGTAGCAGGAGAAGTTGTCAGCCATCTTGGGAAGAAGTGCTTCCAGGATGTGCTTTTGATGGAAAGGTTGGGAGCTTTGCACCTAGAGGGGATGGGAGAGAGAAGGGATCAAGCAAAAGCACTGGAACATGTGGCTTTCCAGAACCAATTGGCAGTGACTTACAGGCAGGCAAAAGAAGTACTTCTTCCCTGAATAGTTTGTGGGAGTCCTAAGTGATGTTTTGTTCAAAAAGGAAGATGACAGCAATTCATGGAGAATAAGGCTATTGGTGGCTCTTAGCTGTGTAAAATAACTAGGGATGGAAGATCCTCCATCTGGAGGAGGAAGATCCTCTGATGACCCAGTATAGAACCTTGTCTCTGTTCCAAGGGCACAGTCTAACCAGTTCTTCTCAGAAGTAAGTCCAATTTTGTTCAATGGGGCTTACTCTCAGGAAAATGTGGTTAGGATCACAGCCTAAGGGCGCAATCCTAATCCCTTATGTCAGTGCTTTCTAGCGCTGACATAAGGGCAGTGCAGCTCTGAGGAAAGGGAACAAACATTCTCTTACTTTGAGGAGGCCTCTGTGAGTGACACCCAACTGCAGGATGCAGCAAATGTCCCATTGGCATCGCTATGCCAGTGCTGGAAAGCACTGACCTAAGGGGTTAGGATTGAGCTGTAAGTTTCATTGGGGTCACAGTCAGACAACCAGATGTCCCAGGGAAGCACACCAGCAGGGTAGAGTGGAAATTGCTATTCTCTGATTATAATTGCTGACCATAGCAAATGGTCATCAGTCATACCCTTCTTACCTGAGCTGTTGACAAACTCTGCTTCGAACACATTTTTAAATCAGATCTGGGATTTCTTTATACCCATTTTGGGTTATCCAGTTGAAATCAATGAACAATTGAAATGAGGTCACAAAGGTCTGAAAGGAGTCTGACCTTTCTAGAAATCTCTAGGTCCTGGTGCTCATTTCATAATGCAGTAGGAACCCAGACCACTAGAGCCCAACACTCACCCAATGAACAAACCAGGGCCTGTGATGCTCCTTCTGGTGTGGATCAGACCTACATAAAATAGCAAGTGTGGTGAGAGTGACAAGGTGGTCCTGATCCAAGCTGGGAGGGCATAGCAGAGATCTTGAGGCAGAGATCTTGAGATCTTGGTCAGTGACATCAAGCCTGGATGTGCAAATCAAGGATTCAATCTAAAAATAATATCCCTGGATTACTGACTCCCTGGAGGGACCATTCCTCATCGTCACTGCATACAGCCATTGATGGACGTCCTCTGTGACTTGTCCCCATCACTCAGTTTTCCTCTCACTCCCAGCAGCCACTCCCCATCTGCTTGACTTCCAAAGCCACTTCTGACCAGTCTGAGTTAGACCCAGGGCAATTACTCTATTTTCAAATAGTGAGGGCTGACTGTCTATCCCTATCCCCCTTGGCCTCTTCTCCACCCCGATGGGCTCTTGCCTTTTGATGTCAGAGACTAGGGATGTCTTCTATTTACTATGCCTGGAGTGACAGGGCTTCTGTCTCAACTGGGGTCTCTGCCACAAAGCACAGAAGAGTGGAGCCCAGCAGCGGGTGTATGTAGTGTGAGTGAGAAGAGGCTTCCTTGCCAACCAGCCAGGAGCCAGAGGCCTGCTACTTGGCTTGCATACACTGGGCTCTCTCTGATTAACATCCCAGCTTCCTCCAGGGAAGGGAGATCAAAGCACAACCCCATTCTTTCCTTCTTAGGCCTAATTGGGACGTTGCCACGGAAACAGACGTCTCCAAATCTTGCCTAATTGACTCCATCCTCCACCTAGTTGGCTCCCTTTTCAAGTCTGAGATGGGATGCTGTGGCGGGGTTGGGGGGGGGCGTAGGCACTGGAGGCATGTACCCCCAGGAATTCCAGTGAGACATCCTCAGCTACTGGGAAAGGCAAAATGGGCCTTTAAATAACACTACCAGTGTGGAGTCTGTTACCACACAGCACTTAAACATGCATGCCCCGTCTTATGATGAACAGGAGATATGTATGGTGCTATGTGTTTCAATTATTGGGGCTGCCAACTGACCAGAAAAAAAGACTGTCCCAGCCTTCTGTTGTGCCTTAAACAGCAGCTTGATGCATAGAATTCAGCAGGGAAAGCTTTTCACAGCACGGAGATAAGCTTTTTCATATATTAATGCCTGAAAAAAATCAAACCACTTTTAAAGGTGCAGGTACAAGTGAGAGCTGATAAGTTGGCAACCAGAGCTCCAGTTTCAGAGATGGCTTTTGCAGCTCCCAAGGGCACAGTCTTGTTGTGGTTCCCCCTCCCCACCCCTCCCCACAAGCTTGCGATCTCTCATAAACAGACAAGAGCAAGAGGGAGGTCTGGGTGGTTTTTAAAAAAGGCAGATATGAGTGAGGTAGAGAGAAGTGGCTTGACAAAGAGGAAGGGTCTGGGGTTGCTCAAACCTTGCCAATGCAGAACAAGAATACAGCAGTAACCACATTCTGCTGATCCAAGGCTAGAGTCAGAAGCTCTCATCAGCAACTAGTTTTCCAAGAGGGCCACTCAGAGAAAGCCACACATTAGGAGTGGTGGGTCATCAGCCTCACACCTTAAACTGGGATGCTGGTTCTATTCCCCCTACCACTCATCACTTTCGCCACACTTTTTTTTAAGATGAGCAATGCATGGAGGCCTCCTAGATGTGACCCAATGGGTCTCCGATTAACCCATTTTTGCCCAGCCCACAGGTGTACACATTTGGTCCCTGTTGTGTATATGCAATGTTGGTCAGAAATTTAATGACCCCAGGCTAGTGCCAGTCCTTTGGGATGCTGAGGAGTTAGAACAATTGCACAGGCCAGAGCCTAATCACCTGATAACAGCAAGATAGTGCGATGTCTTATTTATTTATGTATTTATTTCATATTTTAATACTGTTCTTCCTCCAAGGAGCTCAGGGTGGTATACATAGTCCCTCCCCTTCTTTTGTGCTCACAACAACCCTGTGAGGTAGGCAAAGCTAAGAGTGCTTGGCCCATGGTTACCCAGGAAGCTTTATGAACCTGGATCTGCCAGGTTTAAACACCACAACCACTATGCCGTCCTGGCTCTCCACCTTTCATACACGGAATAGCAATGCTGAATTAATTGCTGACGGAATTAGTGCAACTGACTGACACACTCTCTCTCTCTCTCTCTCTCTCTCTCACACACACACACACACTTTGTTGTGTGTTGCGCTTTGGGTGTTGTACTGAGACCTGGAAGATCCAGGTTCAAATCCCCTGCTCAGCCCTGAAGCTTCCTGGGTGACCTTAGGCCAGTCACACTCTCTTAGCCTTGCTCATCTCACAGGATTGCTGTGAGAACAAAAGGAGGGAAAGAACTATGTACACTACCCTGATCTCCTTGGAGGAAGGGTGCTATAAAAATGTGATCAAACAAACAAAGAGCTCAGGGAGGTACACATGATTCTTCCCTCTTCCATTTTATCCTCACAACAACCCTGTGAGACAGGTTAGGGCAGTGTTTCTCAAACTGTGGGTCAGGACTCACTAGGTGGATTGTGAGTGAATTTCAGGTGGGTCCCCATTCATTTCGATGTGTATTTTATTTTTAATATATTAGACTTGATGCTACCATGGTATGTGATATGTGACTGTCTTTGAGGAAATGTTACAGATCTGAACTTTTAAAAGGCTACTATATATATGCATTTAACAATGAGAGTCAATGGAGCTTATTCTCGGGTAAGTATGGGTAGGATTGCAGCCTTTGGAATACTTGGATAATTTTTTTAAACAGATCAGCAACTGCTTGGGAGGGTTAGGAGGGTTCTTCTTTCTTTTAATAAATAATTTTTTTTAACTTATTGTAAACTTTTAATTTACTTAGGCTGCAATCCGAACCACACTTTCCTGACAGTAAGCCCCATTGAACAAAATAGGACTTACTTCTGAGTAGACCTGGTTAGGGATGTGCCCTTTATTAATTTGATTTTATTTGATTTTGTCATATGGGCTGTGTTAAAAAGTTTCCTGCTTGATGATGTCACTTCCGGCCATGACATCACTTTCAGGTTAGTGACATTACTTCTGGTGCATCCCGACAGACTGTCATTCTAAAAAGTGGGTCCCAGTGTTAAAACGTTTGGGAACCATTGGGTTAGGGAAAGAGAGAGTGACAGGCCCAAAGTCACCTAGGGAGCTTCACCATGAAGCAGAGATACCGATCTAGGTCTCCCTGGTCTTAGTCCAACACTCTATCCACTACAACACACTCTCTCACTACACCACACACTGCTTTCTGTTGCCATCCATCTGTTCTGTCTTCAGCCATTACAGTTGTCTTGGTTGATTTGGCAGAAGCTGATCTCATGGCAGCTGCTGTTGGGCAAAAAACAAACAGCTTCTTTTTTTTAAATAAAAAATAGCCACAAGAGCTGGGGACCAGACAGACTGTGGGAGGAAAGGCAGGGTACACTGCTGGAGGAGATTGCTGCCTTTTCCCTTTCAGGCAGAACTTGAAGCAGTTTGTTGGAAAATGGTTGACAGCCCATGCACAGTTTCAGGGGAGGGAAGCCCCAGCATGTTCAATCGGGCTTACATCTCAATATACTTTGGTTACAGTGCATGCAAAAGAGAGACAGGGGACTCAAAGTCGACAAGAGACATGGAAGAGAAGGCAAGATTCTCCCCTAATCCATTGACTAGTTAGGTAGAAAGGAAGCCTGTGCGAAAGGAAGGCTGTTGGAATCTACTTGCAAAACATTCACATTAAGCCTGTATGGGTTCATTATTTTGCCAGATACATGGACTATGACTGCAGAAGATACAAATAGGGCTGGATTTACAACAAAGCATATGCAGGGCTCTATCTCTCCACCCCCCTCCCCCAAGCCCACCTGCCTTTAATAGGGGCAGGGCAGACATATTCAAGCTCTAGGGTAGTGTTTCTCAACCAGTGGTACGCATAACACTGATGCTACTTGAGGTGGTGTCTGGTGGTACACTTGGGACCCCCAGATCCCTGCCACCTGGCAGCAAGACCAGCAACGTAATGCAACAAGCAGCAGTAGGAGGCCTGGCTCAGCAGGCAGAGCTCCAGCCTGCGTTTTTTGCGCATTCGAAAAAGCCCTCCTGTCCGCACTGATCTTCTTACCAGTGTTTGTTGCTTTGCATCTGAACTCCCAATCCAGAAGTAACTGGCAATGACATCACCGCAAGTTACTTCTGGTGGTACTTCCGATAGGTGGACCGTGTGAAGTGGTATGGCAGGGGACAGACATTGAGAAATGCTGCCCTAGAGTCCTTCCAGTGCAGAAAAGCAGTGAGGAGAGAGGGCATTACCTGTTGAATGCCTGCCAGTCACACAGCTCTTCAAGGCACACTTGGTAAGGAAAAGGTGTTCATTATGCAAGACTGGATGAGCACCCCCCTTCCACATTCCAGAAGTACCATGCAGACGTACTATAAATGGAATGGCTAAGTACAACCTGATTCTAACACCCTTACCTTTTTCTCCAAGACCAAGCTGAGCTGGACCCTAGGAAAAAGTTATTGGCCTGGTAAAAGGAAGAATCCCAGACTTGAATGAGACAAACCTCGTGTTCTTGCACTTGCAGAAACGTAGCCACAGTCTCACTGGCAGTCCTCCAACTCCAGAAGGGCTGAAGAACTGCATACAATACTAAGAATCTAGGCATTACAATCCTATATACATGTTTATTTGGCGGGAAGTCTCAGCATGTTCAATTGGACTTTCAGGTAATTGCACACATGATTGCCACGTTAATGTTAGTGTAGGGTCCCCTAACTGGATCCCCAAAGTCTATTTTCCTGCTACTGCATACTTATTCTCCTCCACACTCTCAGCTGAATCATAGAACTGTCAGAAGATAAGGAACAAAACATAGTAATCTCCTGAACCCAGGGCTTAAACTAAGCCAGGGTTCTCCCATGGCTTAGGCTTAGAACCTTGCTCCATCAGTAGTATTCAACCCTGGAACATGTGAGATAATAAGGAAAAATATCTTCTAGGCATGTGCAAGAGCATTCTCTTGTGGCTAAAGGACCAAACTTGAGCTACCTAGGAGCCACATGTCTACATCTTTTATTGGCCCCATTCTTGTGCCTATCAAGAGGCTCTTATTCAGAAATTTAAGTAGAATTTCCATTTTGGGAAAGGCTTCCATATACTAAGTTTATGCAAATGAGAGCACTATAAGATACAGAAGCATGACCAGAAAGCCTGGTGGCACATTACTGAGTTGCCAGCTGATCAGAAAAATATGACCCTGGCCTGCTCTTGTGCTTTTAATAGCAACTTGAACTGCAGAAATCAGGAGGTGAAGATTTTTACAGTACAGAGATAAGTATTATTGTCACTTGTTATTGTCTGTACAGAATGTAGATCATGCTGCTGTTAAAAGTTCAAGAGCAGTAGACTGTAAGAAAAGCTGGCAACTCTACTTGTTAGCTCCCCCTGTCAAACCAATTCTGAAATATAATGAGACATAGCATCTCCAAGAGACACAGAACGCTGCAGAAAAGAAAGCAGAGGTTTACAAATTCCAAATTTTCATTTTGTAATATCAAAAAAAAGACTGATATGGACTTACTGTGCCAAGCTGAGAGTGTCTGTGCTGTCAGCAGTAGGCAATCTGGCACAACTGCCCAGTGGCGGTAGATCTTGGTGCCCTCAACATTCGAGGCAGCTGTTTATAAAAGTTTGTGATACCTTGCATGAGAGAAGAAAAACTCCCAAGTTTCCAAACACCCTGAAGCAACTTCCTTTTTTCCCCCAAGGCGGGCAAATGCTTACTGGCAGGACCTGTATATACTTGTGTTCTGTATACACTTGTGTTCATGGGCTCTAGCTGACTCGCCCACAGAAGCTTCAAGCAGAGATTTAAACAAAGGTCAGAAAAAAGATTAAAGATTAACACCAACTAGTCTAGGGAAAGGCAGAGAGAGAAGAAAAAGGTGTTGGTCCCAGGCGTAGAGATAAACAATGACAGTTAGCTTGGGACATTTGGCCAAGTGTCCATCTATGGACATAAGTATCAGTTCAGTGAGTATGTTAAAGATTCTAAGTAGAAAGTAAACAGGAGGCTGCAGGAGGCAGGACCAGATTAAGGCTGCAGAAGCCGCAAAAGGTTCATTTCAGATTGCTGTTCTCCCTTGCAGTACAGATCTGCTCCTCTCATTTTTCTCCTGTGCAGCAATGATTAAGATCACTTTTTAGCAGCCAACTGCATCTCTCCCAAAGCTGTGAACGGCTTATGTGACTGCCATTTCCTCCTTTTTCATGGAGCATTAGGGTAAGCTGGAATGCAAGGAAGTGTATTGAAATCATTGTGCCATTATTTCTTTCATTGTCAGCAGGTGGTGCTATTGTTTCATTTAGCTATGCAGTGAGATGTACTCTGGCTAAAGGGAACAGCAAAGGCAACTTTCAACACAAAATTGAGGCAACGCGCAACCCACAAGTGACATCCGGCCCATCAATGCTTCTCTCTCCCATCCCACAAACTAACAGATCAGCAAGCAAAGGAAGAACTGAAAGACTTCCATTCAGTACACAAGCTGAAAAATTTACAGTTTAAGTTTCTCAGTCATAAAATGTTCTCAGATAAGATGCCTGGCTGCTGGCATTTTTCTTGAAAGCACATGTTTCTGTATGCTCACATTCTCAGCCATGCAGTTAATCAGATCTTTAAAAAAAAACAAAACTCTCCAGACAGTTGATTACTTGAATACCAGTAACATGAGTAAGCCTATCACGAAAGATTCAACCTATTGCAGCAGCTAAGAGGAATGGTGGGTCAAAGCAAATTGATAATGAACCCTTAAGTACAGGCTTGCTCCACCAGCCTGTCATTTTCATCTCCAGTGAAAAATCAGAGTGGACTATGTTAAACTCCAGATGAGACAGGACACAGATAATAGAATAAAGTTAGGGCCTTTATCATAGGCAGGTAAGAAGCAGAATAACAAAAATAAAAGCACATAAACTTAAGAAGAGCCCTGCTGGATCAGGCCAAAGGCCCATCTACTCCAGCTTCCTGCATCTCACAGTGGCCCACCAGATGCTTCAAGGGGCGCTCAAGATAACAAGATACCTGTGTCCTGTTGCCACTTCCTTGCATCTGACATGGATAGCCTACTTCTAAAACCAGGAGGCTGTGTATACCCACCATGGCTTGTGACCTCTGAGGGACTTTTTATCCATAAATCTGTCCAACCCCCTTTTAAAGGTATCTAGGCTAGATGCTATCACCACATCCTGTGGCAAGGAGTTCCACAGATTAATTACACACTGGCTAAAGAAATATTTTCATTTGTCCGTTCTAACTCTTCAGACACTCAGTTTTAGTGAATGTCTCCTGCTTCTGGTATTGTGCGAGAAGGGAAAAAACATCCTTCTATCCATCCCATGCACAATTTTATGGTTGCAGAAGATGCAATTTGACAAAATGCCAAGTAAAATACAATAATGCTTGAAGAAGGTCCCTAATGAAGCATGTCCTAAAATACCAGTTTTATTTCAACACAAAGAGAGAGAAATGATTTAAGATGGGGTCCTTCCAGACAACCACAATATTGTTCTAAGGCAGCTGTGCATCAAATCCACATGAAAAAGCTAAAGAATGTTGCCCGTTTATGAAATGACTAACCATATGGCTCAATACAAGTGTAGAAGAAGTGTATGTGTGTATGTGAAGAGGGATACCTAGCACCCCACTACTCTGCAGGGGAGGAAAAAAATATCAAACACACCCCAAGAGGTCAAGAAAGGCAAAGCCAAAAATTGTGGATTGCTGGGCCAGGTCACTTCTGCTTTCACCACTGTCACCCACTCTAAGCCTGATCACACTTCCTTTGCTGTGGGGATGCTGGGAAGTGCAATTTCCTCCAGCCTGTGCAAAGGAGTTAAAGCCACCAAGAGGCACATAAGGGGGAAGGTGAAATCATGACCCACAATCAGCTCTGCCTTCTCAAAGCTTCCTTCTCCACTCCTGTCTTGTCTGTGCAGTGAGCACATTGCTCATATGAGGCCATTCCTCCAGATTCCCACAGTGAACTGTTAGTGCACTTGATCATATTTCTAACCAAATTTATTTTATTTATTTATTTATCTGACATATTTGTATTCTGCCTTTCCCATGCCAAAGCAAATGCCCAAAGTGACTCACAAAGCAAGACGTGCTAGAGCTCAGTTCTGCCTGCAAGTCACACCTTCAGATCAGCAAGAGCTGATCTGAGCCACCCCCCACCCAATGCATGTGTGTGGCCATCAAACTGACAAGGCAGTTTCTTCAGCTTCAGGTCTTTTCTGTCAGTTTCACCTGGGGCGGTGTAAATGTAAGGACCACAACCAGGTGTCTCACCAGGTGAGACATCAGGGCTGCAGGTTGATTGCACTGGGAAGTTTGCACTTGATCACATTAGAAGCTAAAAAGCATGGTGATAAACCAACATTTGACAAAACAAAACAAGACAAAACAGGACGGGACGGGAAGGATAGCGTGGATATGCAACAGTTTGCAATGAGCAGAATCAGGCTTTTCAGAGTGAGCAAATAGTGTCAATACCACAGTCAAGGCTAGTGTGGAAGGAGCCAATAAATACCAGTAACATGAAGTTGCAGCCCGAAAGCTCATTCTATGGTTAGTGCACAGTACAATTCTCCAAATTTTTGCAGTCCCAGGCAGGCAGTATTAACTGGTGTTTTGAAGTGGGTGGCCATACATAACTCAGTTCAACTTGTTGAATCACAAGCTTTCATAGGTAAATGGGTAACAAGAGTTGCGAGGCAACCGCAACACAGCCCTCTCCTTTCTAGGACCCAAGCACCCTCAAGAAGACACAAGGAAAAACTCTGAGTGCGGGTGCTGTCTGATTGCATTCAGTTGTAGAGGTGCCAGTCACCCTCAGAAAGGCAGGCAGGAGCATCACCTTCTTGTAAGTGCAGGGAGCAATGAAAGCCTCCTCAGAACATGTGGACACTCCTGAAGATAACCTGGTGGGAGTGTCAGGCCCCTGAGGTGAGTGGTGTCACCCTCAAGCCTAAGGAGAAAGGGGTAGGGGGCAAAATTCCCGGGGCCCAGGCTTCCAGGGGGTCCAGGTCATGACAAAACAAACTATTGTAAAACAAATTTATTACAAAACAAAAATAAATTTGGGTACCTCAGTCTTAACCTTGCTCCATGCCAAGTTAAAACTGTCAATTAAAAATGTGTTTAAAGAAATGTAGTAGCATCTGGTTTGTAGGAAAATTTAGGAAGGGGGGCCCCCATCAGGTGTCTTGCCCCAGGCCCAATGCCAGCTCTCTGTGGCCCTGGACACCAGTATGGACTCCAGTGGAGACCTGCAGGACAAGATCTGAGAAGAATCTGAGCTGGTTTGTGAGAGAAAATAAGGGGAAAGAAGGAATAGAGCCATTCAGATGAGACAGTGAAGGAGCCAACGGTGACTTTCTGATTCAGCTTCATTCAGTCCTCAGCCTGCAACAGCAGGGACTCTACAAACAGTGCATATTTGACAGATTGAAGATCTGCAGCTGCAGCTAACCTGTATCAGAGTCCTGCATCAATTCCAGGTCTGACAGACTTTGGCCTCATTCTCACCGAAATGTGCCAAGACCATACTGCCTCAGACAGCAGGCAGAGATTCATCTAGAGATGTTCCTCCAACATAGAAAACAAGATCCCCATGTGTAGAAAAACAGAGATCAGGAAGAAGGCCTCTAGACTCAACTAGCCTTCTCCCTGAGATGCTAGTTTTCTGTGTGCAGGAATTTAAGGAGGGGCCTTAAATTGGATAACATTAAAGTATTTTTATACTACTACGTTGAAAAAAAATAAAGCAAGCTTCAATAAACACCCCACCCCCACAAAAAAGTAAGCTAGAATAAAACAATCACATGAGCATCTCAAGCAGTACAGCCCTGACATGGGTTTACTGTCTGAGTGAGAATTCTGATTGTCAGCCTGCTGTCAACGAGGTGAAAAGGCTAGTACAGAGCCACTTTAATGAACTTAAACCCTACAAATTACTTGTATTGGTCTTACCTTTGTATTGCGTGTATGTTGAGCCTCTTGACCCTTCTCTCCTTTTTGTTAAGTTCTTTTAGCTTCAGATAAGTCAAGTGAAAGAACTAGAGCTGTAAAGGAGGATGTTTGGTTTGTGGGATAATCTAATACTAAACTGTTGTGTAAAGTTTGCTCACACTGTTGGAAACTGAAGACTAGTATACATCCATTAAGGGACCCTGGCACTTCTTTGCCCATCCCACGTCATTTGTGGGTCTAGATCCCACAGTTTCTCCGTAACAGGAAAGAAAAATGAAGTTCGCATTGAGTGGGCCCCTTAGAAAACAGCCCCTCTGGCCGAGTCATGGTTAGGGAGGAGGAACCCCAAGACTGAGGGAAATGAAACTGAAGACTCATTCAAAGATCTTTCTGCTATCAGGTGATTCAGGATACTTCTTTCTTTTTCAGCTCATTGATTTACACTGTTGGTCTGCAGTGCTTCCAGGCTGACTCAGATACTCTCTGAAAAACTTGCTTTCATCTTCTTTAAAACAGACTTCTACATCTCATGATTGCTGAGAGTCTGGAATGTTTGTCCTCTATAGCTTCTTGTCCTTCTCTTAGCAGAAAGTCTGTGCTAATGTGCCTCTACTTGCCTTCCTGTGTTTACACTTCTTCATCCTCTCAGGTGGAGAGCTGAACCTGTTGAATTGCTGTCTCATACAGCTATTTGAATGGGAGATCCCAAACTATGGCCTGTGGGCCACATGTGGTTCATCAACGTATCTTGACTGACCCTCTAAGCCCTGTGGCATTATAATTATGTGTGTCCCACTCTCCTCCCTCTTCACCCCCACCCCTGTCCATGGCCACCACCACCCCTTCTCTTGGATGAAGTAACTGTTGGGTGGGTTGCTCTTGCTGAGAGCCGGGGGGGGGGGGGAGAGAGAGAGAGAGAGAGAGAGAGAGAGAGAGACCGCGACCCTGCTGCTGCAAATACTTTTCTCCTATTGAGAAAATTCTTAGAGTTATGTACAAAATAATTTTCTTATCATTGGCCTGTCTTGGTCCATCATGAGAACAAGACTGAATGATATGGCCCTGGCAGTTGGATGTCCGGGAACCACTGTGGTAGAAAGACAAAGCATCTGAGACAGGACAGGGGCAAGTTGACTCCCTGCTCTTCTTTAGCTACACCACTGACCTCATGGGCCAGTAAGTGCGGTTGAACTTCTACTTCGAGTTAGTCTTGCCATCTTCTATATAGCCCCCAGTCTGCAGTGCAAAGATAAAGCTTCAGAAACATTGATGTTGGTCCCTTCAGATCCACCTAGTAACTTCTTCAGAAAGGAATCCTCCAAAGATGCTATCTTGTAATCACAATCACACACAGAGAGAGAATAGTTGGTTCCAGCTGGTTACTTGTGGTTTGGCCCTGGGGTGGGTGGAGCTGTTGGCTCAGACAGTTGTTTCTTTTTGCACATCTCCGTTTGTCTTTGATGTTTACATGATTCTTTATGTGCATGGAAAAGCTGTGGCTGTTGAGTGGAAAAAGAGATTCCTCCTGGTGTAAATAGTCTTGTCACGGGAGACCAAAGAGGCCATGAGCTTTGCACAAGCTGGGTGTGGTGGACTTGGCAGATCAGTTTGTTTCCACGAAACATTCCTAACACAGGCTCCGGCTGCAGGATATGCTCCTTTCAACTTTAAACCCTGTGTGAGGATGAAGTGAGGGGAGGGAAGCATTTAGCAAGCAGAGAGCAGATCAGTGTGCAGGCTGGAGATGAGATGGCAGAAGATTCAGAGTGAAGGGTGCCCTCAGTTAACTGCCCCCTCTCTCCTCTTGCTATTTGCCTCTGATGCAAGTCAGATCAGGTTGCTTCATGGTTGGGCCCCTCAAAATTCTGTCCGACTGTCACTACCATCTCCTTTCTCTCATTTGAACTGTTGCTTCCTTTTGTCTTCTTCCAAGCCATAAAAGGACTCTATACAGACATTGGAAAAGCAGGTAACATGCTATACTACATGTTATGAACAGTGGTGGAAAATTTTTTTTATTTTTTGTGGATTTTGGTGCTTTCCAAAAGTTAGAAGTGCAGAAAGCAGGGATGGGCAAGTCAGGAACGGCTTGACTCGAGTCAAGTCACGTGTCTCGGCTCCCGCAACACGACTCAAAAACTAGTCATAACGGGCACCTTCTGAGTCGCCCAGACTCTAAAAGACTCAACTCTTGAGCCTTTCCCTTTAAAAAACCAGCTGCAGGAAAAACAGGGCTGCTGCCAGTGTGTGTGTATCAGAGTTCTCTTTAAACACTCCCTTGATGACCCAATCCTATCTGTAAACAAGGTGGGAGGGGATGGGACAGACTGCAAGAGAGCGGGGACAGAAGTGGCAAGAGGGAGGCAAGGGAGGAGAGTCACATGCAGCATCTGTGATGCTTACCAAAATGACCCAATCCTTTGCAGCTCGACTCAGAAGTGGTCCCACTGCAGCTGGTCATTCAATGAGGCTTCCTCCTCCCAAGTAATAATGGAGCCTTGTGGTTGGAAAGTGTGTGCTATGAACCCCCCCCCCCCATGCTTCCGTACCTCCTCTCCATCCCTGGGCTTCTCCAGCCAATCCTAAGACAAGAACCCCCTTGGCCTCCTTCTTTTGCCCTACCTCATCCAAAGGAAAAAAAACCAGACTGCCCATCCTTCGTCCATTGACCATCAGTTCCATTAGAGATGGGCAAGAGGACCCACTCCCGCCTCCCACCTGATTCAAAAGCAAAACATTAACCCTTCTCTGCTTCCTGGTTGGAACTTCCCTGCTGCTAGCCCAGTCTTAATGATGGCTCCACGAGGTCTTTCATGCCACAAAAGAAGTAAGCAAGCAGACCAGCCACAGACTCCAGTGCACATGCATGGGGACTCAGTGCCGAGTCAAGTGGCCTCAGACTCGAGTCACTGCCCAAGTGATTGGCACAGGTGACTTGAGTCTCAACAAGTCAGCGAAAAACACTGATTTTCACAACTCAGTCTTGAGTCACCTGACTCGACTTCCCATCCCTGGAAGAAAGTGGTGTTGTGTTTTTATTTAAAATGTACATTATAATTATAAGTCATAAAAGTGTACTAGGTAGGTGATATAGGCGGTATAGAGTCAGCAGATGCAGCCACAGTCATTACACACTGCAACCTGCAATAGGGGGACAGTCACAGAAGCTTCCTCCAGGTCAAGGGACATTTGTTCCCTTTCCTCAGGGCTGCATTGCCTCCTTCCCTGCTGTGGTCTAATGGTATTTTGCACCCTCTGCTTTTTTCTTTTTAAAGACAACAGACCCAGCTCAGGCCTTCCTTGTAATGTGTACAGTATATTGGCACCCCATACTGACACCCTGGTCCTGTAGAAACGAAAAGAGTAGGCATGGAAGGGGGAATATGGAGCTTTATTCAGTGCCTCAAGCAATCCTCGGCAGTGCTGATGGGCCTTAGAAGAAGAGAGACTAAGAAGAGAGAAGAAGTGAAGAAGAAAAAGAGAGAAGTAGAAGAAAGACTGATTGGCTTAATACTGCCAAAGGGACTGGTGGTCTAAGTGGCATTTCTTCATTGCAGATTCTCCTGGGTCCCCTCGTTTTCAGGGGATTCTCAGATTGTCTTATTTGTGGAGCATCTCGTGTCCTCATGTGTGCTGTTTACACCAAGTGTGCTGTTAGTTCTTGGAGCTGGTGCAGCATCTTTGATCCTAGGAGGTCACATGTGTTTATTTTCCAAGAATGCATATTTGTCTAGGGCTTTGCAGAGTGCAGTGGAACAGACACCCTGGGTAAACAAACATGACCCTTGGTGTCATTCTGCCAGGCTCACCAAACCCAAAGAGTCTGCAAGGAGAGAGTGCCAGTGCCAGACAAATTCCACCCCCATGGAGGAAACCTGACTCCCAAGAGATCTCTGCACTCTGGAGGATTTTGCATGATCAGGGCTGCCAATAACTGCTGTTTTGCAATTGGTGGAATATTTGGAAGTGTCACTCCCAGCCTGACCCTATAGAAGCAGGACAAGGTGAATGATGACTGCCCAGGTCTGGCATCAAACGTGTCTGACGTTTCACAGCAGGGGAGGTGCAGGGTGACCAAATGTCATAAATGCAAAAGAGGACAAGATACCCAAAATGTAGGACATCCAAGAAAAATGTAGGACATGGCAAAATAAAAGCTAAAAACACTCATATATTTATTCCATGTGGTTAATTTAAACACTTTTATTACTTTCTATTAAATTTAAATATATATTACATATAATTGATTAATTACAAGAAGGCTATATGCTCCCTGCAGGAGCCCACTCATGGGGAAAAGGACAACATTTAAGTTCTTTTCCAGGACGAGAGGCTAAAAAAGAAGACATGGCCTGGAAAAAGAGGATGTCGAGTCACCCTGGGGAGATGAAACTCATGTGCTTACCTTGTTGCAAGAGTGGGCGCCTAGACCAGGACCCTGGAATAGTATGAAGTAGTGTGGTAGGGATCGTACCCAGTTTAGGAGTGTCAGACTTTTAATTTTCTACTTGCTTTTTCGTATCCTTGCCAACTTTTACTATCCCCCCTCTTTTTTTTCTCCTTTGCAGTTGACCAGTGCCTTGTTTTTATCCCTTGTATTTTTCCCTCCATTGTTTTGATTTTTCAGCCTTCATAATAAACTTCTTTTACTTTTATTGCTTTCTTGACTTAGTTCTCTCAGGAAGGGGAGGATTATACTCTCTACCAGACCACCCACTATTTGTTGTTTTTAAGGGGACTCTCCAGATCTTGGGGCCCTCTATTGACTCAGAAAAAGGGACAAATGTTACCCTGAGGAGGCCTCCAGGTGCTGAAACTCTCCCACGGACACCACATTGGCACTGCTGCATCACCATGCAGGGGGTTGCAATGGATTGGGCAGTTAGTTCCCATTCCCTACTGTATAGTATTGGCAACCTTCAGTCTCGGAAGACTATGGTATCATGCTCTGAAAGGTGGTTCTGGCACAGCATCTAGTGTGGCTGAAAAGGCCAATCCGGGAGCGACAATCCCTTCCACACTGGGAGCAATTGTAGTGTGTCCCTGGTCTGTCTCCCTGGCTATGGGCCTTCCTTCTTTGCCTCTTAGCCTCAGACTGCTGGCAAAGTGTCTCTTCAAACTGGGAAAGGCCATGCTGCACAGCTTGCCTCCAAGCAGGCTGCTCAGAGGCCAGGGTTTCCCACTTGTTGAGGTCCACTCCTAAGGCCTTCAGATCCCTCTTGCAGATGTCCTTGTATCGCAGCTGTGGTCGACCTGTAGGGCGCTTTCCTTGCACGAGTTCTCCATTGAGGAGATTCTTTGGGATCCGCCCATCATCCATTCTCACGACATGCAGGCATCTCTGTTTCAGCAGTGCATACATGCTAGGGATTCCAGCACATTCCAGGACTGTGTTGTTAGGAACTTTGTCCTGCCAGGTGATGCCGAGAATGCGTCGGAGGCAGCGCATGTGGAAAGCGTTCAGCTTCCTCTCCTGTTGTGAGTGGAGAGTCCATGACTCGCTGCAGTACAGAAGTGTACTCAGGACGCAAGCTCTGTAGACCTGGATCTTGGTATGTTCCGTCAGCTTCTTGTTGGACCAGACTCTCTTCGTGAGTCTGGAAAACGTGGTAGCTGCTTTACTGATGCGTTTGTTTAGCTTGGTATCGAGAGAAAGAGAGTCGGAGATCGTTGAGCCAAGGTACACAAAGTCATGGACAACCTCCAGTTCATGCGCAGAGATTGTAATGCAGGGAGGTGAGTCCACATCCTGAACTATGACCTGTGTTTTCTTTAGGCTGATCATCAGGGGGTTGCACTGGATTGGGCAGTTAGTTCCCATTCCCTACTCTAACACCATTTTAACGATGTGTACCTGAAACAACTGCATATGTTTTCCCTGTTTACCCTGTGATAGAGAGTTTTCTGGGACTTGGTCTCTGGGTCAAATGCTAAGCAGACATAGACTCCTTTAAAAGCATATAGAAAATTTATTTACATGCTATTTACAGATTAAGAATAGATTAGGATGGATACAGGTTCAAAGTTACCCCATGGTGGATCTTTGATTTCTCTCCGAACCACACCCAAAACTCCTTTACTTATACTCTGTCACAAACAACTGACCCATGTGATATACATGTCATTTCCCTCTCCTTATTTGGCATACTGGTGCATGGTTCCAGCCCTAACTGGGAAGTCTGTCAGCCATGTATGGAGAGGTTTCTGGCCTGCAACTTTGATTACATAAAACCCTGGAATGTTCCTTTTGGGAAAGCTATGATGCACATGTTTTTCTCTCTCTGCAGGTCATCTTGACATAATGACTTTTCCTATCATGGTTTTAACAGAAAACCAGTCACAATTTTGGCTCCTAAAACTCCTAAAACTTAATGCGTAACATTACCAATCATGAATGAAACTTCCTAAATCACCACTTTGCTGTGGAGAACCCAACAATTGCGATCCTGGCCTATATGCCACCTGGGGCCAGAACTGCAGAATACAAACCCCCAGGAGATTGCCATCCCCCACTTACTGGTCATGTCTGGGTCCTCACATGGCTCTCTCTAGCCCTCTGAAATCTTCTAAGGCCTATGGAGGGCCGCTAAACAATATTTAGTTTTTGTCGGAAAACCAGAAGTAATGTTTAATGGTCCTCCAGAGGCCTCAGAAAGCTTTCAGAGGGCCACACTGCAAGAGGCATTCGTGGCCCTCAGAAGGGCTCCAGAGGGCAAGTGGCAGCAGGGATGGGTGGGCAGCAGTGCCACCCCACAGACAAGGTGCCCCAGGGCATTTGTACTCCCTAACCTCCCCAGGTACACCAATGGAGTCCAAGTAATTTAAGCGTATGTGCCCCATTCACAGGTGATGGTTCCTTGCATGTACTGTACTAATGAAATGTAATTTTGTGCCTGAATTTTAAATGCATCTATCCACTTGTAAGTTTTCCAACACTTAGAAGGTTAAACAGTTTTCATACCACCAACCTAAAGAACTTAAGAAGAGCCCTGCTGGATCAGACCATAGGCCCATCTAGTTCAGCTTCCTGTATCTTACAGTGGCCCACCAAATGGTTCAGGGAGCACACAAAACAGCAAGATACAACCTGCATCCTGATGCCCTCCCCTGTATCTGGCATTCTGAGGTAGTCCACCTCTAAAATCAGGAGGTTGCACATAGCCATCATGGCTTGTAACCCGTGATGGACTTTTCCTCCAGAAATTTGTCCAATTCCCTCTTAAAGGCGTCTAGGCAAGATGCCATCACCACATCCATGCCACACTAACTACATGCTGAGTAAAGAAATATTTTCTTTTGTCTGTTCTAACTCTCCCAACACTCAATTTTAGTGGATGTCGCCTGGTTCTGGTGTTATGTGAGAGGAAAAAGAACATCTCTCTATCCATCCCCTGCATAATTTTGTATGTCTCAATCATGTCCCTCCTCAGGCACCTCTTTGCTAGACTGAAGAGGCCCAAACGCTGTAGCCTTTCCTCATAGGGAAGTAATCATTCTGGTTGCTCTCTTTTGCTTCTCCACTATATCCTTTTTGAGATGCAGCAATCAGAACTGGACACAATGTTCCAGGAGTACTACCATCGTTGTACAATGGCATTATAATATTAGCCATCTTATTCTCAATACCTTTCCTAATAATCCCAAGCATGGAATTAGCCGTCTTCACTTTTGCCTCACACTGGGTCGATGCCTTCATCAAGCTGTCCACCAGCACCCCAGGATCTCTCTCCTGTAAAATTAAAGAATCCCAAGTGGTAAGTCTTACCACTTAATCTTACCACATAATACTACTTACATAGAGTTGTCATATCACAAGTACAAATCACTCTTTTCCTCCCAGTCTGTATCATCTGTTTAAATGTTTCTAATGAATCAGTCAGTTGTATGTTGTCCTGTATTTTGTCACTCCAAAATAAAATGAAAGAACTCCATGTTTTAATAAATTTATCAACAACCTGCCCCCTTCCCAAATCCTCAACACATTAGCTAGTTTAATTAAACATGCCAGATCTTAATTAACCCCTCTAATATAGTAGAAGGACCTACACTTCTCCACTGCCTACTAATAACCTGGCAGCTCTAATAAGAGCATAATCATCTCCTGATCCTTTGGCAACACAATCAATTTCAAATAACAAAAGAGCATAATTAACAGAATCAAAGGTGAGGTACAGCCTGTCATAATCATAATATGTTCCACCGTTAAGAATGGTTCAGATATTGAGAACTAATGGCATAATAACCCCTGGATTATGTGGTGATGTTGTTGTATTCTATTACAATGTCCCTCATAATCTTCATGCCTTCCTAGCCAAACAGGGTGAAGGATAGGCCAGACCTCTTTTCCTTGACATCTAATTTTATATGTAAGGAGAGTCCACACTCCTCCCTGGATGGAGGAGCATTCACTCATGCAGTCCACAACCCTCAATCAAAAGTGGTACAGTCCAAGAACAGTGTCACCAAATGCTGCATTGTTTCGAAGAGATGACGTAGCTCAGTGGTAGAACACTTTGTCTGCAGGTAGAAGGACCTGAGATCACAGTCCCTGGGATCCTGAGGTAGAGCTGGAGGGGAACCCTAGGTTGAAACCCTGGAGAGCTGTTTCAGGTCAGCCAGCCAGGGGCAGGGGTGGGCTGGCTCAGTAAAAGGCAGCTTTGAATACTGTTGCCTAGAGGGTTTCATCTTTTGGTCCTGCAAAGGATGCATGTTCCATCCCTTCTCAAGGCAGTGACTTGGAAACTAAGGGACTTGAATCCCAGCCAAGTATACAACACAGGAGTGCAACCCAAAGCTGAGCCCCAGCCTGAGCTGACACTGCCCCTCTTTTGGGGGGCATGCTCATTTTAGGTCTGCAACATTCCATGCCTGTGAGCACCCCATCTCCCTCTCTCTACCTACCTCAGTGCAGCAACACCAGCTCTTTTCTAGAAGTCCAACTGGGGTTGCTTCCCTTTCAGACAGGCTGGGGGCAGGTGAAAAGAGTAGCTGTGATGGGGACCTTTTCTCTGCTGGCTCACCTTTCCAGAAGATTGCCATGGCAGTGGCCAGGAAGAAGAAGGATGTGGGGGCTGCTGTGAACTTTCTGCACTCTCTCCTTTTGGTAGGGGGAGCACATGGGAAACAGATCACTGCGGTAACTCCTACTCCCACCCAGTGGCTTCCTGGATCGGAGGGCGAGTGGTCAGGTGGACTGTGGCCTAGGGGAAATCGTAGACAAGTGCAGTGTGTGCAGAGACCCCAACTGGTCACCCCCTCCAGCCCACCACTCAAAACAGCCACTTCAACAAGCCTCATGACTGGGCCGGTCTGCACACGCAGAAATATTTGTGTTATTTATATGATGCCCTCTATCAGTACAGTGCCAATGGAACCTTTTCTCCCTTGTGAAATAGTGGGGCGCGGGGGGGGGGGGGAGAGAACCAGAGTATGACTGTGGGGGACAAAAGGGGTTTGCTAAAGGCAAAATAGTCCTGATTTAGATTGACCCTCTTCCCCACCCTGCAGCTGTTATTTGTGAAAGTTAAGACTGTCAGCAATTATGATAGACTTAGCATATCATGTCATTTGGCCCATACCTAGCAGTAAGCCCCGCTAAACTTGATGGGATTTACTTCTTAGTAAATATGCCTAAGATAGGCTGCACATCTGTGGTCTTTTTCATCCCTGCATTCTGGGCTGATTTTAGAAGCGTCCTGATCTCAACCGAAATGTCTCTCTCTGCCCCCAGGAGAAAGTCACTGCAGTTCATGAGAACTCTGCTTGAAAGGGTTCATTCATTCCGAGATTTAAAAACATGGATTCTTAATTGGACACATCCCCTGCAGGAGAGAGAGAGAGAGAGAGAGAGAGAGAGTTCACTGTTTCCAGCATGGCCGTTGTCTCTTGAATCAGGCAGTTCTTGAGAAGAAATTGTTACCTATATTCATATTTCTCAAGTCGTCACTTGTGCCAAAATATTGTGTTCTTTTATTTTCATTTTAAATGTTTGGTTCACCAATTAATTGGTCAATTAAGAGAGAATTGCCATATAAAATCTGTCCTCAGTTCACAGCTCTATTGAGAAGCCATCCTGCACTGGGGCCCCTTGTTCTCCAAGGGGGCATTTGAGAGGAAATGCTCTCTCCAGTTTCCCATCCTCCGCTTGGCTGCCTGGAAACCCCAGCTGAACGCAGCTGTGTGTCTTCTGACTGCCAAGGAAGCTGGGATGTTTTTACCTTTGGGGTCTTCCTTCACTCATTGTATCAGTTTGTGGCCTTTTCAGAAAAGTGGCCTTTTCAGCCACACTAGACGATGTTCCAAAACCACCTTTCAGAGCGCGATACCATAGTCTCTCGTGACTGAAGGTTGCCAACAGTGTATCAGTTTGACTGGACAGGACTGAGAGACACGATCTTGCCCTTTCAAGAAAGGAGAGGGATGTTTATAGAGAGACAGGATTTGCCACAAGCGTCTATATAAATGTTGAAACCTCAAATCCTGGTTCTTTGCTGCAAAGCAATATGCAGAGGAGGCCATGTGAGCGGCCTTAACCCTTTACAGTCCTTAACCCCTCTCTCACCTCCTGCTTTCTCCCTCTGTGTTCCACCTCCAACTCACTTCTCTCACCTGCAAGGCTCCTTCCAGGCACATACTCACCTTGCAAAAATATCTGGAAAGCCTGGGGACAAAGTTGCTTGGAGAAGGGGGAAGCAGTGATGGAAGGGAGAAAATTAAACATCCCTCCTCTTCCTCTCCTCTTGTCTGAATCAACCCTCCCTTTGTGCTTCCAAAACCAACTGTGGGACCAATCCTTCCATGGCTTTGCACTGAAGTAGTGAGACACTGCTGGTTTTGCATGTAGTATTGGAGTGTTTTCCTCCTGGTTGCAGGTTAAGTAAAAGTAGATTTATGGTCCAATCCTACAGGCTACTTACATGCTATGATCCACCTTGTAACAGCACAAATGTTGCACTACTGTCACATGCTACACACTCACAGGAGGAAACCATCTGACACATGGCTGGTGCAGGTAAAGTGATGGAGGGGCAGTTCAGGAAAGGATCAGGATGGGGAGTGGTGATGGTTCAAGGGCAGGAGGGGCATTCACACAGGCTGGACCCCATGCTGGCCTTCTTTCCTGACCTGGACCCACCCTCTCCTCAGACCTATGCCATCAAAATAGCTGGCATAAGTCCAAGGAGAGCCATTGGTGACCATGAGACCTACTGGGAGGTAAATAAAGACACATTTTCACATACCTCTTGTCTGATCACTCCCCCCACCATAGCATGCAGTGCACACAACATTGGTGGTGCTGCATATTATGGCAGCGGGTAGAATTGCGCTAGTAATGCTTCCTGGAAAGGGAGAGGGTTGTTACATTCTCATTCCCTGATGCTGCTGAGATGTTTTCAAGTATATCCTCTCACCCTCTGGGATCTCCATAAGAGAGACTTGATTTCAAATACATAAATTCTTTTTAAAATCCTGGAATAAGAGACTTGAACAGGCATGATTCCTATTTCATTCGTACATCTTACCAGATATCCTAGGCAAACAGTCCAATCCTATGATGTTTGATTAGAATTATGTTTCACTTAGATGAATGAGACTTATTCCCAGGGACGTGTGCACAAGATTGTAGCCAAATATTGTTGACAATACTGTTTGTTCAGTTCATCCCTCCATTCCATTGTGCTTGGGCATAGACCAAAGCCAAAAGAAAAGAAGCTTGACATTTAAACTCTCTCTTATTTCATAATAAGGGGAAATATTAACAAGGATACTGAAGTCTATTTTCATA
Organism: Tiliqua scincoides; assembly: GCF_035046505.1. Classification (NCBI taxonomy): domain Eukaryota; kingdom Metazoa; phylum Chordata; class Lepidosauria; order Squamata; family Scincidae; genus Tiliqua; species Tiliqua scincoides. The sequence goes on along the minus strand of NC_089822.1, from coordinate 127,588,314 downwards.
ATATTGGAATTGTAGACAATAGAAAGGATTTATGGGATGCATTTGCATCAGTAATAGTAGTTCTTTGATCAGTGCTGCATCTTATAAGAACAGGAAACAAAGATAGAGCAGAGATCAATTGCTGAGACAAAGAACTTAGACAGTATTTATAGTCCACTATTGAGTGCTTTACAGCCCAGTCCTACTTGGACGCTGAGCCAACAGCTCACAGATGCTGGCAAGATGGTATCTGTCATATATCCAAAGGCCTTTCTGACTATACCATGCCAATGGCACAGTGATGCCATCACAATAAGAGTCAAATGCCAAGCCTGTCCTAGCAGAGTAATGCTGACACAGTAATACCCCCGGGGAACGTGGAAACACCAACACAGCCCTTTACCCATGGAGCAGCATCCTGACATCAGTACATCATCAGCATGGTATTGGCATGCCGTCAGCATGTTCTCCATGTGACATCCATGTGTCATAGGAGACAATCACTACATCCAATCAGCCCCAGCACTTGCAGGCAGAGAAGTGCAGCCAGGAGTGAGGGGCAGGGGGACATGCAGGGCCAAGGAGTGACGACTAGTGGCTGACTGGGGTAACAGCCCCCTGCCAGCCACTAGAATGACTACAGGCACCACAGCCAATAATGGCATCAGCAGGCATGGCTGTTGGTATATTGTCCCACCTGCCCTCCTGCCTCTGCCCACCATATACCCTGGCAGCAGAGAAAAGACAACAGATAATTTCTGAGGATCTTCCCACCTAGAGCCCAAGACGTCATGGAGTGAGTCTATGGGGGGGCTCCTCCCCCCATAGAGTCCCAAATTGAGGCTAGCTGAGGTAAGAAATACCTTAGTACAGTGGTTCTCAAACTTTTAGCACCAGGACCCACTTTTTAGAATGAGAATCGGTCAGGACCCACCAGAAGTGACATCATCAAGCAGGAAATTTTTTAACAATCCTAGGCTGCAATCCTACTCTCACTTACCCAGGAGTAAGTCCTATTGACTATCATTGTTAAAAGCATATACATAGAACCCTGATAGAAGTAGAGATCTGTCACATTTCCCCGAATACAATCACATACCACGGCAGCATCAAGTTAATACATTAAAAATAAAATAGTGAAATGAATGGGGACACACCTGAAATGGGCTCACAACCCACCTAATGGGTCCTGACCCACAGTCTGAGAAACACTGGCTTAGAGAACTTATGCCCACTTTAAGCTAATTAATCCCCACCCCCACCCCTGGCTCAAGCACAGCTAGCTTTAGCAGTGTATACACTGCTGTATATACTGCTGTACCCCAGCACCAGTGGGAAGGTGACTGGTAGGTGGTTTGCCCATAGGCTGCAAGGTCCCTCTTCCCAGTTCTCAAAGCAGCAGCTCCTCTAGGTTCAGCAGCGCCACCTCTGCTTTCCACCATTCAGCAGTCTCTGTTTGGACCAGTTAGCTAGTCCATGAGTCAGTCCACCAGTTTGCTGCCCGTCCACCAGTCCATTGGCCTAGTCAGTTTAGTCCCCTCTTGCCTCCTTTCCCCCCCCCCCAAACTCTGCTCCTACTACTACCCACAAACTCTCACTGCTCCAGGTGCTGCTTTTATCCCTTTAATGACCTGGCTGCTTCTAGTGGCTGCAGCTATAGCAGCACACTCAATGCTAATTAGAGCCCTGGGGTTAACCCTAGATTTCCTGGCTGATCTTGAGAAAGGGGCTACTGCTAGCATGAGAATCTTCCATGAGAATGCATTTCCAATACATATGGCAGCAGGAGAAAGGATTAACTCCTTCCTCCCTGTGTGCCACAGTGATCTCAACCTGCAACCCACCGACCCCCACAGCTGCTATTACTTAAGTGATGCTTCCAGGTTTAAGAACACCTTTAAGAAAGACAATTTAGTGAATGTTTTACTGGACCCTCCAATGGCTAAATTAGATGTGATGAGGAAATCCTGTGTTTGAAACTCTTTTTTAAAAAAACAACCAAGAGGGTAGAAAGTGTTAAACCTCCACCCACATACGCCATTGCCCAGTTCAAATCTCTCTCTCCCGGAAAGAAAACGACAATTAGAGTTCCAGTCACGGAACACCCACATAATGTCTAGTTTGGCGTGCTTGCCTTTGCTTGGAACAAACATTATTGCTTCAGAGCCATTACCTCGGACTGACAAATCTGAGTGTGAAGCTTTGCTGAGGCAAAAGTTAATACCATTGCTGTTACTGAAAGCCTGGGAAAAATATAGAAACAAGCTGAGTGCGGGCATCTCCCCATTGGGATTAGCCGTCAGAGACTAAAATTTTAATTTGGAAGACACAGTTGGGGACTTCTCTCAGTGGGAAAAATATAATGATTCTAAATCTGAAGACTTGGTGGAACATAATAACTACATTATGCACAAGGAGGCTAATTTGAAATCACAGGGCTGGATGCCACTGGAGTATGTGTGCCTCCAAGTATGGTGTTTTTGTCTTAGAGCAACTAAGGAGTGTTGATGGTCAGTTGAGAAGGTTATTGCAATGTGAAGGTTAACACAACATTGGGGGAAAAATTGCTGGAAAGAAAGGAAGGTTGTCACACCTGTATAAGAGCCCAATCCTGGCTCAACGTGCCGGCTTACCGCCAGTGCGCACTGTCACAAACATGCCATAAGGCACAGGGGTAAGCACCTGTGTTAGCCCAGCGCTGGCCAGCGCTGGGCTAGCGCTGGGCGGACACCTGGCTTCTGCCACTCAGTGGTTGCATGAACTGCTGAGGCATGGAGAGGAAAGCAGGGGTGGGGGGAGAGAGCGGGGAGGAGGTGTTCCGGGAAGGAGGGAGGTGGGGACAGGGTGGGGAGGAGGCATGATGGGGAAGTGGGGAGAGGGCAGATGGGAGGTGTTCCTGGGGGAGGGAGTGGTGATGGAAGGAGGCGGGACTGGTGGAGTGATGCTCTGCCAGATCCAGAGCGCTCGTGTGGGACTTGGCGCCCAACACGAAAGCTCTCACTTCACTGCCAACCTTTGGTTGGCGGTGAATTGAGTAGCCCCATTGTGGGGCTGCTTTTCTTATCCAGGAGAAGGGGACAAAAGTCTCCTTCTCCTGACGTGCTGTCAGTGGCTGCCATTGGTGCGCAGGATATGGCGGCGGCTGTTTTCTATGCCACCGCAGCCGCGTGCCACGGGAGCTCAGGATTGGCCTGTAAGTCAGAATCTGATCTTGTTAACCTCTTTTGGCTAGAAACTGTGGTAGGATCTAAACATACAGACGAATGAGGTGGGTAGTCCTGCAATGACAGAATGGGCCACACCAGACTGTAGATGGGGGGTAGTGTTTTTGAATGCTCCTCTATAAGTAGAAAATTTTTTTTGATAGGGTGGAGCATTCAACAATAATCTGTCTATGATCCGGTGTGGTACAGTCTACTGGCTCAGAAAGTTTCCACTTCTTTAGCTGCATGGGTTGATATGCTGTGGACACAAATGTATCAGCTAGAACTTTGGGGAGAATTCATAGGTGATTCTGATAGTTTGCATTACAAACATCATTCTGCCTGTCTGATTTATATTCATCTTTTAGGGGAAAAAAAAATTCAGCAAAAGCCGGTGTACGCTGTACTGCTGATACACAACAACTCTTGCAAGGTTTTCAAAACATACTTTCAAATTCTGGAAATATCATTCTGATCATGCAGTTTTGTCATGTATGCTGAAGCTGTTCTCATTCAAATATATTGGCTGCAAGCTGTAGGAGCTATTTTTCTAATAACAGGAATAAGGCTTGAATTGAAAGGAGAATTCAATATTAAGATTGAGGATGGCATTCAAGGGCCAATCAATAACTTTGTTACAAACTCCTTTGTTTGTTGCATAAATTGTATTAGCACGTTGGTGGAAAGCTGCAAAGGTGACTATGGAAGGGTTAATTAAGGTTCTTGAAGCAGCTGAGGTGTGTGTACATTGCCAGATGAAGTGGAATGAAGGTATCATTTTGTTTTTTCTGCAGAGCTGGATGAAATCCCTTTAGGTTTTGTTAGAATTCTCATTGTAATAATGTGATAATTGTATTAATTGATGGAAGACATCATCTGCTTTAAGGATTTGAACGTGTGTGCGCGCGCGTGTGCGTGTGGAATGATTCAAGAAATGTTCAACTCTGCTGGTGGGAAGGGTGGAAAGGAGAAAAGCAGTTTGGGGGCAATTTTAAGAGGAAAAATTGCTGTCAGAAAAAGAGCTGAGCACCCCCTCCCCTTTCTACCTGCCCTTCCTCTGCTCCTGATGACGGCCTCCACTGCCTGCTTTTTATGGAAAAAAATTAGGGGAAGTTATATGGAAGTTGATATAGCATGTCATTTGGCTCAAAACCCACCCTTCCTTTCAGCTACAGCAGAGGTTTTCAAACTGGAGCATCGTGACGCCCCAACCTGAGGGCCCTGGTCCTTAAGAGGCAAGGGCAGCGAGGAGGCATGGAGGAGGCTGCTAACGGGGCTGCAGGGACTGGGATGCACTCACCAGTCCCTGCAGCAGCCATCCTGGGGTGCGGGGAGCCCTGTGCGAGCATCTGCATGGCTCCCCAGGCTTTTGGAAGTGAAAGTGGAGTGATTGTGCCACTTTCACGTTTGGAAGGCTGGGGAGCCCTGCAGACGTTCGCACAGGGCTCCCCGCACCCCCAGGAGGCTGGAGGCGGCTCTGGTAAGTACAGCCAAGCCCCTGAGTGGCACGATCCTGGGGATCACGTCACTGCCTTTCCCCCATCCCCACTGCCTCCCCCCCTCCCTCAATGACTTACAGCAGCTCAAACACTCCAAGAGAGTTTGAAAAGCGCTGACAGGTTGGCTGTGGATGAAAAATACAATTGAGAAAAAACAGAAATGGTATTTGGTTGTGTGAAACCAAACTCTGAATACTGGGTTAAAGCATTATGCAAGTTTTTGTTGGCAACCTTCAGTCTCGAAAGACTATGGTATCACGCTCTGGATGGTGGTTCTGGCACAGCGTCTAGTGTGGCTGAAAAGGCTGATTCGGGAGTGACAATCCCTTCCACACCGGGAGCAAGTACAGTCTGTCCCTGGTCTGTCTCCCTGGCTATGGGCCTTCCTTCTTTGTCTCTTAGCCTCAGACTGTTGGCCAAGTGTCTCTTCAAACTGGGAAAGGCCATGCTGCACAGCCTGCCTCCAAGCGGGCCGCTCAGAGGCCAGGGTTTCCCACTTGTTGAGGTCCACTCCTAAGGCCTTCAGATCCCTCTTGCAGATGTCCTTGTATGGCATCTGTGGTCGACCTGTAGGGCAAGTACAAGTACTTGCCCTACAGGTAAGTACAAGTACTTATGCAAGTACGCTGGTGGTTAACTATAGGAAGATCTCCAGTGGGCTGTCTCTTTCTGAAGCTCTTCAAACAGAGGATGGAGAGCCATCTGTTGGGGATGTTGTATCTCTGGATTTCCTGCATTGAGCAGGGAATTGAATGTGATGGTCTGCAAGGCCCCCCCCCCCAACTCTGTGACTCTAGAATGAATTAAGGAAGTCATGAAACAGCCAATGCCTTTATTATAAGCTAACAGAATGGCTGCCATTATGACAAGAAGGTTGGCTGTGGAAGGAGGAATTATTTGCTGTAAGGACCCCAGACTGGGGGAAAGGTATATCTTTGCATACTGTGCACAGAGACCGCCATTGCAATCCATGTGGAATCCCTGCCAGTGGATGCCAAGGCACCAAGTTAAGGGTTGAGTTTTATCTTCACTACAACAGTGTCTCTATGTGGAGTGCTTGATTCCTCTCATTGAAGTGAATGAGTATCATTCATTTCTGTGGGAAAGGTAATGGGGTGGAGTGAGATGTCCATAAGGCACCCCTTTACTCTGAGAATCAAGTCTGCTCCTGGCTTCATAGCTACGTTTAATCTGTGTAGTTCCAGCCTAGGTTTTTTTCATCCATCATCATGACATCCATTGTGCAGGTCTGGGTCTGGTCAGTCCTTAGTTGTGAGGCTGTTTGAGAACCCCAAGGATGCTTCCAATAGTGAAGCATAATGAAAAGGAAGTGGAATATAACTGTAAGAACATAAATATGTGGACATGGGGGTTATATATGGCAGGGATCATTAGGGGTATATCTCTCTGGGAATCCCTGTCAATGAGGGGCTTTGCCACACAGCTTAAAGGCAGTGGAGGGCAGGTGTTCTCACCACAAAAGTATCCCTCAAGTGCACTCATTCATGTATTATTATTATTATTATTATTATTATTATTATTATTATTATTAACAGTATTTCTATACCGCTTTTCAACTAAAAGTTCACAAAGCGGTTTACAGAGAAAAATCAAATAACTAAATGGCTCCCTGTCCCAAAAGGGCTCACAATCTAAAAAGATGCAAAAAGAATACCAGCAGACAGCCACTAAAACAGACACTGCTGGGGTGAGGTGGGCCAGTTACTCTCCCCCTGCTAAAAAAAAAAAAAGGAGCACTCACTTGAAAAAGGTGCTCCTGAGACACCATCAGGATGGAAGGTAAATCTGCTCTTACCCTTGGTCATCCAGCCATTAAGAATCAAGCCTGCCCCTATTCGAATAGCCCTGTTCTGGGATCTATTTCTTGTTCTAGTGGGAGAGAATTTTGGAAATTGGCTTTATCATTCTTTCACCTATGGATCCTGTTGGTCTCAAGTCTTCTGGGCAGTGAAATGGGGCCACCTACAGGCAAGGTAGTGGCTTCTACATGCTCACCATATTAAAAAAACACAACTCATTTGCAAATGAAAAGAAAAAGGGGGGATGAACACATCAAAAGTCTCAACAAGGACAGAGTATGCAGGAGGAGTCCTGCAGAGGGCAGGAGGTCTGGTCTAGAGGGTTGAGCCTCCATTTGCCTGAAGGTAACATCCGAAGGTCACCAGTTCGAGGCCACCGGCACCGTGCGACCTTGAAGCAGCTGACAAGCTGAGCCGAGCTATTCCATCTGCTCTGAGAGTGGGAGGATGGAGGCCAGAATGTGCGACCAGATCAAGAAAAAAACATCTGAATGTTGTGGTTTCTTGAGAGATAGAAACCTTCTTTCAAATTGTAAAAATCCCTACGGGGATTTAAAAATTGCCTGCCTATGTAAACTGCCTTGAATAAAGTCTAAGGAGAAATCTGAGGACCAAGAAAGGCTGTATAGAAATACCTGTATTATTATTATTATTTTATGCTTTCAAGCAGTTTTCAAGCAGTATAGAAGTTTTGAGGGCAGAGAAGGGGGCCATCAATTGAGGGGGAAGAAATAGGAAGCTGAGGAAGGGGGAATTGGCCTGCTCGAGTTCCTAATGGCTTAGAATATGCTGGAGACAGTGGTGATAGTTGAGGAGATAATTCTTGGGAAGTTAAACCCTCCCCTACCTGCACTATATGAGGAGGTTTCTGGAGGGCTGAAATAAGAGAGAACCCTTTTTTCATTTGGGAGATTACCACCCCACAGACATAGTAGTCAAGCTCCAATTGGGGCAACCTGCCATGGATACTGGGTGAAATCTGTACAAATGGATCAGTCATGAGAGTAGATAATGAATGCTATTGCCTAATAGGGGTGACATCCATATAGAAAACTGATGGTGTGTGAAATGTTCCTCAGAAAGAGGGACCTCACTGAACACAAAAATGTGGCAGAAATATCCAGCTTTGGAACACCCCCAGGAAAGAGTGCTGCATGTTTACCAGATCCCCAAAGGATGGAGGCAGGCGATTACAGGCACACAGAGCAAAAATACTGCAGTCTACCACACCTAACATATGTCAGACAGGCACACACATTTGGAGTGACTGAAGGAAGTTGATCTGCAGGGGTCAGGAAGAAGTGCCATGAGGGATCCCATGACAGGATCACTCTGTGTGATACTTAGTCTGGTCCTGAGTGGATATGGTCAGTTACACAGCACTGGCATAAGCTTTAGCAGCAGTGTAGGAGAGCTGCTATAAGCCATACTCTGAATGTTCTGAAAGCATTTTTGGATTGTGTTCTTCAAATTAGGTCAAGAAAGCTATGGGCAGTGTATAGATTTTTTTTTTTTTCTGGTGGGGAGGTAAGGAGGAAGGAGCCTGGCCTGAGCCTTAGATCTGCCTCTGGAAGGAAGTTGAGTGTTCCCTTATTCTGTGCCTGGGGCAAGACTGAGTGAGACTGCTGACTAGGGAAGAAAATGTATGTTCTGTATCAGGGGTGGCCAAACTGCATCTTGCAAAACACATGCAGCTCTTTGACATTTAATGTGCAGCTCTCAGAAATATGTTGGCTGAGCTCCTTTTTTTTTTTTTTTTTTTTTGCATCACAATTAATATAAAAGGTCAAGAAGGAATTTTCAAACTTTTACTGGGTTTAAACTGAAAGGATTAAAATTTAAGTTTAATGTTCTTGGTGAGTAAATATTTTAAAAGAATTTAAATGCTTTTTAAATATTGTGGCTCTCAAACCTCTGATGTTTATCATGTGTGGCTGTTACATTAAGCAAATCTGGCCACCCCTGCTCTATATGCAGAGCTACTTGATTATATAATAAATCTGTGCCTGCTTCTTTAATGGGGAGGGTTGCTAAAAGAGTGTGGTTAAAGGAGGAGAGATGGGACTATAAGGCCAAGAGCAAAAGGAAGGAGGTGGACAACAGAATGGGGGCAGTGAATGGGTAGAAAAGCTCATGACCAGGGTGAGAGGTGGCAGTGAGAAAGGCTGGTTTGTGGGGAGCTGATGAGCACAGCAACTGCTTATGCTGCCCAGGGAGGATGCAGCTTACATTTCTTGAACTTTGGCTCTCAGAAAGGATGGAAAAACAAGAGCCTTGATCCCCAGCTCCAGTAAATCCAGGGCTGAGCTGGAATGTGAACCCAGGGATTCCTTCTGCAGAATATTTGTTTCCTCATCATTTTCTGGACACTTGGATTTCTCTTTCTTAGAACTTTCTTTGTGGTTTCACATACTGATGTGCAAGACTTGTAAGCATGGTTAATCTTGGGGCATATCACCAACAGCCTGGTTGTCAGGATCTGGCAGCCTTGGGACTGCAACACAGGCTTTTCCATAGAATCCACTCAGCCTATCCTAGGAGGCCAGATTACATACCATCAGATATTGCTCAGGGCCTGATTAGCTCCCAGCCTGCTCTCTCCATTAGCCAGAAATTGCAAAGAGCACCTTCTCTTCAGTCAGACATGCTGCTGAACGTTTGCAGAGACAGAGGTTTACAGACAACAGAAGGTGGAACTGCTGCTTCCTTAGAATAAGGTGTGGTGAGATGTGCATGTGTGGACTCTCGGGCCTTCCTTGGAGAGGGTTGCTAGGTCCCAACCCAAACACTAACTGTTACCAAAATATGTATAACAACTGCCTTGCTGGATCGGGCCAACAGTCCAGCCAGTTTTGTGCAGTTTTCAACAGCAACTGGCTAGGTGGCATCAGAGGATCACAAATAGCATGTGAAGGTGACTGCCCTCTCTATGGGTTATTATGCCCAGTCTCTGGAACTAATGTCAAGTCATTTTCAGGACTAACCATTATCTGATAGACTTATGCTCTGTGGATCTGTTTTATCCTTTGGAGAAAAAGAAAAAACCCTCTAAGCTAGTGGCAATCACATCTTGCGGCAGTGAGTTCCATTGGTTAGCTATGCACTGTGTGAACTTTAAGCACTTGAAGGCAGTGCTACAGTATGCAGCAGTGGCACTTCCTGCCCATCTTTTGAATGGTTCCTTTGCTCTCCTGTCTCTCTTGCCTGCTGCAGTGAGCAGAAGGGAACAGTAGGCAGAGGACCTGGTGAGGCAGGGGGGTACCTGTGCCAGAGAGCCTGGGCTCTAAACCTAGGGGCATGTTTCAAGTTAGCAACCTAGTAGGTTCAGACTCAGGTGTTGCCTTGGAGGTGAACACAGACAGCCATTTAACCATGTAGTAACTTACCACAGTATGCACTTCACCACTTAGTAAGTGGGTTGCCTGCGCGCTCCTGTTGTAGAGACAAGTTTGCATTTGTATTGAGTGCAAATATTTTGTAAAATGGACATCTGTACATCCGCTTATGATTCTTGAGATGGTAAAGTCTTAGGGTCCAGGTCATTTTAAATGGTTATGAATGCAGGCACCTTTCCCATTAGTGTTTACAGGATTTTGAGTAAAATGGTCAAGAACCTGCCATAGGCCAAGCCATACGGTAGTGCAATTGCAAGAAATCTCGCAACCTGGATAGATAAGAGGAGGAAGTTTTTTTTTTTTCAATCCTGTAAAGATACCAACGTTGTACAGAACAAGCTGTGCGCCCCCTCCTGGTGGGAGCCAGCATTGCTCATCCCATGCCCATACAAGCAATTTTTGCCTGCAAGCAAAATACTGCTATTTGTAGGTACTGAAGGGCTAAAGCAACACCAGGCAGTAGCTTCCTTTCTGTGCCCTTTGCTGGTGTACAGGCAGGAGTATGAAAAGAAAGAATGGTTCTGAGAGAATGGTTTGGGGAGACCTTGCATAATGGCGAGCACCCAGTCTATACAGATCCCCTCAGATATGGAGAAACTCAGTCTGAAGCCCCATGAATTACTTTACTTGGGGATGGCAACTGCTCAGACAGGAAACCCACTTAGGCCACCCTTCCTGCTGCTCTGTCTCCTGCTTGGGCAAGTATGCTCTCCTGGGCTGGTGCAGGCCTAAGGTAGGTCCATAGGAAACTCACAGCCAGTCCTGAAGCAATCCCCCAAGTCAGAGTGGTCTGCATGGTTGGCCTGAGACGTTTTGGTGATGGAAGGGGGAAATCTGAATAGCAGCTCCACACAAATGGGGCCCAGGGACCATCCACTGAGAAATTCTTCTATACAAGCACTATGGGAATGACAGGAAACTTCATAGGAACACTATACTTTTAAGCTATCATTCATTTTGGTGAGGCTTGTACAGGAGAACATCCAAGCAGTGGCATAGCCAGCAGGTGACTGGGGAATGGGCTGCTCCAGGTACCACACCAGAAGGGCGTACCACACGAGGTCCAGCCAAGATGCTATGGTCTCCTGACAGCTTTGCAATCTACCTGCCACCCCCTTCCTCCTCCTTTAGAGGCTCGAGCCTACAAAGGAGAAGGGGGGGGCGGCGGCAGTGAGATCACAAAGCTGCATCCATCACCATTGGCGCCTCATGCTCCACACGCCTTCTCAATTGCGAGAACGCAAAGAAGGCACTTAGCCCAGCTAGGAGCTGAGGGGCTTTGTCAGTGGCTTGCAACCTGGAACTGGCAGTGATGTCATCATGTCATTGCCAGTTATTTTCACATCTGCATGCTGGGAGGGGGTGATGATGCCACGAGTCACCACCCTGGGCTGCAGAAGTAGAGACACTGCTGTGTCCCAGTGAATTGTGCCCTATGGATCAGATTTGTCCATCTCCAACTTTCTAGACTCTGATGACACTCAGAATGGTTTGCCTGAGATAGCTGCCATCACTTGATGTGGGTTAGTCACTGCTACTACCTCTGGTTCAGTGCAGGTCAAGACAGACTTGTCAAGACTTTCACATCTAGGGCCACTTCCAGTGCCAGTCGGTGGTCTTTTGATACCCGAGGCAGAGCATTTAATGGCACCCCTCCCTTCCCTAACTTATTCTGTTAAAATCATCCAGCCATTCATTTTGTTTCTTCTTCAAATTTTCTTCCCTTCTTTTCTGGTAGGAAAGAAGAGCTATCCATGGTGCCATTTCACCTTTCTTCCTCTGCAGGCCATCTATGGGAACGGTACTGGGTGAGCTGCCATTATCTTGTTGCCCACAATCTGATGCGTAAAGCAGCCCACTTCATCCTGCTTCACAGAGGGGCACAACGCTGTAACTACTACACATCTCTGCTCTGTTTGTTCCTCTTTTCATTTTGAAACAAGGGTGCTGAAGGAAGAGGAGCGGCAGAAGCAGTGGCTGATACTCCGGGGGATAAGGGGGGGGTGCATTTGGCATGCTGCCTCAGGCACCTCACTGCAGACTTGCAATGTGCACCGATTAATACTGTAACATTTCCTGGGCATATCCTTGCTTATGCTGTGGAAACATGCAGAGAAGCACAAAAGTCTGTGTTGCATGCTCATTCATAGCATAATGTGCAAAATGGCCTGAATGGAGGAATCTCCATTTTTCCTTCCCATTTTTGACTAATACAATTTCCTGATTTTTTTTACTTCCTGTAGACTGTCAGAACAATCTACATTGATGTTTCCAATGTGGTGATCATGGCAACTGAAGCTGGGCAAGAGAAGCAGGGGAGGTCAAGGCTGTTTGCAATTGAGCACAGCGCCTTTGCAGGCTCTGTGTGCCTGGGCTACATTTGGGTTGTAACAGAGACAGGGCCTATTTGGTGGCAGCATCACGTCTATGGAATTCTCTCCCCAGAGAGTTAAGCCAGACTCCTGTCTTTAATTACCATTAAAGACCCATTTTTTTCCAAAGGCCTTTTGAAATAATCTTTTAGATGAGTGAGATTGTGACCCATTTTAGACTGCTGCTTTGATGTTGATTATTTTCACGTTTATTGTATTCTTACATTGAGTTTTTTTGAGGTTGGGGGTTGTTTTTGAACATGTAAGTTGCCTTGTGCTTGTTTTTAACAAAGAAGTTGGCTTCCCTGTCCCCCCCCCCCACTCCCATATTATGGAAGGGTTTGTACCATGACAGAGTCAAAGTCAGACTGAGGCTGTGGATAGACACCCCCAAATTGAGACCCAGGGAATATGTTCTCTTATTCAGGGTCTCTTAGGTCAGTGAAGCCAGAGCAAAGAAAATGTATGGATATGTTGTCCTGGAAAAAGGTTACTAGTATTCATACCACGCTTAACCAATCCATACTTGCCCCTCACAGGGGCCTGATGAAGCACATTCCCTTCTGCACCTGATATGGGCTCTGAGCCCTGAGAACACACAGTCCACAGTAGCTTACAAAGGTTGGTCACATCCTTGGATGGTGAAAATCCGAGTTCAAGCACTGGAATACCCGACAGACACGAAGACAGACTGAATGCAGGCATACTTGAAGCCTTATCACTTATTTTATTGTTGTCCGGGGGTGGGGAGGAAGGCAATGTGGGATGAGCAGAAAGGCATTGGTGTCAGCAAGAACGAGGGAGGGGGCAGGGCAGGGCAAGAGTCGAGCGTGGGCAGATGGATGGCGGACAGAGAGACAGACACTCTGAGGTGAGCAGGACACCTGGGAGTGGGCAGAGCAGGGGAAGCGAGAGGGGTGGGGGGGCCCCATGGGCTTCCAAGGACTGAGGTAACATGGGACAGGCCTGGCGTGATTCATGCCAGCCTGGGGGAAGGGAGGTCCCCTTCCCCCACACACACGCCAGTGTCTCTATTGCTCTGAACTTCAGTCACAGTTTTATCAGGGGTGCAGGAATTGGGGAGAGTAGTGTGGCCAGTGCCTTGGCCGTGGTGTGGAAGACCTTCCTCCTTGGACTACAAGGTTCTGTCCTGGGCTTTGCATTGTTCTTCTGCTCGGGGAGATGGGAAACTCAGACCTATGTGTGTGTGAGCAAAAGCGAGAGAGAACCTCAGTCATTCTATTAATCCACACACACAAATGCATGCACACACACACATGTGCATAGAGTCCACTGCTAGGTGCCAGCTGGGATGTGTGCCAGGAAATTTAACAAGCATCTGGAATTTTATGCACTCCGGGTGGGGCTGGGCTTTAGGAGGAGGGGGGTGGTTTAATCTCCAGGAAATGACCTGGCCTCCTGGTTAATGTCCCACCCACTCAACAAGGGGTGGGGGACGACGACTGGAGACCCAACTCTGTAGAAACAGCAAAGGGGAAGGAAAAAGGAGATGTTGTGCTACCATGACAACAGCACAAACAACACAAAAAGTCAGCAGGCAGAAAGATGCAAGCAACTCCTAATGAGAGATCTCTCCCTTTTGCACAGAGGAGCCAGGAGTCTATGCTAAGAACCCTGCAGACACAGTTGAATGAACAACTGGAAGTCCCTCTTCCTACTTGATGAGATCGCAGTGTGAGTCCCATTTCCCATCCCTGCTGCTGACCCTGTCCCCTCCTCTTGAGGTGACGGAGTCCCGCTTTCCTCAGCTCAGATGAGGAAGGTTTCCTGGCTCTTCCAGATCTGATAAAAACAGGACTTTAAAACACACACACACACACACACACACACACACACACAGAGCCCAGATTCCCTAACCCTTCCTAACATGGGCAAGGAAAGGAAAAAAGGGGTGTTTGAACCCAGGTGCATGGATGTCACTTCTGAATAGGAAATTATGCTTTTCTGCACTGGGTTACGCCTCTCTGCCCCTTAGCGCAAGAGGAATGGGAAGCACAGTACTTGCTCTGTCAGTCTCTTGTCGAGGTGAAGCGGTGGGGGGGCACAGGGACCCCATTGCATGGAAGCGCAGTGATGGTGGGGCCAGCACAGAGAAGGGCAGGAAAGGAAATTGGGGGGGGGGATATGTACATGGAGGTGCCGGCCAGCATTATTGCAGTAGGGGCTCTTTTTCCTGAGGCCCTGTCTTCTGTCCTGCACACGCACACATACACACCCCCATCTCTCAGTGCAAGTGGACAATGGCTTGTATGAGTGGGGGCCCACCAGGGGGCCCTGTTAGCTCTGGGATGAAAGGAGATTGCTTGCTGATCAGTCCCTGAGGTACCAGAACTGCCTCCCCTTTTGATGCTCCACAGAGTCCCGGGGGAAGCACAACCGCTCCCCAGCCTTTCGTACCTCGGGAGATGTGATTGACACACGTGCGCTGCGCACACACACAAACACACACAAAGAAACACACCCCAGCCCAGCCTATGGGGGAACCCAGCACTTGTGCAGATTTGGCTGGGACCCCAGGTGGGGTTGAGAGCAGGTGCGCTCGTGTGTATGTGTGCATGTCAGGGCGAGACGGTCCCTTTTCTCTTCTCAGAAAAATAATTCCTTTTCCAGTTTTAAAAAAAAAAGTACATCGTTCCCATTGGATGGGGCTGGGCACCGTGTGACGTTGCCGGGGCCAGTTGCTAGTTGCCAGGGGGGCGGTTCCAGTGGTGCCAGGAGTCCTGGGATTGTGGCAGGCAGGTGGGTGGACGGGCAGCATCAGTACGGCGAGAAGAGGATGGGTCCATGTGCAGTTCGGATGGGCCCCGGAGCTGGGCGCAGGAGTGGATGCGTCAGAGGTGGGCCCTGCAACAGTGGTGGTGTTGGGGCTGGTCGCAGTGTCAGGGGCGTTGAAGCAGCTGCTGCCATGGCTGCTGCCACAGCCAGCGGACTGGGCAGCAAACCGGCTGCCAGTGACTTGGGAAGCTCCTTGGGGAAGGCCAGGGAGCCCTATAGAGACACAGACAGAAATGGGTATCAGAGACAATGACACCAGTAGAACCAGGTCGAAAGCCCTATTTGGTTATGAAGCTCAATGGGTGGCCACAAACCAGTACTGAACCAGGATGTCCGAGGGTTCAAATCTGAAGGATTCCTCCAGTTCTAATTCTGAAGCTGAACTTTGACTTTCAGTACTAGAATTTGACTTTTTAGTCCCGACACTGAACTTTGGTCTCAAAATTCTAAATGCACCTGTTCAGCTCTGTCATCTGGCGAAGGGTACTGGCTATCAGCTACACTCAAAAAAGGGGAGATGCAACCAGCTAACTTGTCCTGGGAAATGTCTCCACTCACCGGCAGCTCTGCTATGCCTCGCTGCTTCTTGTGCCGACTCAACAAAGGGTTGGGCTTCCCAGCGACTCCGTCCCGGTGACGCCGGCTGGAAATGTGCTATGGAACCAAAGAAGAAACAGACATGATGCTCATGAACAACCAAGGAAGTTCTAATGATCTTCCTCATTATTTCCCTAACCCCCATCTAGCCATGTGAGTGGAACTCAAAAACCGAAATCTCAACATGCTCATTATAGCCACTTCTAGATAAACTAAATTCTGTACTTGCACATTTTACCTTGGGTGCATACCTACAGGATAGCTAAGGTGTAAAAAGAAATGCCTTTAAACTTGGATGCTCCAGAAAACCCCACCCCCAAGTGTCGCACTGGCCCAGGACCTTTCAGGGCCTGATGCAGAAAATCTGAATGGCAGTCCCTGCCCTGCCACCCCCATGTAATATGTAGCACAAACTATGGAGTTTATCCTGTGTAAAGCTCACAACTGATTGGGAACTGTACAACAGCACTACCATGCCCTAAGGATCAGATCTATCTCCCACTCTGTTGGCATTACTAAAGTCCAAAATCAATGATTTCACTTTGCTACATGACAGGGTTGGCTCCCTGAGTGACTAGAGCTGGAACCACTGGCTAACTGTATGAAATAAGAGGTGCTGGGGCTCATGGTTGCCTGGATCCTTCTGGCTTGAAAGTCTCTGCCACCTAAAACTAGAGTCATATTCAGTGGGGAATGGAATGCACTCTGTACATGCTCAGAGAGGCACCATCTTCTTCAGCATTTATTTCACATGCCCCATAACTTAGCATTTAAAAAGTGATGCGGGGTCCTAGCTCAAAAAGAAAATTTTGGCTAATTCTGTATTCCATCAAATCCTCTTCAGACCTTCCTGTTAAAGATCTCTGCTGGCAGGTTCCATTGCTATGGTGTAAAGACTGGGCCCCACACCTGTTTGAGCTGGATCTCCGAGTTGACTTTGACATTGCAGATTTCACAGTGGAAGGTTCTCTCCTGAGCACTGGGATCTTGGCTGCCTGGCTCCCCTCCAGCTGCAGGGCTCAGGCGTGGATATGCCTTGATGGGCCCCAACCCACTACGTGCTTCCAGGATAGTCTTGTGCTTTGTACCTAGGCAAAGAGCAGGAAGCAGTTCCATAACTGGGAAAGTTTAAAAAATGTCCCTCTATGAAATGTCCATTAAACAAATCTTCTTACAGCATTTCATGTGGGATGCTTCCTCCACAGTGAATGCAATGTGCAAAAACAGTATATATTATAATCTAGCCCTTCAAAATACAGAAATTTAATCTATAGGTATCGGAAATTCATTGTAATAACAGGACTAATAACCCTATGCTTATAGGAATTTAACATACAATTTGTTCTGTGTCCTTTAGTTCACTGATGAAAGATCAGTTGATGGGTTTGTGATGAATTGCTTCCCCTATTTTTTGCCTACTTAAGGTTAGGCTAGAATCCTGATAGCTAGTCTTCTACGAGTAGTGAATGTTTTGTACAGAAACGTTCAGTCATGCAAGCCTCTGTCTGTAGTCTGAAGAGGTGTGATGTGGTTCAGACACAGGCTGATCACAACAATTAGCAGTGAGCTCAATCCACAGGGAAGGCTAGAGAACACGAGGGCTGGGACAAACCTCAGATGTCTGTTTGTACCTACAGCATCATCATAATCTTTCCTGGACTTCTGTGACAGGCTGGATGGAGGTGGGGTCCGGTTTCCAACCTTGCTTTTTATGGACAAGTCTTAAGATAAGCATCAAGGTCACTTAAAAATAGCTAGATGTCAGTTTAATGTCAATTACACTTCCCCTTCAAAGAAAAACCCAGGAAGCCCAGGGGCTGGGCACTATGGTGCGTGTGAAATGGACATGAAATAGAACCATCTTAACCTTGTGAGCACTCCTATGGGCAAAGCCTCTAAACCCTGGTGCACATCAATGATGCCAGAAGCACATCAGGGCCTGGAAGCCTCTAGGCAGGCCTGTTGGATCAAATCACTCTGGAAGAACAAACTGGACAGCCAGTAGTTGTCAAAGAAAGTAATCTAGTAAACCGAAAGTAAAACTGGACAGACCTCTAGCAAAAATTTTGTCTCCTCAGACAGTAAACATTGATTGCCACTAAAGGCCATGAAATTGTCCATTATTATTTAAAAACTGAACAAATATTAACAGACTGTGAACTGATAAATATAAAATATTTGAAGCACAAAAAATATTGATGTAAAATGGACAATATTCAGATAAACAGAAGTAGAGCGCAATCCTATCCTGTGCTGGAAAAGGCAAGCCAACAGGGCCCAAAGTGGCTCAGCCAGAGGTAAGGGGAAACTCCCTTACCGCTGGGTAAGGCACCCTGGCCCATATGGGTCTCCTTGGAATTGCGCCACCTCCTGAGGTGGCACAAGTCCGAGGAGAGCGGAGCGGCTTGAAGCTGCTCCGAGCTCACTGGGAACTGGGGTTGGGATCTGGCATAACTGCCAGATCCCAGCCCTGCTTCAAACTCTGCAACTGCCTGCCCCTGGGGCTGCCCACCATCTGCCCCAGAATGCCCCCCTCCCACCTCCACCCTGCCCACCCCAGAGTCTTGCATCAACAGAGTTCAGCCGAAGCAAGATTCGGAGCCTCCATTGGCATAGAGGCTTATGCTAGCCTCTGCAGGCTGGCGCGCCTCTGCGCACAGGCCTTGCCGACTCACAAGTAGGTGCAAACATGCCTTATTATAAATTAAATAATATATTATAATGCTATCAGCGCAATCCAGACTGCACATTGGGCCGGTGCAAGTCCCTTGCGCCGGCCGAATGTGCAGTCTGGATTGCGCTGATAGCATTATAATACATTATTTAATTTATTATATATTTTACCACTTGGGCAAGAGAACTGAATTTTCCACTTGGATGCTAGAGAGAGGATACAGCTTAATTCAGAAGCTCAGGCTGCTCAAAAGCAGCTGGGTGTTATTTATTCCAGTCTCCATCTCATCCCTGTCTCCCCATCCTGAAAAGTTGGTTGGAAAAGGGAAGCACTGGTGTTCAGAGGACGTTTATTCTCCTGCCTCTGGGCTCATTTTGAGGGGAATGTCTGTTTGGCTACCCACAGGGGCTCTGCAGCCACACTCAAGTCTCTGGCTTTTGAATCCAGGGTTGCATGACAAAAGATGCAAAGCATTCTGGGAAATTCTGGGGTAATAAAAAAACTGATTTTTGAACACACATACAGCAGTAACAGTGAAGTGGGGAGTGGGGACAGAGGAGGGAGGGCTGCTCAAAGTTTTGTCACCATTTTTCTGGCAAGGCTCCTGTGCCTTTAACAGCTGAATGAGGTTAAAAAAAGTGAAGTTTCTTCTGTTCTTTGTACTTTTCCCAAGTATAAAGATGCACCCTTTTGAATTTCTGTTAGTTATGTAGCTGCTAAAAGCAGATGAGCCAGATAACAAGGGGGAGGCAATCTTCAATGGCAGTGTTGGCTGATGGAATAGAGTAATGGCTCCAAGATCAAACAGAATATAGAAAAGACAAACTGGACCAGTTCTGTGTTAAAGTGGTAGATTGTGTGATGAGAACCTCCCCCCAACCACATCCCCTCACATCTCTCTGCCATTTCAAGGGCCTTCTCATTGAATGTTTTGCTTTTATTTTCTTCACTCCGTACAGGAGAATAAAAGAAAACAACAGTTCCATCTGCAGACACTGCAATATCCACTATTGCATTTCAGTGCTGTTCAATAAGCTCTACAGGATTTTGAATGATACATTCAAGCTATGGCAGGCATCTCTTCCTGAAGTATGATGGCTCTAGGGAAGACTAAAGTCTTCTTCACACCATGGGGGGAGTGTGGTATGTATGGTGTTAACTAGGAAAAGAGTTAAATCAAGCTTCCCACCCCTATCAACACCAAATGCAGCTGAGCAGAAGTGTTGGCAGAAGTCCTTATATAGTGGGGATAGGGTGGGAGCACATAAAGCAAAAATTATTACTTTTATTGAAGCAAAGAGCACTTATGCACACATGCCGGCACATTCTTTGTCTCTCTCACTCTACTTCAACAAAATCTGGGGCTATAAGTGAGAGCATCTACCTTGCTAAAACCAGGCCTGTTGATACATGGCCCAATCCTATTCAAGCACTGAGCGGGTGGAATGTGTGTTCCGCATACCGGCGCAAAAGTGCCACAAAGCATTTGCAGCTAAAGCACTATAAAGTGCAGAGAGCCAGCGTGCTGCAGGAAGGCCAAAGACTTCCTGTGCGTGCCAGCAGCTCTCTGGACCAGGTAAGTCCAGTGCAGAGGCAGGGGGAGGGCAGGGAGGTTATGGAATGGGGAGGAGAAGGGGTTGGGAATAGACAGATCAGGCCTAGGGATTGGTGGCGCCGTGCATGTCATATTCAAACACTGACATGCACAAATGATATCACTGACACAGATCGAAGTTGACCCATTGTGGTTGCTGGGGCTTACACTGGGGCAAAGGGACAAATGTCCCCTTACGTTGAGGAGACCTCGAGCAGCCAAAAATCAACCATGGAATACAACAGTAGCCACACTGCTGCCGCTACATTGCCGCACAGGGATTTAGATAGGATTGGCCTGATATTCTCCATGAATCACAGAAGTACATCACTTTGTTCCCCAAAATACAGGCAGAGTTATACCCATGGCTCTCAAGCACAACACAGGGCTCCAGTAGGTTATGCTTAGCAGCTGGTGAGTTGTGTTTTCTGTTCTGGGAAGACCAGGAGGGAGCAACTAGGATTCTTGCCTTCATGTCTCACATTTGGCATTCAATGGGGAACCTCTTAGCTATGTGCTTGCTCAGAAGGTTTTTGAGGAGCAATTGTTGACTTAAGAAACCCTTTGTAAGCAACTCAAGACTTTCAATCCCAGACCTGTATTCAGGATGATTTTTGATCTTAAAAAGCAAGTTTCTAGCCCTTATGCCTGTAAAGTTCTACTAGAAATGCATGTGAACAATACCTGCTGAGATTTCATAAACCAAAGTGGCGGTAGATAAGATTTCTAATGTGGGGCTTCTAGCAAAACTAGAACAAATTATACGAAACAAGAGAAATTATGCAGATTTGCCCAAGTGGCATAATCTGTACATATTGCAGAATTCTACTTTTCTTCAGGCAGAATTTGGATTTTCTCAACATAGAACTTTAGTTTTATTTTTAGCATGGATTTATCTTTATATTGTAAACTTCAATCTAAAACCCTATATCAGGGGCAAAGAAGTGGGAAGTGGTTCTAAGAGAAAATCTTCTGGGAAGCAAGGGTGAGAAAGCACCTTCTTGCCACACTGCAAAGCACCCTTCCCCCCCTGGTACTTTGTAACGGAGAACGCTGAGCGAAAAATTACATGCAGCTGAGTTTGGCCATAACTACATCCTCAACAGTCTCTCCATTATCCCTTGGTCCACCCACTCCTTTATTCTCCCATGACAACATGCTTCCCTCCACCCCAAACCATACTTCCCTACAACATACCTTTGTTATGTGCCTCGAGTTGAGAGAGTGAGTTGACTGCCACTTTGCAAAGCGCACAGTACAACAGCTTCTTGGCCTTCTCTTCATCAGGCTTGGTGCTGCCATTGCTACTGGGAGTGCCCCCTGGAGCAGTTGGTGATGCTACGGCTGCTGTCGAGGTGCTGCTCTCTCCCACCTTGGTGCCCCAGGCTGGTCCACTCTTGCAGCTCTGGCTAGGCTCAGGGCATGGAGCTGAGTGGAGCGGTGTTGCTCCTGCTGCTGGAGAGGCCAGGCAGGGTTGCTTGTCTGGAGAGGCAGGTGCTGGCATGGGGGTCACTGTCACTGGAGCCCCGACACCATTCAGCTGCTCAGCTGCAGAAGAAAAAGAGAGAAGGCATCAGGGCTGAAACCGAGGACTAGGCAGGGACACACATGCATACCAATGAGAAGTGGCACGGCTCAAAAAAACAGGGATTAATGACAGCAAAAGCACACCAAGACTCAGTTCCATAATATCTTTTTCATTCCAGGGCTCACTCATAGAGAAAATGCAGCAATAATGGAGAACCTCTCAGATGAGATGTTATCTTGGCAAATATGTTTTCCAAACCCCATTTTACTGAGCTAACAGGGAATGCAATGGTGGAAAAAACACTTATAGGAGAGCACCAACATATCGTGTACTTGGTACTGGGTTAGTGGGCAGTATCCATTAAGCCCATTCTCTCCCCCAGTCAGTGAAATATCAGGGGATAGTCAGATAACATCAGCAAAGCTGGAATTTGAATCTCTGGGAGCACAAAACTGCGACAAACAAAGCTGGCAGCATAACCACTGAAAGCGGAAATGTACTGAGAGATATTTTGGGCACAAGGAAAGCATATGGAGAGTTTCAAAGTGTATACTGACAGCAGAAAACACACCCCATTTGCATTTTGATACATTATTTATTGTGAGCTGCTCTGAGTCTCTGTGAAAACAGGGGAAAGAACATTTTCTAAATATTTGAGCCTGAATGTCTCGCCTCTTAAGATTGCTTGTCAGTGCTGGTATTGATGGGATGTCAATGAAGCAGTGAGCCTCTAAACAACTGCTGGCATGTAAAAACTATGATTGTGCTGAACAATTGGCTGTTTCAGGTTTGAGGGCAAAAGCAATGCTTTTGAGGGCCCCAAAATATTTCCCAGCATCTGACTTTGAGAATGTTTCTCTTTTTCCATGCTTTTTTGCAGCTATTATTGCCCTCATTTGCTGCTGTAACTTGCTAGGGCTTCTTTTTTTTCAGTACCAGCCAATCGGGGATCATATAGTCAGAGCAGCCATTTTCAACCACTGTGGTGTGCCACACCGGCGTGCCGCGAATGGTCTGCAGGTGTGCCACGGGAGTTTGGGGGTCACTTATTGGTAGGGCCATTGGGGGCTGTGAGCCTCCCACAAACAGCATGGTGTGCACTGAGTATCTTGTCAGAGTGCTGTGAGACGAAAAAGATTGAAAATCACTGAGTTAGAATGATTACATTCTACATAATCGTGGCATTATGTTGCTAATCAGATACAGCTAATGATGTCACTGAGGGCAACTAATTGCAAGTGAGGGCAATACATCCTGGGTTAGTTACATGTGATCCCAGCCAATGGGACAACTGATTAGCCTCATTTGAATGGGCAAACACTTTCACCTTCTTTTGTTGCAGTCCCCAAATAATTACTGAAAAGGGGTGCATGTTTGCTGTTGCCAAAAACATCTGCAAAAAGAAGGCACCCCTTTGGCTTGGCTGTAGGCAAAGCCTAGAGTCTAATATCTAATTTTTTTCCCCCCTGTTTAATGGGCAATCCAACATAAAAGAAGCTCCCAAAACAGATGCAATACAGGAACACTCCACAAAAGTGTATTCCACACTCCTGTATTCAAGGACAGATGTACAGTATTCATAAATAAACAAATCCCTGTTTCAAGCTGCAAAAGGCTATTTAACAGAGAAGTGCATATACATATTCTGAAGATGCAGTCTTAGATCATGATGCTCTGGATCAAAAAAAAAAAAAAGTCCTTTCAACGTAGATGGAGATGGCCTTGGTGGATGACTTCTGCTGGGGACTGGGCAGGGTTGTAAAACCTACACTGATCAAATTTACACATCCAAAATTAATTATGCCTCTATTGCTCCAATTATTTCTACGATATGTTATTTACAAAAATGTGACAGATACTGTGACACACGTGCTAACAAAATAGCAGAGAAATTATAGCATGGAGAAAAAAGATGAAAGGACAGCTCTTGTCCTGAAACTTACAGTTCTAGAACAGTGTTTCTTAAACTGTGAGTCAGGACCCACTAGGTGGGACCCCATTCAATATTTTATTTTTAATATATCAGACTTGATGCTACCATGGTATGCGACTGCACTTGGGGAAATGTTACAGATTTGTACTTTTAACAGGTTACTATGTATATGCTTTTAACAAAGATAGTCAAGGGGCTTACTCCTGGGTAAGTGTGAGTAGAATTGCCGCCTAGGATTGTTAAAACTCTTCCTGCTTGATGATGTCACTTCATGACATCACTTCTGGTGGGTCCTAACAGATTCTCATTCTAAAAAGTGGGTCCGAGTGCTAAAACTCTGACAACCACTGTTCTAGAAAATTACAAAGAATGTCCTCTTTCAATACATTTGGTTATTTGTAGTACAGAATGACAGTTTTGACATGATATGTAGAGTTTGTGAATGATGATTTGTCACAATGACAGTTTTGTCATTCAGTTTTGTCATGAAAGGAAAAGTGCATATCTTGAGGGACCACTCTGAAATCAGGTCCTGACTTTTCTTCCAGTCAGCTGCTACATACATCTCAGCTGCTGAAAACAAATTCATCAGAAGTGTTGTATTAGGGGGTATATTCAGAATATGCAACAGAAATCCACGTGTGTTAAACTATGCCACCATAATTCCTGGGTTTGATAAATGCAGCTTGGCTGATGTGGTGTTAAATATACGTACAAGGAAACTGTTCCTTCTAAAATTTTACTTTTACATAAGCTGATATAAACAGAGGTGCAACATTTTTGCCATCTGTCGCCTGCGTTTCTTGACTGAGCGCCTTTACCTATTTTCCAGTACAGAAGCTTGGTAGAGCGTGTACACACTGAACAGTGACAGTAAAACTTCAGCCGCCTTGAGGGCCCTTAAGCAGGGTAGAAAGGCGGGGTATAAATCTCTTATATAAATAAAATAAATAAAACTTCACTTATCAGTCCTTTCAAACAAACTGTGCCTATTTAACCACCCAAAAGATGTTTCTGCTTCCTTTCTTCATTAACAGTCATCACATACTCACATGTATAGGGCCAGAGAGGCTCAAAGCTGATTTAAACCTCACATTCGAACAAACTTTTTGCACATCTCTGAACTAGAAACTTGTATCAGTTTCATGCCAGTACTACTGTCATGGCTTTCCTCAAAGAATTCTGGGAATGGCAAAGATGCTAGATGAATTCTTGTCAAGATCCTTATCCCAACCCACCCTGAATTACTCTCCTGGGATTCCATGGGAGATGAACTATGCATTGCACTCATTCCTGTTAGTATTCAGCACTTAACCTATACTATAGCTTAGTATACCATAGTATGGGTTGTAAGATTCTATAGGTCCTATAGAGTTTGCTGTGTACAACTGAAAAAAAGATAAAAATGCAAATTCAGGGGTACTAACAAGAGTGGAACGCTCCCTCTCTACCCCTTCTCCTCCTGCCTCTCCCTTTTTGGCAGGTTAAGCTTCAGTTTGTAGCACTACAGCACAGAGCAAGCTGGGTGATCTATTCTAGAACTTGTTGGCACTATTGCAACTACTTAGGCCACAGCAGAAGGTGGTGAAGTGCTGCCAACGCATGAGCTCAGAAGCAACCACTCCTAGAAGGACTGATGGCAGGAAAAGCTGCAGAGGGTCACCTGAGGCCTGCCAGGCTTGGCTTGCATCCCCCCTCTGCCACTTCAAAATGGGAGGAGGTGTAACTTTGCTCCCTCAGAGCCTGTTGAGAGAATGCAGGGGATCCAGCTCCTCTTCTTCCCAGCTCCCTTCTCCACTAGAGTCCCACCATCAGGCATTTTACTGGCATTTTGGCTTCAGGTGTTTCCCTTTTCTTTTCTTTTTCAAAAAGAAAACATGCAACATTTTCAGGTGGGGAAGGTCTAAAATTACATTCTGATGTTCCTGGGCCCTGATTCACAAGGTTCTCCTCCTCCATCTGCCCAAAGTCATCTCCCTTTGTCTCTCAGAAGTTGCCAGTATATATCCCCTAAATTCCCAAACCCACCAACCGCCACCCCTTGAGCTGCTAAAACCTGTCTGGCTCCCCTCCTGACTTGCCCTAGGTTTCACTTGTGGACTAGACACATTTAAAATCACATCCTGGAACCCTATTCTAAAGACACATCCCTGTGGACCTCTAAAAAGACAAAGATGTGCAACTGCAGACCATTTCATAGCAGCCTAATCACCAGCTCTGCTGTTTCCACCAGAGGTTTCCTAGTTTAAAATTGGGGTGTGGGTGTGCCAGCTTGACTTAACGACCCTTCCTTGTGCTTCTAGTTTGTTTCTACAGAATGACATAATTGTTGTGGGGACAAGACTTAGAAACTTTGCAGAAACCCACAGTTTCATGATGGTTCTGATCTTATGCTCTCTAGAACAGTGGTTCTCACACATTGAGCACCAGGACCCACTTTGGAAAATTTTTAACAATCCTAGGCTGCAATCCTACCCACACTTACCCAGGAGTAAGTCCCATTTACTATCATTGTTAAAAGTATATACATAATAATTTGTTAAAAGTTCAGGTCTGGAACATTTCCCCAAATGCAGTCACAGACCATGGCAGCATCAAGTCTAATATATTAAAAATAAAATATTGAAATGAATGGGGACCCACCTGAAATTGGCTTGCGATTTCCTGACTCAAAGTTTGAGAAACACTGCTCTAGAAGATACAGGTTTTTCTAACTGTCAGCCCATGCTAGGTGACAGTATAACAAAGCAATTTGGAAGGAGGGCTGCATGGCAGGATGTAACTTGGAGGAGCCGAGAGTGTCATTTGGTGTTTCCAAACCTAAAAAAACTGCAGGCAATTTTTTAAATTGTGACATCCAGGATTTGGATGTTTTATCAAATGCATTTAAAGTATTTTCTTTAAAGGATATAACGAAATCCTTTGTTTACTACCTAATAGCCCGGTGTCCCTGATTCTTGGATGTGGCAGGAGAATTTTCAGCTTCTTCTTGTTTGCCTACTGGTTAAAAAACCACTGGTTAAAAAACCAGCAATGAGCAATGGCAGGTTTACAAAGCTATCTTTGGAGGGACAAATCACAAAATGCAAAAGCACTTGGGTAAGCAATGTGGAGAAAATTATCCAATAGCATGGGATTTTTGATGAGTCACCTGGCGTCCCTAAGCACTGAGCCTGCAAAGTCCTAGCACAATGAGAGGATTCAGGCTACAGAGATGACGTGTGACCTTGCATCTATTCATAGCACCTAGTTCTCTTGTCAGTACCAAGCAATTAAAAAATAACATAGCTGCAAAGCTTAGTCCTACGTTTCCACTCATACTGTTTCATCCAAAGATCACATCAGAGGGTCCCTCTGGTCCAGCATTCAGGCTCCAATAATAACCAGTGTTAGATGTTTCAGAGCAGCTCTTTCTAACGCACAGTGAGTCTGGTAATCAGAGGTATGGTGCCTCTGGACATGGATGCTCTATTTAACTATAATGGTTATTCACCACAAACAGACCTGAGACAGATTCCTCGATGAATTGGTCTGATCTTTCCAAAAAGTAATCAGAAGCAGATGTGACAGGAGTGATGGGATTCTCACTGAAAATGGTGGCACAGCACATTTCTATAATGGCTTTCTGATCACTGCAGATTTAGTTCCAGTCCCTTTCTTGACTACCATAGTGCAATGCTTGAGGATGCACTTGGCAGTCAATAAGGTCAAGTAGGCCCTGGCAAATACTCTTTGGTGGATCCTCTCCTATGCTCACAAGGAGCTCCCCTACGCTGAGTCAGACCACTGGCCTATCTAGCTCAGTACTGTCTACTCCAGTAGTTCCCAAACTGTGGGACCATGACCCAATTTTTGGTAGGTCATGAAACTGACAAGGTAGATTAGACTACGTACAACCTGCTACTTGGGGGGAACACTGCTACCTGATCACCTTTATAGCCACAGAAACTTGAGCAGCTTGAGGTATGTGTATGTGCAACCTCCTGATTTTAGAAATGGGCTTTGTCAGATGCAAGGGAGGGCACCAGTATGCAGGTCTCTTGTTATCAGGTGTGCTCCCTGGGGCATTTGGTGGGGCCGCTGTGAGATACAGGAAGCTGGACTAGATGGGCCTGTGG
This sequence comes from Tiliqua scincoides, assembly GCF_035046505.1. Classification (NCBI taxonomy): domain Eukaryota; kingdom Metazoa; phylum Chordata; class Lepidosauria; order Squamata; family Scincidae; genus Tiliqua; species Tiliqua scincoides. The sequence continues at coordinate 127,560,806 of NC_089822.1, read as the reverse complement.
CCTGATCCAGTGGGGCTGTTCTTATGTTCTTAGCTGGTAAAGTGAAACTTTTTTCAGGTGGGTCTCAATGATAAAAAGTTTTGGAACCACTGGTCTGATTGGCGGTGGCTCTCCAGGGTTTCAAGGCAGGTATCTTTCCATCCTTACCTGGAGATGCTCAGCATTAAATCTGAGAGCTAATGCAAAGCAGGTACTCACACTCTACTCCAGACCCTACCAGCAAGATGCAATCCAGCACAGGTGAGCTCTTGCTTTCTGGGCAGTGGCAGATGTAGAGACTATGGTGGGGGCACTTCTCTCACAACCTCTATCGGTGAAAGTGAGCAACCTGAATGTCTTCTTTCCAACAATCTCTGGCTCTAGGATCCGTCTGGAATGGTGCTAGAGGGCCAAGTATTGTAGGTAGATGAAAACAAGCTACTTCCAGTACTGCCAGTAAGAGTAGCACTGGGTCTTTGGTCTTTTTCTGTGCAGGACACACCAGGCCTGAAGGCAGATCATCACAATAATGTCACATTTTTCTCCCTCCTGTGAAAATTGCCTAGGTGGACTTGAGCCACTGAGCAAACTTGCACGGTAGAACTGTGTCCTGAACATGTGAACGAACACTTGCAAGAGAGGAGCACAAAAGGATCCACTGGAGGGCTTTGCCAAAGCCCCCTCAAACTTGGAGCCCACCCTGTCTGCATAATTATAACATCATGGAGAGACTGAGCATTTCTGTCTCCTTCTCCTGTAATGCCAGAACTTGAAATCACCCACTCAAACTGACTGGCAACAGTTCCAGGACAAAGTTCTTCTTCACACAGCACACAATGAACATAAGGAATCTGCTGCCACAAATTCACGGAGTCTATCAATGGCTATTAGCCACACGAGCGAAATGAAACCAATTGCTTTCATGTCCTGATTGTGGGCTTGCTGGGAAATTGTGGCTGATTACCAGGGAACAGAATGCTGCATCTTTTGATCTGTTCCAGCAAGACTCTTCTCATGTTCTGTTCAATTGCATTCTAATATTTCAGAGTTCAATGGTGAGACTTTGCAAACATAGCCACAAACAGAGAATGTCACAGAGGTGAACTAAAACCAGGGTCTCCCATTTCTCAGGCTGAGTTCTGGTTGAATTTGCCTTTTTTCACTTCTGCAGCCCATAGACTGGATGGTTGGAGCCAGCTTTCTCCTGTGACCTCTTGGCACTGTAGCTGAAGGGATAGTTTATAAAACTTTCCAAGGGGAAAAAGGCTCCAGTGTCTGTGGTACAGAAGAAGCAGACAGCTTACTTCATTACTTGCTAGTATGACCCTTGTGTGATTTTAGGAGGGAAAAACTGTTCAACCATCATCCTATCAGTTTTAAAACTGATTTATTACTGAGAGGTAAGGATACGTTTATTTCCAACCATTGTGGCACAGTTTGCAATAAGAGCTACTGGCCCTTAAAAGACATGTCTTGCAAAAGTATGTGATCTCTTGCAACAGTGATCATCTGATGCAAGAAATTGGCTTTCACAAATACGCCTTCTGCACTAGAGTGATTGCAATAAAGCATATTGCCAGGCCACCTTCTGCCCCTCCTCTCCTTCCAATTGGCCAGAAGGAAAGAAGGGGCAGAAAAATATAGCAGTGGCATTTAGTGATTGGCTGATATCTGGCCAGTTATTTGCCCACTCTCACTGTCTGGGCTCTTGATGGTGGGACCTAACTCTTGACAAGTTGAAGATCATTACACTAGAGTTGAGGCCCACCTCACACCCCAGCCTGCAACATGGGTCCACCTTCACCAGCCCAGATGGTGATGGGTGGGCAAGCAATCGGGCAGGTACCAATCAACTACTATGTTGTTGTACCCCTTTTTTTCCTTTCGGCCAATTGGAAGGAGAGGAGAGGAGAGGAGAAGAGGGATATGTCAACACTGTGCACTCGGTTTTGAAAGACAGAGGAAGAGAAAAGATGAAACAGGCAATGCAGAGGGACTACCGCAACAGGAGAGAGCAAGCAGATGGATGGGAGACTGAGGAGGCCCACAAAGATTGGGAGACCTGGACAAAGCAACAGGGTTTACCTCGTCTAGGACCCCTAGCCCTGGCTACTGTTTTAACTGTGCAGGCTTCAGCCTCAAACCAAAATGATGGTAGCACTCAAGTCATGATCCACTTCTGGTACTGGAAGCCTAATCCTGATACCTTGTGCTGGCCCACCGCTGGCATGCACTGTTGCAAACATACCATAAGGCATGCCTGTAAAGTTAGAGCTAGTTGGAGGCCGGCCAGATGCCGTCTGGCGCTCTATGCAAGCTCTGGGTGGTGGAATGGTAAGTTGGGGTGGGGGGGTAGGCACTCTGGAGTGGAGCAGCTCTGTCGGATTCAAAGCTCTGCGTCGGAGTCTCCTGGCCGGAGATGGGGCTACTTTACCCTGCACCAGCTAAACAGCCAGCTCAGAGTCAAGTATCACCATTGTGGAGTTTCCTACCTTGCACAAAGGAAGGGGATGAATGTCCCCTTCCCCCAAGGAGATGCTGGAAGCCGCCTGACGTCCATAGGATGTAGGGGCAGCAATTTCGGCTCCACTGCAGCCCTGGGTGCCGGGGCAGCTCAGGATTGCACTGTGAGTCAGCTGCTGAAGACCTCTGCTGTAGTGTGTTATAGCATGCTACGTAATAAATAATGCTTCATTCTATCTACGCGTTCCCACCAGCTACAACAAACTACACGTTACTAGCTACATGTGCACTGCAGAGATTCCACAGCTATTCAAGTTCCTGCTTGGTTAATAAATCCAATGCACTATCAGAGCAGTGCAGGGACCACAGTGTTGGGACTGGATGTGGAAAATCCCTGCTCAGCTATGAAGCCCACGGGTTCCTTGGAGGAATACCAATGTAAGAGGTGCATGGACACAACCTGATAAACATTCATCCACAGAGCTTTCTTCTGTGTAGAATGATGACTCATCATTAAGGCCAAGACCTCCTTCAAAATGGTAACTGAAACTCTCAATTAGTTTTAAAAATCCACCTGATTCATGAGGTTACTAGCTAGTCCTGAAATATGGTGTTTTTGGCTGCAATCCTATACACACTTTCCTGGAAGTAAGCCCCACTGAACACAATAAGACTTCTTAGTAGACGTGTAGGATTGTGCTGTTTGTCTCTATAATGGACAGTGTGGTTTGTCCTTGTTAAAAGAATTTGAGAAATACCCATTCAGAGCACAATACATAAGATACTTTTGCTCTCGGACTGAGAGCAACACTTACCACTTCATTTCAGTATTTACCTTTGCCTTCTCTCACCCCCCACACATCAAACTGAGTTAACAACAAATTCTTGATGGATCTAATTTTATCCCCACGGAAACCCTGTGAAGAGATGCCTTTCCCACGGACTCCTGCTGAGCTGCGTGGACAAGAATCTGAACACAGTATTGCTACACACAAACCCGACACGGTCTGCAGTTGCATTGGATTTCTATGTGAGAACTGAATATAAGATCAGAACACAAGAATCCTGAGGGATCTGATAAATGAGGCATTTTGTGAAACATTCCTTTTTGGGGAGAGGGGTCTGTCCTGAATCTTCTGCCAATCCACTTCATTGGTCAAATCCAAATTCTAACACAGTGAACCCCCGCTTTACAGTGGGTTCATTTTACAAATGGATTCTCTGTAGTAAAACAAGATTCACTGTTTGATAAGTTATTCCAGCGGTTCCCAAATTGGTGGGTTGCAACCCACCAGGGGAACCAGAAGCAGGGCATTTCCCCTTAAGGGGAGTGGCCCTGCTCTGATGGCAGTGATGGTGCCACACTGATCACGGCGCTTCTGCTGCCAAGTGGCTTTTTTACTTACTTGGGGGCAGCACTGGCCTCCTGCAGGGTCCTGGAGGCTCTCAGCCCCCTCTGATCTCCTCCACAGCTGCTGTAAAAAGCCATTATCTCTCATCTAAAGGTTTTAATAAGAGATAAGGGCTTTTTACAGCAGCTGCGGAGGACATCAGAGGGGGCGGAGAGCCTCCAAAACCCTGCAGGAGGCCAGCACTACCCCCAAAAAGCCCTTTGGCAGTGCTGTGATCATTGCTGCGCCCCTCCCTGTCCACGCAAACATTTACCTGGTTCCCAACTCCCCTGTAGTAGTGTGGGAACCACTGAGCTATTCACTTTATGATGGGCTCATGATTACTGCCAGTAGAACCTCGTGGGTGATAGGTAAGTCAATCAGCAATGAGAAAGCATTTGGTAGCACCTCAGCCAATAGCAGTATTTTTTTAACATTGTGGCTGTGTGTATTGAGGGAGGAACACAGCCATGTAATTTGTGTTTTATAATTACAGCATTGGGTAAACTGATAACCATGCCCCCTAAAGAGTACACGAGACACTTTTAAATCACCCTTTAGAGAGGGAAATAGCTTAACTCTGTGTCAGAAAATTCAACTTGGAAGGTTTTAGAATGAACTACCAAAAAACCAAAATGCATTCTTGGGTTCACATTTCAATATTTTCCCAAAACATCGGTGTCTCCAGAACATGTGGCCACCATAAAGCAGAGGTGCACTGTATTAGTAAAGAGGAAGAGTCTATATAAACCTCTGTTGTGTGTCCCCTTAATTTTTTTTAATGAATGAATTAAAATTTAATGAATATAAAATTTCATATTTTAAAAGCCTTAGATGTTTTAGCCTTTCCTCATAGGGAAGGTCTTCCAACCCCTTGATCATTTTGGTTAGATGTGGTTCTCCCTTGCTCCCTTCTTATAACCCTAGGCTTCTCTTATGAAAGCCTCAGTGTGCTGTTCAATGGGAAAGAGGCTTTCCAGAGTCACTTTAAAATCTGCACCACTGCAGAAAGACCACATCGCTAGGCAGATGGGTCGTTTTATGTATTCCGTTTCTTCCTCCTTTGAGATATGGGCCAGTGAGCTAAATGCTCAGAGGAAGGCAACAAAGATAGTGAGGGGTCTGGAAACCAAGTCCTATGAGGAACAGTTAAAAGAGTTTGGTATGTTTAGCCTGGAGCAGAGAAGACTAAGGGGAGATATGATCGCTGTCTTCAAGCATCTGGAGGACAGTCACACAGAAGGGAGGGCTTACTATTTGTGGTTCCCGCGGGCAGGGCTAAAATCAATGGCTGAAACTACAGGGAAGTAGATTTAGGCCAGGCATGAGGAATAATTTCTTAACTTTAAGAGCTGTCCAGCACTGTAACAGTCTACTTCGTGCAGTATCAGGTTCTCCTTCACTGGAGATTTTCACACAGAGGCTGAACAGCCTCATGTCAGAGATGCTGTAGCAGCTGCTTGTAGTGAGCTGGGACTAGATGACCTCTAAGGTTAATTCCAACTCTAACTTTATATGATTCTGTTAGAGAATTTGTTTGCTTCTAAACTCTTGTTATGTTTCAACTTTTCATCTGCCTTCTTTCAGTTGAACTCAGCCACAGCCTTGCTCCTGTTCTCCTAGACTACATGTAGTCTACATCAGGGGTCTCCAAACATTTTGGCCAGAGAGCCACATGAAATATCTAGCGCAGTGCTGAGGGCCGGAAAAAAAATTAAATATAAAATTTAAATAAATAAATTAGAGATGGAACTTAGATGAATAAATACATGAATGAGTGGGCTCATTCACTCAGCCTCTCTGGCCCTCAGAACACCCTCCAGATGCAATCAGAGCACAGCTCTGGTCATGTTCAGTCGAGTGGACCAGAGGCTTTCAAGGGACAAGAGGCTGGCTGTGAGCCAGATAGAGGCTTGCCGCAGGCCGCATCTGGCCCCCTGGCCAGGGTTTGGAGACCCCTGGTTTACATCCAATAACATGTAGTCTAGGAGGAAGGGACCTGCGAGCTCATCTAGTCTAAGTCCTGGCTCTGTGCAGGCAACTGCTACAGCAGCCCTGGAAGGTGAACATCCAGCCTCTGGAAATATAAAACGAGGGAAAGCCCACTGCTGCAAAAGGCAGACTGTTCCAGTGCTAGGTCATGCTGTTTCAGGGGCAGTTTGGGGGGAATTCTTCACATAAATAGGAGGAAAGCTTTTGAGGATGGAATTCCTCTGCCTGGCTCTGTTCTTGGGGTGGCAGGTGTACTGATTTTGGCCCTGGCATGGGAAAGGTATGGAAGGACGGTAGCACTGGTATCAGGGCTCCCCCCCATAACCACTGTGAGGGAAGATGTAAATAGTTTATAGCAAAGAGGGACATAGATATGCAGTGGCTGGGGTGCTGGGGGTACAGACCGCACTGGGTGATGAGCACGAGGAGGGGCGACCAAAACCGCTAAAATTGCGGTTTGTAAGAATAATACCATCATGCTATATACTATTCAATGTGTAATTTACAGCAGAATTCAATGAAAAAAACCAGAGTGAAATATCTCCATTCTATTGAAAGTTATGGCCCAAAAACCAGAAAACAAAAATGCAACTGTCTTATGTGACAAAAAAGTACATTTCTTTAACTCAGAACGGACCAATGACATAGATTGTTTGAAGAGCCAATGAGATATCATTATGACACAGCATTGAACCAATAAGGTGTTAATAAGGTTACATCCTCAGGGGTGGTGGTGGTGACACTACTAGTGACCAAAATCATTAAAATCACGGTTTGTAGCAATTATCCATCAAGTTATATACCATTTTATGCATAATTTACAGCAGAATGCAATGAAACAAACCATGTTTGCCTGAAGATAACATCCAAAGGTTGCCAGTTCGAGGCCACCGGCACCGTGCGACCTTGAAGCAGCTGACAAGCTGAGCCGAGCTATTCCATCTGCTCTGAGCGTGGGAGGATGGAGGCCAGAATGTGCGGCCAGATCAAGAAAGAAACACCTGAATGTTGTGGTTTCTTAGATAGAAAGATAGAAACCTTCTTTCAAATTGTAAAAATCCCTACGGGGATTTAAATTTGCCTGCCTATGTAAACCGCCTTGAATAAAGTCTAAGGAGAAATCTGAGGACCAAGAAAGGCGGTATAGAAATACCTGTATTATTATTATTATTATTATTATGTTGAAATATTTGTGTCTATCAACAGGAAACAGTGGGGGTGGGGTGATGGTACACTGCCCACTGCATGGGAGAAGACCAATCATGGGGGTGATGCACTGGCCTCCTGCACCTAGTGACACCACTGTGGATATGCAATAAGACAGTAAGCATACATGACCTTCAGAGAATAATCAGGATCTTAGAACAGACGCAGGAGTTGCAAATGTGAGTAAGCCCAGGGGTAGACGCTCATCTGCAAAATGTTCCCCATCACCTCCACTGGCTAAATGCATTGGCCCCCTAAATACAAGCAGTTCTGTACAGACAGCACACCCCCCAGGCAATCTGAGCTGTAGGATGGGTGTGCATTTCAGTGGGTCCTCCCTTCTACCCTTTGGGATCCTTAAGCAGGAAGAGCTTTTTCATCTTTCAGCTCCAAATGGGATTTGAGCCTTGTTTGTTGTGTGTTTCTGAACTGAAAGGCTATAGGGTTTATGAGCCTTGAGGGAGACTGAGAAAAAGACACAACTAATACCTTTTAGGCAAATCTGTTCTTTTCTGGGATAATGCAAAGAGGAAGACATTACCTCTCTAGTACAAAGTAGCCCAACATAGCGCTGAGTTAGAATTTAGGAACCAGGTTCTCAAAACATGCCATTCGTCTAATTTGCACCATTCTTAATTCACCTTCACCATTGGTCTCGATGGCTGACCTATGTCCCTAGCAGGGTCAGCCCGGCCATGAAACAGCTCATGTTGAGAAGTGGGTAGTAGGAGGCAGCAGTCTTGGGATGTCATTTACCCCACATCAGCCACTGCCTCCCTCCAACTAACTGCAGACAGAGTCATATTTATCTGCTTCCTGCTCACTTTAGTGGAACATCCACAAACCTACCTATTTACTTTGCTCTATCCTTGCACTCTCCCACTGGAAGTGCAAGATATGCTGGGAGCTCCCAGCATGGCCTTCATTTCCTGTTTTGTTGAAAAGGATTGCATGGGAAGGGGAGAGAGAGAGATAAGTGGCTTGCCTCTTCTTCCTGGGTCTGTCTTTCTTTTGCAACCCTGCACAGCAGCAGTGCCAGATCAAGGGCAGCATCAGGCTATGGACCCAGTTGGACTGCCACAGGTTTCAGGTCTCAGCTCTGAGGCTCTGCTGAAATTCAGCTCTGGGAGAACATTATTTTACAAAGGCCTTGTGTTCTATGGAAACTGAACAAAACACTTGCAATTACTGATGTGAAAGAAGAATCCTAACTAGCCACATGAGACTACTGTATACACACTGTGCCTTGCCCTTTTAATCTGCCCTGACTAGGACTGCTGCTCACAACTTGAGATTTCTCCCATGCTTTGAAATGCTCTTGTGCAGCAGGCGCACAGAAGACATCGCTTCCACTCGTTCCTCGCTGGTAATCTGCCTGCTACCATCACCACCACCCTGCAGCTGTAGCATGCAACTAGAAAGACAAGGGGACACAGCTAGGAGTGAACGGGTGAGGGAAGCTACGTCTTCCTTATCTCCTGCTGCATCATGGGATTTTAAAGCATAGGAGAAATTCCCAGGCAACCTTAGCTAATGCCAATTAGTATGGAAAAAAACCCCAACATGTGCTGGTTGCCTCTGCATGAAAGTTAACTGCTTTATCCTGGTATTGGGAGATTCCACAGATTCTCTTCTTAGGGGACCTTGGAGCATTCCATTTGTCTGTGCATCTTGGGTCCCATCCTTTTCTTTGATTTGAGTAACACTCCCTGAGCTCTTAACTGGAGGCAACACTCACTCCATTTCTGAGGTGGCTTGAAACTACCAGGATTTAGGCCACCATTGTTAGTGCTAACTGATGGTGAGCATTGCAAAGCCAGTTCTCCATGGCCTTAGGCAGAGAGAGCAAATGGTGGATTTTTTTGAATAAGAGATAGTAAGCACTGAACCTCAGATCTCACACACATAAAATCATGCAATCCACTGTCAAGCAGCTATTATTTTTAGGTTGCCAATTTTTTTTTTCCAATTGCTGCTATGCCTTTAGCAACAGACTGCCACAAAGTAATCAAGCAGGTGAAATTTTTCCTGTTACTTTCCATGCCAGGAAAAAGCACTATCTGTTCAATATCTGCACGACAGAGTACTGTTGAAGATAAGAAGCTGGCAAGTCTATATAGCTTCCCTCTGTCCCCCCTTTCCCCCCTTCTGCTTTCAGAAAGTTCCTATGCTTTCAACAGCTGTGTGACAGGCAGGCATTCAACAGGTTAATCTTTCCCTGTGACATCATCTTCATACAGGTACAATCACTCCTGTGACATCATCTTCATACAGGTACAATCACTCCTGCCCACCATGCATCTCTTAAGAGCATAGGAGTCCTGTCAGAAGAAAATGTGAAACTCCTTCTCAAAGAAAGCCTTGGTTTTAGTGAAGGCTGGGAAGCAGCTGCCATCTTGACATGCCGGTGACACAACCAACGCTCTGAGGAGAGGCTGTTGCTCAATGGTAGATCACATACCCTGCATGCAGAAAGGCCAAGGTTCAGTTCTTGGCACCTCAAGGTAAGGCCTGCGGAAAATCTCCATTTAGAAGTTGGAAGTGCTGCTATAACTAACAGTGAGTGAGATAAACTGATGGCCTCACCCAGGATAAGGCGACTTCGGCCCAAATCTTAACCAACTTTCCAGCACTGGCATAGCTGTGCCTATGGGACGTGTGCTGCATCCTGCAGTTGGGTGGCACTCACAGAGGCCTCCTCAAAGTAATGGTATGTTTGTTCCCTTACCTCAGAGCTGCATTGCCCATATGTCAGTGTTGGAAAGTGGGTGTGAATTGTGCCCTTCATTGTTCACACACCCTCCCAGGAAATGTAGTGCCTACAACACGGTGACCAAGAGAATCCATTCTTTTAATATAGGGATGTCAAATATAAAGTTTGTGGGCCAGACACAGCCTGTGGAAGGTCTTTATCCAGCCTACAAGATTTGGGCTCTGCCAGCACTACCCTTTCAGCAGTACCACTCTGCTGAGGCTCTGGGAGGAAGAGATGGAAGGAGGCAAGGAATGCTGCAGGAGAAGGGACAGACCAAAACAGATGAGAGAAGATGCTGCTGTTGAGGCACTTGGAGAGCCTAAATATCACATGAGCCACCCTTTCAGCAGCACTGTTTCTGCTGAGGCATCACTTGACAGCTGCGGAGCTGCAAATTGATGCCTCAGCAGAAGCACTGCTAAAAGGCCAGCCTGCATGATAATTGGGCTCTCCCATGTTTTGAAAACATGATCAAGATTTGCATATTTTCCCTTCTGTCATTGCCAGCTAGTGAGTTCCTACCTGAGAACGAAGTGCTTATTTCTGGCTATCACCTGCTTACTGATGCCACCTATGGCCCTCAGAAGGTGCTACGGATGCTATCTGGCCCACTCTATGAAATGAATTTGACACCCCTGTTTTGATAGGTTTGTAGATGAAATAATTGTTTGAGATAGCATGATCTACAAGGGCAAGAAAAGCTATTCTTGCAAAATTTCCTCTCTTGTCCACCTTATCATTGGGGTAACACTGGTGGTGGCAGGGCATTCTTAATACCTTATAGCGCTACCTGGAATGGAAACCTGTCCCCCTGTCCTTCTCAATGTATGCTCTCAGCAGTGATGTCTCATAGGTCAAGGACAGCTGCCAGCTCCCCCTTTGCCTGAGCTGCACACTACTGTAGAATCAGCAGATCAAGGGTGTTGCTCTCATTTGCCTCAAAGCAAGCAGCTATTATTAGTTCCAATTCTAAACAATTAGAATCAGACTTTGTTGTTGATGGGTTTTAGGCTCAGACAGATGCCTACTTGGCCCAGCTCAGCCTCGCCCAGCCCAGATCAGCTTGTCACCGGCACAAACAACAGCCAGGCATGTGCTTCCAATTATCCCCCATTATTTCATTAACACAGTCACAACACAGAAACAGAAACAAAAGGCTCCCTAGGCTCGGCACGCAGAACCGATAGTACGGCAGGACGAGTGAGCTTGATATCGAGCACAGCAGTCGCCAGTGCCCAGAGCTGTTAGTTCTCCAAGAATGCCTGAAAGATGTGACTGCCCAATCCCAGGTCACCTGCACTTGACAATCTCTCTTGCTGGCTTTATAGGATCACTTCTTCCATTAGAAATGCAGCTCTGGTTTCAACCTAGAAACTGCATGGCCGATAAGAGAGAGAAAAGACGTCACAGTTCCAGGGAGTGGTTTGGTGAACTTCTGTTTCAATGTTGAACAACAGAGAGAAGTGTTGGGGGTTCATGCTAGCGTGACCAGAGGTCAGAGAATTGCATCAAGATGCCAGAGAACTCACCCAAGCAGGAATTCCAGCAAGTGCCACTTCTCTCACCATTGCAGTGCTCTGGCACAGAAAGGAGCACTTGCCAAAATCAACTCCCTGCACAACTAAGAAAGCCAGCAGAGCCTCCACTCTGGGGCATCTGGTGACCCTGGCTCATGGCTTTTGGAAAATCCTGCCTCTTTGTTCCAGATGTGTTGAGACAGGATGTTGAGGCCAGTTATGAACATATGAAGCTAACTTCTGCTGAGTCAGGCCACCTAACTAGCTCAGTATTGTTTACTCTTGACTGGGAAAAAAAAACACAAAACTCTTCAAGGTTTCCAGGACAGAAAGTCCCTGGTACCAGAGATCCTCTCCCTGGAACTGCTGTGGAATGAACCTGGGACCTTCTGTACGCAAAGCACTTCGGCTATAGCTAAGGTTACTATCTTTGTTTCAGGACCCACACCTGGCCCTGCTCCTGTGTCTTTAACAGTAACCTGACACAGACAACTGTAACAGGCAAAGCTTTCCATGCTCCACTTGTGCATGTCAAGCTTTTGTCAAAGGCTCAGGAGCAGCCCCAGCAAGAAAGAGGGTAAGCTCCAGAAACTGCAGCTGGGGCCAAATACAGCGCCTCAGCCACAGCTGACAGGAGGCGCTCAGAGCATATCGTGTCTGTCTTGCATGCACAGTGCTAGCTACCAGTTTGTAACCCAAATGTTGGTTATTAAAGCCTTATGTGACCGAGGCTAACCGACCTGAAGGAACACCTTTGAACATAAAACCTATCCAGGTTCATAGGACATCTTTCCAGCCTCTGCTCTCTGGCCTTCTTGCAGGTTTGATAGCAATGACCAAATGCAGGACCTTTTCAGTGCTGGCACAACACCTATGGAACTTCTTGCCCAACAAGGTCCCTTCAGGCCCCCACATTCATTGCCTTTCCTCCAAGCACATCTGCTTCACCGGGGTTTTAGATTATTTTAGCCCTGTGTTTTAACCTGACAAGCTGTTTTAACTGCTGATGTTTTTAACCCATTTCTGCCCAGTCCACAGGTGTACACATTTGATTCCTGTTGTGTATATGCAACATTGGGCAGAAATGGCTTAACTGACTCAGAGCCCAATCCTGAGCTTGGCGCTCCGGCTTTATGCCGGAGCGCATTGTTGCAAACATGCCGTAAGGCATGTCTGTGAGGCTTACTGCCGGGCCAGCACTCATGCTAGCCCAACACTGGCCAGCGCTGGGCTAGTGCCAGGCAGGCGCTTGTCCTCCGCTACTTAATAGTCTCATGGACCGCTGAGCCGCGGGGTAAGTGGGGGGAAGAGGCATTCCGGGGTGGGAGAGGCCGGTGATGGGAGGAGAGAGGGTGGGCAGGAGGCGTGCCAGGGGGATGGAGCAGGGAGGCAGGAGGCAGGTCTGGTGGAGCTCAGGTCCACCAGATCCTGTCTGCTTGGTGCCCTACATGACCACCTTTACTTTACCGCCAATCAAGTGAGTAGCCCCACTGTGGGGCTGCTTCCCTTAACTGGGGGAAGGGGACAAAAGTCCCCTTCTCCCAAGGCGCCGCCCGCAGCAAACTGAGACATGCAGGATGCGACAGCATCCATTCTTGGCACTGCTGTAGCCGCACGCCCTGGGCAGCTCAGGATTGGGCTGCCCCAGCACAATCCTAACTTGCGCTGGAACAGGCAGGCCAGTGGGCCTGCACTGTATCCAGCACAAGTTTGGAGCCGACTGCTGCTCTGTTAGGGGCAAGGGGAAACTTTTCCCCTTATCCCAGGGAGAGCCAAAGTGGCCCCAATGGGTCTACTCGGATCTGCGCCACCTTAGGAGGTGGCACAGATCTGAGCAGAGTGGAGCGGCCTAGACCACTCCGTGCTACCCAGAGGAACAGGGTTAGGATAAGGGTTAGGATAAGGGTTAGGATAAGGAGGAACAGGGTTAGGACCTGCTGCCCACGCTCCTCCCGCCCTGGAACGCCTCCTTCCTGTCTCCTCCCTGCCCTCTCCCTCCCCACCCTAAACCCCTCTGTCAGCCAAGCTCGGCCAACGTAATCTTACTATGCCAGGCCCGGATCTGGTGTGAGGAGGTCAGCACAACTCCTTGCGCATTTCCTCTTGACTCTTAAGTCAACGTAAAAGTGCCTTATGGCATATTTGTGACAGCCCCAAGTTGGTGCAAGTGACTTGAACTGGCCTAATGGGGGGGGGGGGAGTTAGGATTGCACCCCTAATTACAATATTTTAGCCAACACAGATTTTATGCTACTGGATTTGTTTATGGCTATGTTGTTATGTCGCTATGCAAGTTGCTTTGGGCAGATTTTAATCTGGAAAAGTGGTGTACGCATTTATTAAACAATCAACCAGCCCCCAGGCTAAACCTTCATGCATATTAAGCAGAATATGCTGGTCTCCCAAATTGTCTTGCCTCCTTGATTCATGAACTAAAGTAGTTTTAGTTTATAACACTCGTTTCATGGCTGAAACAGTACCACAAAACAAAGCATTGGCTTGGTCCAGCTGTTAGATTCCTGACATTCTCAGTGTTCATTTGTTTTTGTTTGCATTATATTTGTTTAATGCATTTGTTTGCATTATATTCTGTATGCACTTCAGGACCTTGCGGGGGTGGGAGGGGGGAGAGAAAGCTGTGCAATGCTGCACAGGCACAGTCTGAGCCTGTGAGATAGAACTTATGAGCTTGCCAGCCCAGCATGTGGTTTTCATTCACAGATAGGCATGCAACAATTGTATTTCTAACAGGCTTTAGTTGTCAGTTTTCTTCAAGAAAGCAAATCACATGGGAGAAATGGACAGGAGCTAGAGGGGAGACTTCCTGTTCCAAGTACAGTATAGTCCCTTTGATCGATTATACGGAAATGGGTTCAGGGTTGGAGGTAAAAAAGAAAGGAGCAGTTTTAGCTTAATATAGGGAATGCTGCATGGACACTGTCCACTTTTGACTGCATTGCTCTGAATGTAATATTTGGTGCCCAGTACAACATCCTGAGAACCCCAGCTTTCATTTAAAAACAAACAAGTTTCTAGTCCTTACAGCTTATGATACAATTAAAAAACGTGGCAGTGGTTCTTTCCAAAGAGTTCAAATGGACCCTTAACAGAACTGACTGTGGTCAAAGGGATGATGCTAGAGTTCTCTGCCCAACTCCTGTGTTGGCGTTCCACTATGTGAAAGCCCAGTCCATGTACATTTGTCTAATTTATTTCAGCTAGTAGAATTCAGTGTGGTACAATGGTTAGTGTCAGACTCCACTCAGCCATGAAGCTCACTAAGGGCCCTATCCAGATCACACACACCGGGATTACTGCCAGTGTGTGTACTGTCACAAACGTGCTGTGAGGCACATTTGTGAGCCCTTACCACAGGCCCAGTGCTGGAACTAGCCTAGTGCGAGCCCATGCTGGGCCTGCATTCCGCTGCCCGGCAACTGCCCGAACTACCTGGCAGCAGAGAGGTGAGTGAGGGTGTGGGGGGAGGTTGGGAGGGGATGTTCCAGGGCAGGGGGAGGCAGGGAGGAGGTGGGCGAAGGGTGGGGAGGAGGCGTGGTGGGGAAGGGAGTGGGACGGGAGGAGGGTGAACCAGTGGTGCTTGGCTCCACTGGATCCTAAGCCCTGTGTCAGGCTGTGCAGTCCGACATGGGAGTCTCCGATTCCACACCGGCTCCAGAGCTGCCACAGAATCAAGAAGCCCCATTGTGGGGCCACTTCTCTTACCAGAGCCCCCTTCTGCTGAGGAGTTGCCACAGGCTGCCTGGTTGTGCTTAGGATGCTGCGGCAGCCACTTGATGCCACGGCAGCCTGGTGTGCCGGGAAGCTCAGGATTGGGCTGCTCACTGCTCACACTTTCTCAGTCTAACCTACCTCATCAGGTTGTTGCGAAGATAAATCAGGAGGGAAAACTGTATACAATGCCTTGAGTTCCTTGGAGGACAAGCAGGGTAAAAATAAAATAATCTCCAAAACCATGTTAAAATGCCTATGCAATCCTAATCTTTTCACATCCACACAGTTCCGCCCTGAAGTAGGTCACCGTGCGCCTGCCTGACAGATGAAAACTACGACCGCATTATGGGCAATTCCACCACAAGTTGTGCAAAGCAAGATCTAGTGCTTTTGTACTTTCTTCTTTCAAACTTCTTTGACTCTGAATGACGACTTTTTATTGGCCTTGCTCCGGAGTCTTTAATCATTGTGTGATTCATCTTCATACCAAGAAAAGCTTCTTTTGCTAAATCACTGCCTTTCAGGCGCAGTGAGAGAAGGAGGGCAACTCTGTCAAAAGAGACGAAGGGAGGCAACTCTATCTTTGGTTTAGGCCATAAAACTGGTTCGCGGCAGAACTAGGGCTGGAACTTGACTAGGTTCAAGTACACTTGGGGTGACCATCTTTTTACTAGTCTGCTCCTTTAGCAGTAGCCTGACATAAGCATGACAGCAGGTAAACTATTCTCTGACAGAGAAATAAAATTATGGGAAAAGCCTTGCTGGCTTGATTCCTGTGAGCTGCTAAAAGCACAGGAAATAAGACTACTTAAGAACTTGGAAAACCTAATATTTTGGCCTCTACCTAAAGTTTGCTGCACAAAGTTCTATTGAAAGCAACAGGTTTTATGTTCATTGCAACAAATTTGTTTCAGTGGACCTTTATCACAACTGATGTTAGTTGGTGGATCAAGCCCCATCTCCGGTCTCTCTAAACCCCGGCCCGTGGGTCAGATCCAGGTTTGGGAGAATCCCCCCCCCCCCATTGTGAGCAATGAAATAATAATAATAATAACAGGTATTTATATACCGCCTTTCTTGGTCTTTATTCAAGACTTTATTCAAGGCGGTTTACATAGGCAGGCTTTATTAAATCCCTATTAAATAGGGATTTTTACAATTTCAAAGAAGGTTCTTTCTTTCAAGAACGACTACATTCAAGGTGTTTCATTCTGATCTGGCTTCACATTCTGGCCTCCATCCTCCCACGCTCAGAGCAGATGGAATTGCTCGGCTTCAGCTTGTCAGCTGCTCCAAGGTCGCACGGTGCCGGTGGCCTCGAACTGGCGACCTTGTGGATGTTAGTAGGCTCTTCCCTCTAGACAAGACCTCCTGCCTGCTTAATGTTATGCCCTGCCATGGCTCTTCTGGGCACCAGATCTGGACAACGCAACACTCTGGGCCAGTGTTTCTCACACATTTAGCATTGGGACCCACTTTTTAGAATGAGAATCTGTCGGAACCAACCAGAAGTGATGTCATAACCGGAAGTGATGTAATCAAGCAGGAAAATTTTTTCACAATTCTAGGCTGCAAGCCTACCCACACTTACTCACGAGTAAGTCTTATTTACTATCATTGTTAAAAACACATACATAGCAGTCTGTTAAAAGTACAAACTGTAGCATTTTCCCAAATGCAGTCACATACCATGGTAGCGTCCAGTCTATTAAAAATAAAATATTGAAATGAATGGGGACCCACCTGAAATGGGCTCACAACCAACCTAGTGGGTCCTGACCCACAGTTTGAGAAACACTGCTCTGGGCAGTCAAGTCTGCCCAGAAATCTGGGTGCAATGCCTGCTGGGGCATTGGAACATTGACGTAACTGCCCAGAGTTGTCCAGATCTGATGCCCAGAAAAGCTGCAACATGGCAGAACAGTAAGCTCTGTTCATGGTAGGGAAGGTCTTCCCAATACTTTGTGGTCTTCAGTTTGGAGACCGTTGCCCTATCTATTAGGTATACTATTCTCTGATTTTTTGCCAAGCTCTTCACTTAATACTGCAAGGCCCTCTACAAAATCAATATGCTGGAATTAACTTCCAAGGCCCCAATTTCACGTTCAACATAAGTTAAAGGCCTGTGAAGTGTAGGTTTACCATCTGAGATGGTTGCCATTGGGATGGAAGAATCCCTGATATTCTCCAAGTACATAGTAAATAAATCTTACTCCTCACTCGTGGTAAATCTTCCTCCTGAGATCTAGCAGGAAACCACAATCCCTGTGAGCTTGTGTTTGTTTTTAGGTTTAGACCAACCAAAAACAGTTTATGAAAATGTTCCTACTACACCGAAGAGCTTAGGGCAGAGGTGTAAAACAAGGTCCGGGGGCTAGATGCGGCCCACAGAAGTTTTTTATCAGGCCCTCGGGCTCTTATCTGCTTAGCAGTGCTGAGGTGGCACTGCTGAAAGGGCAGCCCACATGAAAATTAGACTCTCCCATGTCTTGAAACATGATCAAGATTTGTGTGTTTTCTCTTCTGTCATTTGCAGCTAACGAGTTCCTAAGTGAAAAGTGCTTATTTTTGGTTATGACCGGTTTAATGACATCACTTCCTGCCTAATGGCATCACTTTCAGCCCTCAGCAGGCATCATGAATGCTATTCGGCCCTCAGTATGAAACAAGTGTGACACCCCTGGCTTAGGGTGACGTGCATGGTGCCCACTTCCTCCCATGTTATTCTCACCCTATATTCTCACAACCCTATAACAGGTCAGCAATTTTTAAACCTGATTCATCTCACTGCAAACTGAGAAGGTGCTAAAACTGTCAGGGCACACCATCAGTTTTTTGACAATTGACAAGGCACACTGCACTCCTGGTGGGGGGCTCACATCCCCCAATGGCCCCACTAATAAATGACCCTCCTCCAGCTCCTGCAGTAGGACTGCAGACCATTCACGGAACACAAATGTGCCCCGGCACACTGATTGAAAATTGCTGAGATTTTGGCTGAGCAGAGATTTGAACCCGGGTCTCACTGCTGTGAAGTCCAGCTCTCTAACCACTGCACCACTCTGGTTCTTGCATACAAGGCCTGTATTCATTCAATGAACTTACACAAGCTGCATGTGTACCACCTGGGTTTCTCTGAATAGAGAATGAAAAGCCTTGAGCAAGATCTTCTGGTTAGAACATGGCTTTGGAGCCCTGCCCAGGCTTGTTATGACAACAATGTAAACCAGCCCTTGTCTAGCCAGAAACATATGGCAAGTGTGAAAAGGAGCAGCGTGTGCTCTGTTTAACTTACACCCTTCTTTAGTGAGTCACCTGAATCAACTTCTTGCCACCCCTACGCATCCTAAAAGCCTCAACAAAAAGTGAGCAAGTCTTTCTTATGGAAGTCGGGGGAACCCATAAATATATGTCTGAGGTCATTGATGGCCAGAAAGCAAAAGACTTGAGTAACCATTCTTAGAACTTCCAACATCATTAGACGACAGCATCCATGCCAAGCATTTGCTAGAACTGATGAACATTCTCAGCTATGGGCATTCAGAACCCTACAAAGTTCAGAGTAAATGTGAGGGACCTTGTTAAAAAAAAAGGCGGGGACGGGATAAACCTACAGCAAATACTTGCTTCACACTATTTTAAAAAATATTTACATGCCGCTTTTCAACAACAAAAAAAGTTCACAAGGTTGCTTAGATAGCAGAATAAATGGAAAAAGAAAGCGTTCTTTGTTTCAATGGGATTTACAATCTAGAATGGGGTCTCCAAACCCCGGCCCGGGGGCCAGATGCAGCTCGCAGCAAGCCTCTTTCTGGCCCGCGGCCAACCTCTTGTCCCCTGAAAGCCTCTGGCCCGCTCAACTGAACATGACCAGAACTGTGCTCTGATTGTGTCTGGAGGGTGTTCTGAGGGCCAGAGAGGTTGAATGAATGAGCCCATTCATTCATCTATTCACTCATCTAAGTTCCATCTCTAATTTATTTATTTAAATTTTATATTTAAATTTTTTTTCCGGAACTCCACACCATGCCAGATATTTGATGTGACCCTCTGGCCAAAAAGTTTGGAGACCCCAATCTAAAACAAAGAGTCACACTAGTAAGGAGCTGCTCGAAAAGACAATACCCTGGGACAGATAGGGACAATTCATCTCCCCTTTGCACTTTAAAGGTGCCTCTTTACTTAGAAGGAGGAATTCTGTGTCTGATTGCATGTCTGTGCGTGTGTGTCTGTGTGCATGGGTACACATGTGCCTTCTGAACATCTTGCAAACAGGTCAGTGCATATCCTGAAAGCTAGAGCCTATATCCTGAACTGAAAGCATGCAGATGAACTCACTGAAAACCCTGCATTGACTTTCAGGTGTTTGTTCATTTAAACAATTTTCACCTCTCCTATGCTGGAAAATGTGAACCCAGTAATCTCTGGATTAAGTTTAAGAACAAGCCAGGGTTTGTCTGCTCTGGATTCTTACAAAGTTTCAGCTAGTTCCAGGTGTGAGAATCCAGGGTTCTGGTTCAAACCAGCACAGCCCTGGACTCACAGGTTAGTTCTGTTAGAAAGACAACGCATTCAGAGACTGCCAAACTGTGTGAGAAGGAAAATGGTTTGACTGGATGGAGGATAGGGGCAAGAGAATGCAGCAGACAACTGGCATTCACTGGCAGTTGGGAACATGGCATATAGACTGGGGCTAAGCAGGCATCTTATCTCTTCCCTACACCTAAATGGGAAGACAATCATGTAGGCAGCTTTGCTTGTGTTGATGCCACAAATGGCTCTTCTCCTCTAGCTGGGTGGAGGGGGAAAAGTGCTTGAGGTCCAGAGATCTGATGCAGCTGATCTCCCCAGTTTAGAAGTATTTGCACAGGTTCTCAGGTCTGTTTCTTTCTAGAGTTTCCTACCTATCCAGATAGCTGGTGAAGGTGCTGCATGCGCTCTTCTCTAAGCAGGAGCTGTGCTTGTCTTTACAAAGGATGTTTCCTGCACTCCTGGTTGTGCACCATGGGCAGATGCCATCCCTCAGGTGCAATCCAGCCCTTGACTTGGGCTGGTGCAAGTCATTTTCACCTCCTTGGGAGGAAGCTGGGCTGGCGCTCAGAGGGAAGCGCTGAGACTGGGAAGCGCTGGCCTGCAGAGGCTGAAAGAAACCTCTGTGCTGACTTCGTCTGAGCGCCTTGCGGCATGGCTGCACCGACGCAAGGCTCTGAAGTAGGTGGGGGACGGCGAGGAGGCGGGAAGGAAATGTTCCTGGATGGGGGGAGGGTGGGTGGTGGGCAGCCCCGGGGGCAGGTGGGCAGGGAGCGGGAGGTGGGGCTCAAATCTGGCACTTATTCCGGATCCCAACCCCTGCTCCCAGGGAGAATGGAGCAGCTCCAAGTCGCTCCACTCTACTCAGACTTGCGCCACCTCAAGAGGTGGCACAAGTCCGAGGAAACCCATAGGGGCCAGCGGCCCTTACCTGGAGGTAAGAGGAAATGTTTTCCCTTGCCTCTGGCTGAGCTGCTCATGGCCCCTATCCTGCGCTGGATACAGCGCAAGCCTCTTGGCTTGCCTGTTCCAGCACAGGGTAGGATTGTGCCCAAACTCAAAGCAATATTTAAAAAAACAAACCAAACATTACCAATTTTGATTTGAAGTGCATCTTTTAAAGCAGTGATTTTCAACCAATGTGCTATGTCACATTGGTGTGAGGCAAATGATTCACAGGAATGCCAGGGGAGTTTGGGGGCAGGTCATTTATTAGTAGAGCCACTGGGAGATGAAACCTCACCTCACTCCGCTGGCAATGCAGTGGGCTGTGT
Source organism: Tiliqua scincoides (assembly GCF_035046505.1). Taxonomy (NCBI): domain Eukaryota; kingdom Metazoa; phylum Chordata; class Lepidosauria; order Squamata; family Scincidae; genus Tiliqua; species Tiliqua scincoides. Next base: position 127,539,967 of record NC_089822.1, on the reverse strand, counting down.
CAATTGTTGAAAAAATTGATGGTGTGCCTTGATAAATTTAGCGCCTTGCCAGCATGCTGTGAAATGAAAAAGGTTGAAAACTGCTGGTTTAGAGGATGGTTTTAAAGAATTTCAGATCTTTTGGTGCATTCCCTTTTTGTGGAACTTGCTTCCTAAGAAAACCTGCTGGGCTGACTTGCTGGTGGCATTGAGGAGCTTGGAAAAATCTTCTTGTTTAGACATGCACTTTTGCCCCCTAGCTAGGACTGGAACTGCTGCTCTTATGAACTGGCCTGAATTAATTGTTTCTTGTGGTGTCGGTTTTCTTTCTTTAGCCTAATTTCCAATTGTGTGTTTTACATTTTTGTGTCTTTTTTGCAGGCTACCCTAACGGCCTCTTTCAAGGCTAAAAGGAACAATATGCATTTTGCAATGCATTAAAAGATAGGGAAATAAAAGCCAGCCTGGCAAATTTAAGACTTCTATGAAATGCTCAACTCCCCAAAGTCAACCACATCCATTAGAATGAGGTTACTTAACTGGATTTCACTAACAGATGCACATTATTATTGTTGGCTTGAATAGAGAACTGGGTTGGTTAAGTTGCTGCACACAGTAATTATCTCACCATGTAGATAATGTATGCAGATTAAACACCCGCCTGCAAGGACTTGGGTGTTTCTGGTCCCGTCTACTGGCTTTTTGATTCTGAGCGACTGGGACTTCATATTAGCTGAGTAATTCATGTGCGGTGTCTCTGATGTCTGAATGTGGCTGTTTACTTTTTAATCTCACCTTGTAAAGCAGACTCACCCTGCCCTATCCCAGACACATTAAGTCCATCACTTTCATAAATCTGATGAAATAGGCTGTTGACTATAAGGGCTTTAGCTCAGTGACAGAGCAACTGCTTTGCACGTACACCATTCAATCCCTGGGATCACCAGGAAAGGGCTAGGAAAGGCCGCTCCTGCCCTGAATTTCTAGATTGCTGCTCCAAGTCGCTCTGGACAATGGCTAAACCTAAATGGATCAATGGTTTGACTCAGGCTAAGGCATATTCATACAGGCCCACAACACTGTTGTTTTTGGATAGGACAAACTACTGTATATAGGTTAAGCATAGAAAAATAGACTCTTGACATACTACAATCTCATCTCAGCTCTGAAGTTGCTCCTGGTTTATAAAAACCACTAGCCTCTTGCTCAAATGACAGTCCTGCTTTCACCCCTAAACCTCCCTTTATTTGCAAGCTGATCTGTTTGCTTATTTTTCACTAGTCTGTATCCTTCCAGTTTACCAGAGTTATCCAAGACAGCTATCAGCCACAAAGATGATCATTATTTTATTTTTGGTTCTATATTTTACCCCTTCCCTAAAAATGAAAGCTCTCAACCTGGATATTTATTTATGTTTATTGTAAAAGATTTATGTTGCACCTTTCTTCAAAGATGCTTATGAAAGAGATTAATAGACAATAAAAACCATAACAACAAGCCAGCAGAGCAAATTCCAGAAACTTATTCTACTTCAAAGAGAAAAAGAAAAATCAAGGGAGCAATAAAATTAACCAATCAAGTATAATCAGAGAAAGCCTGTCAACAGGTAAGTTTTCAGTGTCCTCTGGAAAAAAATAGGAAGAAGAGAGCAAAATGAACCTCCTACAGGAGGGAATTCCAGAGGGAGGGGGAGACCAAGGAGAAGGCCCTCTCAGGTGTCCTTCATCAGCCATGTTTTGGAGAGAAACACACAACAGCACCTTCCCAGTGAATCTCAGGGAATGGGCAAACTCATGTGGAGGAAGGTGGTCTCGGGTACCTTGGTTCTAAGCTGTTTAGGGTTGTAAAAAAGAAATAACTAGAACCACTGACGAACTTGCCCCTGTGACGCCCGGAGCCAGGACCACAGGGTGCTGCCCCTCCCCCACCAAGAGCCCCCCACCCCTGTTGTCAGGGGGTCTTCAGAGGACTCCAAAAGGATAAAAATCACTACTACTGCTTTTTGGTCAAAAACTGAAAGTAGCAATTTTTGGCCTTCAGGAGGGCTGGGGAGGCCACACGCAGCCTCCCTGGCTCTCAGAAAGCCCCTGGACAGGGGCAGGGGTGTGAGGAAGGTGGCACCACCTCTGGAGACATGGTGTCCTGGGGCATTTGCTCCCCTTGCCACTGCCGCCCCCCCCAGAATGTCTCTGACTAGCACCCTGAATTGTTCCCAGGAACAAACTGGCAACCAATGCAGCCAGAACAACAGAGGCACAAAACAACATCTCACACTTGATAAAATTCTGGCAGTGGCATTTTGTACCAGTCAAAGCTTCCAAAGGGACTTCAAAGGCAGCCCCACAGAAAGCACATTACAGTAATCCAAACAAGAGGTGACCAAGGCATGGATACCCAAAGCCAGGCTGAACTAAGACCAAAATCCCCAGAGCTGGCACACCTGTGGAAGCTAGGCAAAAGCATCATGGGTCACATTGGTGGCTTGGACCAGTGGTTCTCAAACTTTTTAGTCCTTTTCAATAGGTAGATGTGCCGTCACTGAATCAGCAGCTCTCTTGACCAGGAGAATCTAAGATGACAGGATTTAATTTCAGTTTGTTTGCTCACATCCAGCCCTTCACCAATCCAAGACACTTTGGGCAGATTCCTAAATTGCCCTTGGGCCAACACAAGTCCCTTGTGCCAGCCCAGGAGGATCGCAAACGTGCCGTAAAGCATGTTTGTGCTTCCCCTATAGTCGGCTGGGCTGGTGTACGGCTGAATCCAGCCTCTGCGCCGACTGAGACAGGGAGCCTTGCGTTGGCCAAGCTCAGCTGATGCAAGGGTCTGGGGTGGGCAGCCAGGAGGCAGGAAGCAGGGCTGGAACCCAGCAGATATGCCGGATCTTAGCCCCTGTTCCTGAGCAGCACCGAGCGGCTGCATCCACTCTGCTCTCCTTATGCTACCCCCAGAGGTGGTGCAAGTCTAAGGAGACCCATAGGGGCTGCAGTAGCTTACCCGGAGGTAAGAGTTTCCCTTTGCCTCTGGCTGAGCCACTTTGGGTCCCTATCTTGTGTTGGATACAGTGCAGGCCTCCTGGCCTACCTGCTCCAGCGCAAGACAGGATTGTGCTATAATTTGATGTATCCACTTCTCCAGCTGAGGATGGCAAAGAAGTAAAACTGGGTGTCATGCGCATACTGATGACACCCCATGCCAAAACCCTAAATGACCTCCCTTAGAAGTTTCATGTAGATGTTTAATGCATGGGGGACAGAATTGAGTCCTGAGGAACACCATAGGTCAAAAACAGTAGTGCAGAGCTGAACTCCCCTAACACTACCTTTTGAAATCTATCCTCCAAGGAAGACCAGAGTCATCATAAAGCAGGCTCCCAAAACCCATCTTGGCCAGATGTTCCAGAAGGATACATGATCAATAGTATCAAATGTCACTGTGGTCCAGAAGAACTAACAGGAACATCTAAGACCTGCCCTAGATTGACCAATTGAGCTACCAACATTATTTCAGTTGCAAAACCAGGTCAAAAACCAGAATGAAAAGGACCAAGATAATCAGTCTCTCAATCTCAGGAGTTGACTCACTGCTCCCTTGAGCATCTTGCCCAGGAATGGAAGGCTGGAGCTGCAGAAAAGATTCCAGGTTCCAGTGTGGACTCCTTAGAAGGAACATTGCCCAAGAGCACCCCAGCAGCTGAGGCAGTGAAGTAGACAGCAGAGTGGGTACTAAAGCAACAAAATCCGTATCCTATCTCAAACATCCAGAAAAAACTCAAAACAGGATGACTTCTGGATCCGGCACTGACAGGGGGATGGACTCACAACAGGGTATCACAACTGCTGCGGTATCCTAGAGCTCGAAGACTGCAATTCCTCTTGCTTCTGCAAACCAGGTCACAGTGATACATGCCAGGTTCAGTCTGTTCATTCAGGATCTTTCCTGGTTGGACGGAACAGGAGGAGTTGCATGTCTGCCAGCTGTGTCCTCTGGGTTTGGAGGATACTGCAGTAGCCCTGCCTGTGGGGGCAGAGAGGTGGACTTGGAGAAGATCCTGTATGGCCAAGGTCTTATGATTGACCAATCTGGCAACCACGGGGGCTGCCATTACGACGACTAAGGCCCATTCGGTTCAGAGAGCAACTGGATGAGATAATACACTTGGCAGCAGCCCTGTGGGGAAGGATGTACCAGTGCATTCTATGGAATGTTTCTGTGCAGGACTGCAAGAGGAGAAGGGGAGTACCTTACAGACCACATAGCTCCCTCCTCCACAGCTGGGAGGCAGCTCTCCCCAAGCGAGCAGTGCTGGCTGGAGCCTCGGCTCCCATTTCTACCAGCCATCAGAGCCACAATCAATGTTTAATTAGATGCGATTTAATTACCCGCTTGCTCAGCCGTCACCGGTGCTGACAAGCCAAGCTCAGGTTTCCAGCATTGAGAGGATAGAAAAGACGTCAAAGACAGGATGTGTGACCAAGCCCGACCCTCCCCCACCTGCAGCACTTAGTTTTCACCCTCAGCCCTTCAGCTGTGCAGAATGCAGTTAATCTTTTATTGAGCTCAAAAAGTGAGCAAGGACAAAGGTAACTGATGGGGCTCCTATTCCCAGTCAACTTTAAAAGCACTCATCATACCTTCCCCCAGAAAGGAAAAGGGTTAACCATTCCTCCTGATCAGTGGAATGTGCTAGGGATGAGATTCCGCTCATAAAACCTGTGGTCCATCCACACTGCTGAGTAAAACCAGTGCTCCATTCATAGTGATTGGCAGGAGTTCTTTGGGATTTGAGACCAGGGATCTGGGTCCTTCTGCATGTGAAGAAGGCACATTACAACCCAGCTATGGCACTTTCTTCCCACAGACCTACACACCCACATTCTCATATGCTGCAAACATGTTTTGGGACACTGTCCTCTCCACTCCCTAAACTATGCACAGATGGGCATTAGTTATGCAGTGGCGAGAGAAATGCTCAATGCATGTGTGCTCAGGGTACCCTCACCGCCACCCCTTTTATTTCACATGGACCTAGGCATGGAAGCATGGAAGTAGCTTCCACAGCCGAGACAACAAGATCAGGAACAAAGCTCCACTGCGGACTGAGCTACAGGCAGTTCAAGGGGACCTGCCTGCTGCCTTCTGGGAATGTGAGGTACCTCACACACTGTGCACGCCCACTCCCTCTCCCTTCAGGCACCAAGAAGCTTTGTACCTGCACGGTCTGAATCGCTTTCCCCAGTGCTGGAGGATGGGCTACCCACTGGTCCCGGCTTGTCTCCCTCACGGGCTCCTGATTCCTTCTGCCGCGTCCTGGCCGCTTCAATTCCCTTTACCCGCCGGGCGTGACGGTTCCCTTTGTAGTGTGCTTCGGCTTGGCTCTGTGCAAAGAAGGCAGAACATAAAGTAAGGTCAAGCAACCTATAAATCTGGACTGGTGTGCCTCTGTCCTGTCCTCTCCTAACCTTCCTTTCCACATATCTCTGTCCATATCACTTATCATCAGCATGAAACAACAGCAGCACCACTTGCCCACATTGTTCAAAATGTCAGGAATTGAAACTGCACCCAGGCAGCTTATGTGGTACATTTGCGGCCTTTCCCGAGCTTGTTAACACTCATGCCTGGCTTATTCCAGGATGCCCAAGCACACCCTGAGACTTCATTAGGCTGTCATATAAGTATATCCAGGATTGCTACATTTTTTTTTCTTCTGTGACAGAAGCTCTCTGGTGCCTTAATTGCTGTGTGGTGACTAGAAATTCAGCAGGTGCAGCTCATTCCAGCTTGGAGATGCAAAGAGATGGGGGGAAAAAACCGCAGCTGCTAAATTTCTACTTGTCATGCAGAAGACACACTGGCTCTGTCAACAGAGGAAAAAGAAAGGTGACAATGCTAAGTGGTCACCTGTCAGTTAGATGACTGCATTGCACTCTATGCGAGGTTGCCCTTGAAAAGTATCTGGAAATTGCAACTGGTGCAGAACACTATAGCCAGATTGCTATAGGTCAAGCAGGGGGAGCATATTACTCCTATCCTGCAGGGATTACACTGGCTTCCCATCAATTTCTGGATCCAGTTCAAGGTGCTGGTCCTTACCTTTAGAGCCCATTATGGTTTGGGCCTTTGATAACTTTAAGGAGTCTTCTGCCATGTGAAATTGCCAGCCAGCTTTGATTGTCCAGGGAGGCCTTGCTCCACATGACAACACCAAAGGGGTTTGGTTGGCATACACATGGGACAGGATCTCCTTTATGGTAGCCCCCAAATGTGGAACCTCCTTTCCCAGGAGATTCAGGGGGCCCCATCTTTTTTTATCTCTAAGATATTGTTAAAAAGATACTTGTTCCACCAGGTATACAAGCTGTAGCTGACTGATGTTTATCTGCTGCAGCTATGATATGCTTCTGATTTTGATTTGTTTTTGTGGTTTTATGCTACCTCCCTGAGTTACAAACAACCAACTTACAGGCATCTGAGTTACAGACAGCTGCACTGGCATTTTTATAAAAGTGTAGTATGTCCTTTGCAGTGCTTTTTGGAACTGGCAGTGTCTCAATCTAAGTACATTTCCAACTTCCAGTCAGACCTCCAGAATGGAACCAGTATGTAAGTCGGTATGCATGTTTATTTATTTTTAATATTTATGAACTTCTTGGAGACCATTTTGAGAGAAAGCTGGTATATAAATAGGAATAATAAATAAAAGCTGTTCCAGGCATTGACAGCACCCACAGACATCTAGATGCGCAAATGCCTCATGTTGTAGATGGTATACCTGAAGCTGCTATATTTGAAGGGGAAAACGCACAACAAAGATTTGCAGCCTTTAGATGCAAATTTGGCTTGCAAGTCTTTCCAGCGCAAATCCACCATGAGGTAGTTTAGCAACTGAAAAGAAGAGAAAAAAAGTGGTATCTGGAGATTCTTTAAAATTCCAAAGTAGCAAATATTTATTTCCAGATTAATGCCTGAGACAGAATGCCTGAGAAACAAAGCATGGGCTCGTAGTTAATACCCATGTTCCTTCTACCTCTGGGTGCTCTGACACTCCCCCAAGCTGAATCTGGTTCTAATTCTTGGGACATGATGTGAAGGCACATGATGCAACCACCTTGCTGAAGCTCAGCAGGTCTGGGTCTGGTGAGTGCTTGGATGAGAGCCCCGTGTATGCCATTTGTGTCCTATGATAAAAATGTGGGATTTAAATGTACTAAAATATATCATTAGTTTTTGGTGTAGCTGAGCCCCCACTTCCATTTCCTGTATCTGTCTGCCATCCTTCCATAGTCGTGTGCATTACTCCTCCTGCACTGAGTTTTGCCTGCCAGACTACTGTCCACCATCATAAATTAGTCTCATTGCCTAAGTACTTTGGACAAGGCTTTGAGCTTTTTACCCCATCCTGGATGATTAGGGTGGTGGGACGTGACATGACAAGAATGCTGCCACAGCTCCATGTCTCGTTCTTGCTCATGAATGGATACCGAAACCTGTGACATGATGTCATTGTCTTGTGCTTTTTCACACCCCTCACTTACCATCATTGATGCTTGGGAAGAGAAAATGCACAAATTGATGTCATTCCATATGTTGTGGTACAATATATCTTACAAGAAAGAAGGGAGACAGACATGGAGCTGGGAAAACTTCCATGGTGCTGTACTTCTGTCCTGACAGTGCAAGCCTATACATGCTTTCTCAAAACTAACTACCACTGATTAGAGTGAGCCTTAATTCCAGGGAAATGGGACTGCAACCTTACTCAGATCTTACACACACTTCATCTTGTATCAAGTTACTACTCAGATCAAATTGCGTAGTAATTTTGTTTTTGGGCTTTCTTTTAGTGTGTGCTTTGGTTCCTCTGCTGCTCATGTCATCTGTAGCTATTTTAGGAGGGGTCGCAGTTCAGTGGTAGAGCATATGCTTTGCACACAGTACGTTACAGGTTCAGTCCCCTGCATCTCCACTAAGAAGGGTGGGAAAGATCTCTGCTTGCGTCCTTGAGAGTCCTGCCAGTCAGAAAATATTGTGCTAGAGATACCAATGGTCTTCAGCCAGCAAAAGAAAACTTCATATGTTCATGCATGTTATTCTGAGAGTCCTTGAATATAATGCAACTTGTTGACTTCCTGCAAGATGGGAGTTAAGGGGATGTGGAAAACCTTGGCTTAGGCAGGAGACTGGAAAAAAGATCAACCCAATTGTTGACATCCTTAAAATTTAGAGATTTCTAAATCCAGACTTACAAAGATTGCCAGTTTCTTACACACATTCTATCTTCCTGATAAATTGCATTTGGCTTTAGGAAGAAGCGATATCACTCTTTTCAATGGCTTTCTGCATATCTGTCGTCCATGATCTCATCACCATCCTACTGAAGTTGCTGCTATGGCAAAAGGTTGACTTATCTGAACCCAGATCTGGAGTCACTGTCTCCCCAAAGACTCACCTCAGAATTGAAGCGGATCTGGCAGACGTTGCAAGAGATAATGGGGCGCTTGGCCTTGGCTACGGGTACCCCAAAGGTATGGTTGATCACTGCCTTCTGCACCGGGTCCATCTGCCAGGGAAAGGGAGGAAGAAACAGAGTTTGTGGTCAGCGATTACACCTGCTGCTCATAAATTCTTCTTATTCACTTGTCTAACAGAAGGTCAAGTCACATGACCATCTCACCCTTATGGTAGTCAGAGTTTTCAGGTTCAACAGCCCACAGCAAGGTGGTTGTGTGAGTGCCACCACCCTAGCCTGCATCCAGCTCATCTCAAAATTTTGGCAACACAATTTTGAAGGGATCATCATCTTGTGTTCAAAGTCAACCTGTGCTGAGTAGTGGCAGTGGCAAGTACACAACCATCTCAACCTAGGTTTATGTGGCTGGAAGTTAGCAGATCCCAAATGGTCAGGCCCAGCCAGAACAGGGGTGGGTGAAGTAACCTGCCTCAGTTGTCAGATTTCAGAATACCACTTGAATGACAGCAGTAACTTATTGTTGTTTTTTAATCACTATGGGGAGGGGGTGCAATTTGGAATTTTTGTCTTAGACAGTGAAATGTCAGGTTGTCTCTGATGATTGCTGCAGTCAGAGGGGATTGGGTGATCTGCCCCAGAGATGTTGCTATGACTGCTATGAAAGAGGTTCTGCATTATACACAATGGTCAACCTGGGCACTGCAGTGGGGAAATGGAACATCAAACACAAGGCAGTCTTTAGGGATCAAAGGGACACGTAAGCACCAATGCAAGACAGTTGGGCATCAGTGTGGGGGAAAGAGGACCACATCAGGGATGCACTGAGAGCTGGTTTAGTGATGCGACTAAGCACATGAGTCAAGGCCCCTGCTTCACAGCTCAGCCATAATCTAACATCCCCCATGTAGCCAGAGAGTTCACTTGGCTAGTCACTCCCACCCTGACCTACCTCATAAGCTTGTTTTGAGGATCACATGGAGAGGGAAGAAACACACTAATCACCCTGTGCTTCTTACAGGAAGGGTGAGAAACAAACATAATAGACAAGATCCTCCTCTCTAGATGGTGTTAGGCAAGCAAATTCCTCTCCACTTGGGCCTTCATCTGACACACTCGAGGGAGAACAATACAGATTTTATTTCTCTCCCACCTGTATCCCACCCTTCCTCCAAGGCACCAGTGAAGCTCTCCCTTTATGTTCTCACAACAAGCCTGTGGAGTAGGTTAGACGTTAGACCAACTGATGACGACTTACCCAGGGCCACCCAGCAAGCAGAGATCTGAACATGAGCCTCTCTGCTCCAAGCTCCACACTATGCAATATATCATGTTAGCTTTTGGAACATTCAACTCCCTTCCTCTTTGATTGCTGAGATGATGAATACTCTACAAATGCTAAGAATGGTTAACAGAGCATGCCAGCCCAAACTGCAGGGGCTTATAAGATCCTTGCAACAATATATTATTTTCCCCTCAAAAGAGTCAGTCTGGGGTGGGGAGGACTAGAGAAGCCAGGGAGTTCAACCCCAGCAGAACTGCACAAGAGAATGCTATAGAAATGACGTCTTAAGTCTGGCTTCAGCTTCCTTGCCCTGACCCAAGGGGTTCCAGCCAATCTTTTCTGTATTCTGAAACTCCAGCCCATGATGACTGAAGATCACATCTAGCTTTCTATCAAATCTGGCAGCTACAGGAATGAAGCCAAGGCCAGACTCCATCCATTAACAGCAGGTCAGAGATCTGGGTGTTTCCTGGGTTACTGCTCTGGCTAATCTCTTTCACACTCCCACATCATGGGAGAACCATCACTCATTCCAGTCTCTCCCCCTATGTCATGCATCCTCGACCTGCTTCTGTACTCCATCAAACACTGCGTTGGATGACGCTGCACTGAGGAAATTTCTTCCCAGAAGAACTGCAATCTTTGTGGCACTTCCTTCCCTGAGCCCTCCAGGATAATTCACAAGACCTGCACTGTTCCCATCTCTACCATTGTTAGCAATTGCAAAACTCTGATTGGCTGGCTGGTCAACCAAGAGCCTCACAGAGATGCAGCTGTCCTGGAGCTACTGCAAAAGACCCCTTCCATTGGCTAGAAGAATCTCCTTGAGACACTTGGCAGTGCAGAACATAATTAATAAATTCTTGGTACAAAGCTGAAGCAGAGCCCAGGCTTGGTTGACTGTTTGGCCCCGTCCCTGGGATTACGATATAATTGTCAACAGGCAGCTGTTGGAAAGGCAGGAGCTCAAACCAACGCCAATTGGCTCATCACAAAGATTCAGAATGTGGAGAGGAAGGCAGAAATTGAGGACAGTGCACCATATGGAGACCCTCAAGATAGGTTGGCCAGTTCACCCCAGGTAGTGGATCAAGGCCTACGTGGCCATACATCTCCTCATGGTGTTTTCACACAGGAAGCTGAAAGCACCTCTTGCTACAGATGGGTTTGTGATGTGAATGTAAAGCTTACAATCATCCAAACACTCAACTGTTTATAAAATCCCCTCCTCTACATTCTCTTCCACATGAAAAATGGATTATCATAAGTAAAAGTGAAGTTGAAAATGAGGCAAGTTTAATATGTGCAAATGTTAACCAGTTCACAAAAGGAGAGGGGGATATAGTCCATACATCATTCTGGGAACTGTCATTGTTGAAATGTCACTTCCTGAAGGTTTCTTCCCACAAAAACTTGAACTTCACTTAAATAGCTCATTTACAGCCCAATTCTATGCATGTCTATTCAGAAGTAAGTCTCATTAGAGTCAATGGGGCTTACTCCCAGGAAAGTGTGGATAGGATTGGGCTGTCAAAATACTCTACTACCATGAATGGCAATGGCCTGGTCAGATCCGCAGTCTTGCATTGCCCTTCTTTTTTGCCACTGGCCTGCCAAATGGAGCCTTTCAGAGAGGTTTTCTAATGGCAAATTTATGTCACTGTCCCCATGCACTGAGGCATTTTTATCTGCCAATTTCTTTTAACAGAAGCTAAATCAGGCTCCTCCACGTTCCCAAAAGCGAGCTACTTCACAATCTTGCCTCAAGCTCTTCCCCCATTTCACTGGCAAACCTGGATTTATGGGTTGGAAAGTATGTTGTAATCACACAAATTTAGTTTTAATTAAGGGGGAAAAAGTACAACAAACTAAGGTGTGCCATTCTGAGAAGAAGTGGCATTTATGTACTGAAATGCACAAAGACTTGATCTAGGACAGTGAAGAGAAAAATTAAAATTCACTGAAATAGCTGGGCTGGGCACCTTCTCCACTAGTAAAGATCCCTGGTAAATAGGGAGAGCCTGTGACATTCTGAATGCGATCTCCCTGACCATGTGAACTGGATCTTGCTTTTCCTGTGAGACATCCTGGTGCTACACTTGCCTCCTGTCTTTGGTAGAAAGTACTGTATGAAGGAGGGAGCAGGCAAGCCCAAGGCCTGTTCCCAGTTTCATCCCAGGGCCATGTAAAGCAGAACAACCACTAAGTTGCACCTTTCCTCAGGTTTTCTTAGTCTTCAGCATTTCCAAAGTTGACCCATTGAGCCTGATAACTCCAAATAGCAATGTTCAGGAAGTTGATATACAGGTTTATTTGTGTTCATTGAAGTGCTTTTGTTGGGAATCACAATGCTGGAAATATTGACCAAGGATGACAAAGGACACTTTAAAAAGCCTCCATATTCCCTCCTGGTTTTTCCCATTTGCTATGAATTTGTCTAGTCCTTTTCTGCTGTCAGTTACACTGCTTTTCAGTATTAATCCTTGTGGCTGAGAGTTCCACCAACCAATTCTGCATTACATGTAAGAAAATTATGCAGCATGTTTGTCTCATTGGTCTCCCTAGGAGTGTGAGAAAGATTACAGTTTCCTACTAAGGGCACAATCCTATCCTGCACTGGAACAGGTAAGCCAAGAAGCTTGTGCTGTATCCAGTGCAGGATAGGGGCCAGAAGCGGCTCAGCCAGAGGCAAGGGGAAACTTTTCCCCTTATCCCTGGGTAAGGGCCGCTGGCCCCTATGGGTCTCCTTGGACTTGTGCCACCTCCTGAGGTGGCACAAGTCTGAGGAGAGCGGAGTGACTTGTAGCCGCTCTGTTCTCCCTGGGAACGGGGGTTGGGATCCAGTATAACTGGATCCAGCCCCGTCTCCTGCTCCCCGCCCGCCCCTGGGTCCACCCACCGCCTACCCTCCCCCTGCCCAAGAACGCCTCCTTCCCGCCTCCTCCCCGGCCTACCTTTTCCTCTTGCATCTGCCCAGCTGGGCTGATGCAAGTCAGAGAGAGGAAGCCAGTGTGGAGGCTTGTGCCAGCCTCCACAAGTCGCCGCTTCTAGGAGCGCCGGCCTGGCTTCCTCACAAGGAGGTGCAAAAGTGCCTTACAGCAAGTTTGCGACCTTCCTGGGCCAGTGCAAAGGACTTACGTAGGCCCAAGGGTGCATTTGGATTGCGCCCTAAAACATATAAAGTCAACAGTGTATTATTCTGAGGGAACACTGAGCCCATGCACATAACCAAACAAGTCCTATGAAAAGCATTCTCCCTTTGAGACAGCTTGGTCATCTGTTTCCTCCTAAAGAGAATCATATTTGGTAACATTATAGAGCACAGGAGCAGTGTGCCAGAACTGTACTCCCCTGCAGCTTATCCCCTATGACCCTTTGCAAGCTTCCTCACTTAATCCCACTCTGTCCACATGCCCTAAAGGATCTGTCACAGATTCCTAAAGAAAGTCTTAGTCCTCTTTATGGTGAAGGTGAACACCCAAAGCACAGCCAGACAAGGCCCTAACCTTCCAGTCAACAAACCATTCATAAGGAGCAGATATCTTCTCCTTCATTTTAACACTGTTCTTAACAAGCTCTTTAAGGTTATAGCCATTCCTGCCCAGCACAGGCAAGGAAGAGAACTGTGGAAGCAATGGTGACTAGTCACACCAGAGTGTCACTTAGGACCTTTGCAACAAGTTCCCAACCTTCCTGAAAGTTGCCAAGCAACAGAAGGTCATCAAAGCAGATGAGCAGAATGGGCCATGGCCAAGCCCTGCAGGGCCTTTCCAGGCATGTGCTAGGAAGACAAGAATTTCCCAGCCTCCTAGAAGAGGGGCCGCCCTGTTCTGAACACGAGAGAGAGGAAGAGAGAGAATGAGAGCCTGCTCTCTGTTCCTAGCCCAGCCAGTAACAGAGTCTGCCAGCTCAACAGACCCTGGGGCTCCTCTAGAAACTGGAACCACTTTACAGGCCTCCACAGGGATGGGGAGGGTAAGGAAGGTGCGGCAGCTGTTTAAACAGCTCCCACTCCATCCCCCATGTTCAGGAATCACTAAGGGATGTGAGTGGCAGGGAGGGGAATTACACCCTGTTGAAATGATTTGCAGGCGCCACGTTGTGTCTTAGACTAAGGCAGCATCTTCCCAGATCCTTAGAAATCAGCTATTAAAACAGCAGAAACATGTGGTGTAAAGGTGCTGGAGAGGACCATTTTAGACTGCAGGTGCATGGAAGGGAGGTGGCATTTTTAAAAAAAAATATATTTTATTTGATTTAAGGCATGGGTACAGGGAAAATCACAGATATATATATATATTCAGGGTAATACAGAGGGAAAGACACTAGGGAATCACAGAACTGCAGCCAATACTGTCTTATTTCTATAATTATCATCTCTTCAATCAATATTTCATAATCGTTTATCTAACCATTCATATAACGGGTTTCACAATCTCTGTATTCTTTCCATCTTGCCATCCCTCAATCTTTCCGTCAACACATCCATTTCGACAATCTCATATAGTTTCTCAATCCACATCCCTACACCAGGAATTTCTGAATTCTTCCATAACCTGGCATAGACCAATCTTGCTGCAATGATCATGTATAACAAAGTGTGTTTGAAATCATTGTTATATCCTTCAGGGAAGATATTCAATAGAAACAATTCTGGCTGTAAGGGTATTACACAATTGAAAATAACTTGAATATTTATATGAATTTTTTTCCAAAACTCTCCTGTCTTAGGGCAAAGCCAGGGAGGTGGCATTTTTAATATCTCATCCCAGACACTGGCATGTCAAGGAAAAGAATTTGTCTAGTCTTCAACTTGACATAGTAGCTTTTGTGTTCAAGGAGTAGGTTTTTTTTTCTTTTTATGTTCAAACATATATTTCCCTCCCTGCGGTCTGAAGTGCTACAGTCCAACAAGTATTGTATAATGCAATTCTTCTGTGTAGTTCAGCTCTTACCAACATAGGTCAGGTATGATTGGTATATAGGACTCAAAGAATGGAATAAATGGATTCTCTTGTGGGTACATAGCTGCTACAGCCATGAATTAGTTATTAATGTACTAGTAAGAGAATACAATATCTGGAATTTATCTGCATTGAGAATTTCAACCAGATCTAATCCCAGGCATGGCTGTCTTCCCCAAAGAAGTCTACGAATTGTAGTTCTGAGGATGGTAAATGATCTCACTCACAGAAAACTCCCACTTCAGACCATAGAAGACATAATTGGGAGACACTGTCACCAATACCCAATTTGATTATCCACCAACCCATTTTCACAACAAAATATTCTCAACTGGATGAAAAAAGGATAGCAATTATGTAAAACATGGAACCATATTTTAAAAAAAAACAACAAAGAATCTCCACCCAAATTTAAACAAAGAATCCACTAAAGTGGACCATTACATCAAGAAGCCTCTCATAAATCTTGTTTTAAAACCATGCAATGCTCAGCTTTGCCAGAGAAAGAGCGGCAAGTGAATGGGACAACATTAATGTAGTTCTGGGCATTTGCTGCTAAAAGAAGCAGCTTGCCCTTGTGGCCTGAGTTAGTTGTGGTAGAGGACAGCAAGGAGTCTGCCTTGGGATTAAGTGCAGGCTGTGGCTAGAAGGGGCAGACACATCATCATACCAAAGGCTCAACCCCAGTACTGTAGGTAAGACACCCATTTTAGCTGTCACAGCCAAACCATGATGTCCACTGAGAACATGCTGTGGACTTGTGTGCTTCAACCTGTGATTTCTGATTCTAGTTTGCAAACTATGGTCAGCAGTAAAGATATTTGACCATTTTGGACACCAAGGGAAGCTACAGTGAAGGTGAACCAGAAAGTGGAGGAAAGGAAGGAGTGAGCCCACAGCCAGGGCCAGCTTTTGGGCAACTGGAGCGATTTCTTTCCAGTCGGGCCCTGTGCATGGCAAGGCCCTACACTGCCCTTTCTCCATATTTGCATGAAAGCTGCGTATCTCTCGGCCACCCTCCCACTGTTTCCTTGTCTTCTTCCATAGCCTCGTTCTGGATGCTGTGCCTTTGGTGGCTTCCAATTGGCCCAAAATTGGTGCATGTAGCAGCAGCATGCAGGTGGTAGGGTACGCGCCCTACTCTTTTCTCACCCTTGCAGCTCCTGTGCTGTCCTTTCTCTGCGTTGTTCTGTCAAAACCCATGTTCTATCCTCTTCATACTTAAAAGAGTCTCACCTCATTCTGCAGCAGGTAGAGTGGCCAAGAAACAGCTGGGAAGGCAGTGGGGGGGGTGCACCCTCAAGTTCTTCCCGACCTGCTTCTCACCGACGGCCTCTGTGAGGCCTCGCAGGTGGGCACCAGGGCCATGATGGGGGGGGGACGGATATGGGGCAGCCAGTGGTCCACCAAGTCAGGAAAGAGCTGGGGAAACAGGGGGGCACTCTCCAGTTCTCCCCAACATGCTTCTCACCAATGGCCTTTGTGGGCATTGAGGGTGGGCACCAGGGGCCGTGGGGGGGATATGGAGGGCAGCTGGGGGCCCACCAAGTCTGTACTTCAAGAAATTCCTCCCTATTCTCTTCATTTCCATTCCCTCCTCTCCCCCGCACAACTCCAGCTCTATTTCCCCTCCCCCTCCAAACGCACCATGAGCTGGAAGTATTCTTACAGAGTTGGATACTCATCCTCTAATATTTCCCCCAGATCTCTCAAAGTCTCCTCTCAAAGAGGAATAGTCTCCTCAATACTTTCCTCGAAGAGGAATAGTTTATAAGTGATGCCATTATTATATGAGGAATGGTTTATTATATACAGTATTATACAAGGAATGGTTTCTTTATCTTTGAAAAGCCTCTCCCATTGATTTCTGAACATCAAACTAAAAACTTCTGGAACGTTGTCAGTGCTGCCCCTCCCTTTTATTGCTGCTAAAGCCCTCCCCTGTGATTATGCAAACTGGCAGATTCAGGACACAATCCTAAGTAAGTCCTTCTGTGTTCATTGGGGCTTACTCTCAGGAAAGTGTGAATAAGGATTGCAGCCTTAATAAGAGAAACCAAAATGTGCTTGCTTCATAAGTGCACGTGACTCCATTTCCTCATAATAACTCTATTATTCCATTCCGTGAATCATTACCATGTTCAGAAAAACAAAGAAAAGAGCAAGTACTGGTATGAAGGGACTGGGAGCCAGGACGTCTCATTTTGTGGGGAAGAGGGGGAATGTGTACTTGAGATCATCAATGCAGCAAGAATGTTTGAAACAGTTTGTCAATTATGTCCATTGAATCTTAAATTAGTAGGACTTTAAACTGGAACAAAATCCTAAACACCTTTGCAGAGAAAAATGCAAGAAAAACTTTTTCATAATAAAGAGAAATAATAGGTAATTTCTTACAAGTTTATATTGTTGAGAAAAAAAATGTTATTTGTAACATTTGTGATTAGTAGTTTTTTGTGAACCTGAAGGGGGCCCCGCAAAAGTGTTTCCAATTGAACACGACAGCTCCTAAGGCCAGCCCTGCCCACAGCACTCCCAATCAACCATGGTTTGGCCTTGGCATCTAAAACTGGCCCAACAGTGGCTTTCCAGCATCTCAGTCAGAAATATTTCCCAGTTCTGCTACTTGAATTCTGTGAACTAGATATGCCAGAGATTGAACCAGCATGTGCTATACCACTGTACTCAGCATGTATGAGAGCCCTAGTTCAGTTTCCTATTCGAAGGCAGGAGTCAACAGGGTGCAGCAGCAGGAGGGAGGGACAAGCACCAAGGTCATGAGGGCCTTTGAGACCCCTCGTAGAACAGCAGCTGGCGCCATTGATTGGATTTATAGGCCCTGGAATACATGGGAATAAACAAGGGAGGCCTCTGATCTGCATCAAATCGACACTAGATCCCTGGGCCATGAACAATGTCAAAAGGGCATTTGTCACTTGTGTATAATTAATATGCATACATGTGATACTGCCATGCCTGGCTATAAACACAGATCAGTCAGTCAGAAACATAAGGCACTGAAAGATACCTATCAATCTTCCAATGTTTCAAAATGAGCAAGCCTTTGGTGGTGAAGAGAGGATGGGGACCCATGCTACAAGTCCTGGACTGGGCCAGAGAAATTATGCCTCAAGATGAGACAACCACTGCACTCTACTGCTTAGAGTGCTGGACCTGAACCAGGAAGACCTGGGTTCGCATCTCAACTCAACCAAGCTTACTGGGTGATCTTAAGCCAGATGCTCTCCCTTTGCGTAGAGCAGTTCACAGGGCTGTTGTGAGGATAAAATAATTGAGAGAAACCATATGCAGCATCCTGAGCTCCTTAACGGAAGGGTAAGGTGTAAATGTGAGCAAATAATAAATGCTAGATCTGCAAGCTTCAACCAGTTTACTCAGTTGAGCTGTGCTTTAAGGAGAACTGCCATTTTTAGGTCTGATTTGTGACTGCAACAGGGCATGAAAGAGAAAGAAAAATATTAATGATGGCAGTTCCTTCCAGTACGTAATTAGTATTTGCTTATTTAAAAATGTACGTTATCTTAAACTTCCATTTACATTTTAGAAAGATTTTGCGATTATGCAAGCTTATTTATATTTAATCAATCAGATGGAAGGCAATTGATTTATCTTTTCTCAGCAGTTGAGAGCCGTAATTGCTACAGGAAGTTGTAAAGGCCACTAGTCCATGAATTAGTACATTCTGATTTTAAGAAGGATAAAACTTATCCTCCATGAAGTTCTCTGCCACTGGCTATTAGCTGTGATTGCTTGGAATGCAACTTCCATGGTCAGAGGCTATATCTCTCTGATAACCAGATGCTGGGGACAAACAGCAGCAGACAGCTATTGCCCTGCTTAGGAGCTTCTTTGGGCCATCTGACAGGCAACCATCAGAGAAAGTGCACCAGGCTAGATAGACCTTTGATCTGACCCAGCATGGCTTACATCTTGAGTGATCTCTTCTTCAAGGGTTACTGACTCTGCAAAAGCTGTTCTGAACTTCCCACTGCTTAGATAAGAGCAAAACAGTCAGAATCATAGAGGTGAAAAATGGGGGGGGGGGGAATCACAGCTGTTTTTCAAAGTAAACACCAAAAATAATATAGTTTCATAGACACCATTACAACATAAAATCCAACCCCATCTTGCTGGGGAAGATGTGAGAGATGAGGGAGGCTGCTATCTCATGTGGCAAGGATGCAAGGTCAACTCATAGCGGGGAGGGGGCTCAGAGGACAGAACTGTCATTGCAGTCAGCACTGCTCTGCAAAGGTGACTTTGGAGACTGCTATCGATTCCTTTGCAGTGCTGGCCAAGTGAAATCGGCTCCCCAGAGACTGGAAAAGATGCAGAATTAACAAATTATGGGATGATGGGAGCAGCTGTACTATTGCTTAACGTTGCATTCAGCAGTGTGCTAGATGCTGTACAGAAGTGACAATCCCTATTCTGAGAGTTCACAATTTTATACTACAACAACAACAACAAGGTATTTATATACCACCTTTCTGGTCATCAGATTACTCCTCTGACTTTATTCAAGGCGGTTTACATAGGCAGGCATTTCTAAATCCCTCAAGGGGATTTTTACAATCATAGAGGTTCTCTCTTTCAAGAACCAACAACATTTCAGAATGGATCTTCCTGGTTTGTTCTCACTTCTGGCCTCCAGTTCTCCCACGCAGGCTGACAAGCAGCTCCATCTCTCACATGGACAGCCAAGATGCTTCTTGCTCACACCAAGAGCAGGTGGAATCATTCAGCTCGGTTTTGTCAGCTGCTTCAAGGTCTTGCCATTCTCAGCCATTCAGGGAGCTGCCAGTGTCCTCGAACTGCCTTCTGATGTTATCTTCCAGCTAACGGAGGCTCTACCCTCTAGACAAGACCTCCTGCCCAGACCAGACTTCCTGCCCAGACAAGGGACAAGAGAGGTGGGGCTGGCATTCTGGTGCTGATAAACAGAAAATCCAAATGGAAATAATGCCTGTGTGCTCTTAAGCAGCATCTCCCATTTGTTTCAATGAGGCCAGGAGAACGTCCAGGTGAACTGTGCCCCTCAAATCAGATGGTCTCCCACTCTTGTTGCTTTTAAGGATGCCACTGTCTGCTGCCTTGTCTCCTGTTAGGGCTGTCTCTGGGGGGAGGCCGAGGAAGGATTGATACATAAGTAGTGGGAGAGCAGTATGACAGATGCAGGTAAGCAAAGATGGTTCTGGAAAGGCTCTGCTAAGAAGGTGGGAGATTCAGAAGGGATTCAGAAGAAGAGAAGCAATGATGAATAAAAACAGAGAGCTAACATAACATGAAGCATGGCTTAAAGAAGGAAATGAGAGACATATGGATTAATCTCCCACTGGCCATGGTACCCAAAATCCCAAACAACATAGGTGGCTGCTTCACATTCTCATGGTATGATTGCCTCTGACAGTTTCCTGCACAGGCACAATGACATCATATTAACCCAGTGACATCACAGATACACATTTAACTAGTGTCCAAAGCTCTCTTCAAATGCCTTGCCCTCTTGAGCAGAAGTGAACACACCAGTCTAAGGGAGAGGTGTTTGTGGACTATATTTCTTGGTGCTTATCTTTTAAGACCTCACTGCTTCAGAAGGACAAGGTAACATGCAGCTACTAGAGATTATTAGAATTCTTTTTTTTCCTCTCTTTATAACACGTGTATTTTATAGGGACTGTCATTCAAAAGAAAAAAGCTGTGGTTCTGTATTATGTGAGGCATTAACTATATTCAAATGTTGAACAGAAAAAAACATTTAAGAAGACACACAAGCCTCTCTTGTAAAACAAGCTTTCACACTGTGGGACTGGGAGTGAGGCAGACCTCAAGGGACTAAGGACAGGACAGAAAAGTGAGTTTTGGGATACGGAAAATCAGCCTGTCAGTAGTAATGAACGGTATATGAACCCATCATAGCTACTTGATGTGGAGATAAAAGGGAGCGTTCTGAAAATGGAGGGAGGGAGACAGGGCTTTTCATGGGACCTGCTGTAAGGACAGCCCTTCTGATCAGACCAAAGGTTCAACAAATATAGCATCCAGTTTCCCACAGTACCCAACTAGATACCTCTGGGGAATCCTACAAGCAGGGCATGAAGGCAACAGCAAACACCCCCCCAAGCAAAAGATATCCAAAGATATACTGCCTTTGGACATGGAGCTTCCATTTAGCCATATGTGGCTAAACTCATGTCTGTAGAACTGTCATCTGTGAGTTTATCTAATCTCCTTCTAAAGCCATAGAGGCTAATGGCCACCACTGCATCTTGTGGTAGAAAATTCCATAAATTTAAAAAATGGAACTTTTATCCTTTAAACATCCCCCCTCAAAACACACACAACTGGGCGCCTTAGATCCTTCTTCCCAAAAGCCCTGGGTGCAAACAGGGGTATAAGCTCAGTGAGCCTTTAAAACCATTTTTTTCTCCTAAAAAGAAAATAAATCAGACATGCACCTGATGGACAAAGGGAGGTCCACCCACCAATCTAGTGTTTGGGCATGCTGATATGTCTGTTTGTGCCACCCGTTGAGAAGCCAGGTTGCAAATGATGAACCTGCTGCGATATTCAAATATATGTCATCTCTCTTCACCCTAAATATATCTGTAAGCTACCCAGACAGCTGTGCACGGGGTGGGACACAAGCCCAAACAAGCTGCAAGTCATAATTCTACCCCAGAGACAGGGATCCCTACATCAGTCCAAACAACTGTGGTTCCCAGGCCTCCTTTTCCAGTTTTTGGTGCACAGAATACACAACAGTGAGGGCCAAAACAGACAAGACACAAAAGATCTGTGACCTGATTTCCTGATGGGTTTCTTTTCTTAAACTTTCAAGTGGCCATGGGCCACTGGACTGGAGCAGAGCACTGAGGGTGGGTGAAATCTTCTCTCCTGTACCTTTTTCCTGATCAAAATCCCCTCGCCGAACTGTGATTAGCCCACCATGGGGAAAAGGCAGACACAATACTGACAGCTTTACTGTGGGAGAAATAAAGGCAACAGCAGTGTGCAAAAGTGATTTAGGTTAGAAAAACAGTGTGGGAGGAAAAGGTTGAGAACCCTCTCATCCAATGCCACTGCTTCAGTCAAAGTCACAGGCCTTTGCAGCTGCTTTAAAGTTAAAAACAGGTTCGGGAAATCCAATCACACATCTCACACACTGTGTCTGTTTTGGCCTTGAGCCCAATGGATTGTGACCTGGAAGCCATGGGGACAGCAAGCCAAGGCACTAGCTATCCAAAGACACCCAGAGTAAGGCCCCAGGCACAGCAAGGACCTAGAAACAGGATTCTCATACTCCTGCTGCCACAAATTTCCTGCTACTCCTACAGTGGAGGTCAGAAGGAACCCAAGAGTCTGAGTCTGTTACAGCCTGGCCCCTGCCTGTAACAGCACAGGGTCTCTGGCAGCCTCCCAGGTCCTATCACTCTTCCTGTTAACATTTCCACTGCC
The DNA here is from genome assembly GCF_035046505.1 of Tiliqua scincoides. Classification (NCBI taxonomy): domain Eukaryota; kingdom Metazoa; phylum Chordata; class Lepidosauria; order Squamata; family Scincidae; genus Tiliqua; species Tiliqua scincoides. Next base: position 127,517,790 of record NC_089822.1, on the reverse strand, counting down.
TCTGCCCAACATGTAACAGATACTACTGATGTTCAAAGCCATAGAGAGTGTCATCACAACCTCTCACCAGGACAGATGGAAAAGGGCTCCTTTTAGACACTTGACCTCTTTTAGTTAAAGTTAGTGCATCGCCACTTCTTCAAACCAAGCAGAGGGACTGTAGTGATGAAGCAGGACCTAGAACCATGGATCTGTGGGACTCGCATGCCACAGAGGACACACACATGCTCAGAACTGGTAGCCAGTAATACATCAACCCGAGACACTGTCCCTGAGTTAAGAAGCAAGTTTCTGGCCCTTATGAGTAAGCTACATCTTCACTGTGTTTAAGATTTAAGATACGTTGCTATAATTTAAATCATTTTTATTAATATTAGATTAAATCTAATTTTGAAATTCAAAGCAACAAAGACAACAGGAACACACATAAAAGATGACATGTTGCTAAACAAGGGGGCAGAGAGATGCTGATAAGAACAACATTTTTATAAGGATGGGGTGGAAGATGCAAAGTGGTAAAGTCTAATCTTTCTATAGTAGCAAGAGGAAGGACATAATCCAACCAGAGTAAAGCAAGGTTTGGTTCCACTGATTCCAATGCAAGAGTTTAAGCGTGTGCTTGAATCTCTTTCAGTAAAATCAGTATGATTTTAAAAGGGATTTATTTTGGCTGAATTGAACCCATGGTTATTTATGATGAACAGATTTAAACGTGCTCCACCCTATGCCATAGGCTCAGACATTTCAAAAGTATTCCCCCACTATTTGCAAACCTCACCCCTCTTTGATAATCTACAGCAGTGTTTCTCAAACTGTGGGTTGAGACCCACTAGGTGGGTCGCAAGCCAATTTCAGGTGGGTTGCACAGCACTTGGCTCAGCCACCACTGAAAACACAGAGCTGAAAATACAGGGTACAGAGCTGCTGGGCAAGGAGGGCTCCCAGGGCTTAGAGAGGCATAGTGCTTTGCCCTGAAAAGGTGGAAAGATGGGATGCTGGAAAGGGGGGGGGGGCTGCGTGGCTGGAGAAGGAACCAAGTCTGCATTCTGCTTTGACTTCCAAGCTGGAAAGTTTGAATTCCAAGTTATGCAAAATAACAACATGAGAGTACTGTGTAATAGGCCCTTTGGCTGATCATGGCTAAGGTTTGAAGCCTCAATTGATAATGACACTTCCAGCCATGACATCACTGGCAGGTTCCCAAAAGATTGTCATTCTAAAAAGCAGGTCCTGATGCTAAAAAGTTTGAGAACCACTGAACTACAGGATTCGAGTTGATAGCATAATGGCTAAAAGACTGAATGGTAAATCAAACATCCAAAGTTTGAATCTTACTTCTTCCAACGAACTCACTAAGAGCCAATTTCCCAGTGCCAATGCATCCACAATGCAGGCCCGAGGCAGAGGAACAAATGTACCTTTACCTTGAGGAGGCCTCTGTGACTTTTCCCCCACTGCAGGATGCGGTGCATGCCCTATTGGCACAGTTGCATTAGTGCTGAAAAGTTGGATAGGATTGGGCCCTAAGTGACCTTGGCCAAATCACTCTCTCTCAGTCTTACCTTAAAGGGCTGTTGGTAGGATTACATCATCATAACATACACAAAAGGCTTTGTATACCCAGAAAGCACTATACAAATGCCAAGTATTAGTATTACTGTAATTGACTTGTCAAATTTGTTAAATGAATGAGCCAATATTATATTTAGTAGAACTGTAACAAGAAGAGAGGCTTACACCAATGACCAAAAAAAAAAAAAAAAAGTTAGAGAACTGTTGTATAGAAACAATGAAATGCAACTGTAGTTATTACTTCTCATAACAATATTATGCAAACTTAAATGAATGTGAGCAACCTAAGGAATTCAAACAATTCTTCTTGGCTTTCATCCCAGAACCCCAGAGACAGCATAAACAGTTGGAAACAGTTGGAATTTTCAAATGAAAATTAAAATCAACATGCATAAACAATCCATGAATGACTGAAGCCTGGTGCAAATTAAAATCCTTAGGGCCAGGGGGCAGGGCTTGAGCCCACATCAGTGTGCTTTCCTTTTTCCTTCTCTCAAATAAGGAAATGTACTTTTGCTAAGAAGAGGACCCTGTGGCAACTGCAGACAGTGTTGCAGTGAGGTCTACCTTCCACCTAAGAAACAAGTACTCCATGTGCTCTTCTTTCCCAGCCATCCTGCTAGTCATAACAGTGGCCATTTTGCTAGCAAAAGACCATCAATTGATCAGTCAGCTGAAAATATTTGGCTAGCCAGCTGATCCATTTCCCAACTCCACACAGGATAGATTGTTTGCCTCAGAGACACGCAAAGGGAGAGCCACAAGGTTTGTCAAACATGTGGTGATCCAAGTGATGGTGCAATTTCCAGCAGCAGAGCCAGCACTACACTGATGTGTTGGCGGGCCCCTGGACTGAGCCTAAGTATTACTTTTCCTCCCAGGCAGCATGTTAGGGCTGTGAGGTAGGAGGAGTACCAGCACGACCACTTCCTCCTACTCCAGCACAATGGTGACATTCTTCTCTCCTGGGAACCAGCAGGAGCTGGGAAGCGATGCAAAGTACACTGTTCAACAGATGATCAGCACATTACAGCATTAAGGTGATGTCACAACATCTTCCCTGAGACAGACACCTCAACTGCTACAAATATTTTTTTGGCCTTTTTAAATCATTACTTTTCTGCAAATCTACTATCTTCCTGGTTCTCAGACACAGGGAAATATCACATCCACTCTGCATATTTGGGGGTGGGGCAGGAGAGGGTTGCACAGACCCATAGTAGAGTTATAGAGCTGAAAATTTCTTTCTAAATACTGCGTAAGTTTCAACTACATAATTGCCTTTCACTTAGTTCTGACCCTTCCTCCCAATAAAAAAACTTCTATCTTGTCCCCCCCACAACTTCCTTGCCCTATTGTCCAACCCCACAATCACAAAATTCCCTCTCCATCTCCAAACTTATCATCCCCTCCTCAAAACAGCTGGCCTCCAAAGAGCCTGGCCTCCCTTCTCCAAAAGCCTCAGTTAGGATTTGGGAAGACCCCAACCTTTTCATTCTAGTAGCCCTCTCCTTCCCACAGATCCATCTCTAACCCACAATGCCTTGCCTCTGCATTCCTCCCAAAGAGTGAATCACTGGGAAGGAATGACCTTGGTTTTTCTTTCTGGCTTGCACTCTGACCTCCCCAATGGGAGTTAAGAGGTAGAGTGTTATGGAGTGGAAAGCCCCTGTGATGGGTTCAACCTACTGACATGCCTCTGGTCCTTTAAAGCAGTTTCCCCAATTTCCCAGTACCCCAATTTCCTCCAGAGTTAAATGCCCATTCCTCATTTTCTTTCCTTCTTTGATATTGCAAATTAATCACAGATGATCTCCTGAAGAAAGCAGTTTACATGGGGCCCTTCCATTCCACTAATCTATTCAATACTTTCTAAACTTTATCTGCATTAAATGTTACTAAACAATCCACTGAACCATAGGAGTACAACTGATGCCTCTCTTCCCATAAGTCCACACTGGAGATTTAGGAGTACTACATTTAGGAATACTACAATTGTGCAGGGAGGGGAATGGGATTGCACAATCCATTCTCTCCCCAATTCAGCTGAGCATGGATATAACCACATGCGACAGGTTTTTCTGTATGATTGAGACACCTGCTTTTCCAGGGCTCCTGATCACATGGAAAGAGCCATACCAACACAAGACCTATAAGCACATTAAAGGTAAATATCTGGAGGTTGGGAACAGAAATGGCACATGCAGTTCTACTCTCCCTCCTTCCATCCCTTAAATGTAACACATGAAAAGTGCTATGCATAGCCTACCATCTGTATCCACACTGCTTCTCAAACATGCCTTCCTTCACAAAGCAACCAGGCCCAAGACCATGCGCTGGCTTAGTGTTTTTCTGGTAGCTGCAAGATCTGGCTTCAGCTTGCATGGAAGAGCCTGGCCAGGTATTCAACAGCAACCCAAAAAGAACATGCAAGCCAGAGTGCCTGGGAAATTACTACTACAATATAATACTGTATAAAAACAATGGTTTAACCAGGCGGGAAAAAATCTAAAGGAACAGTACAAAACAAGAATAGCCAGAAGTAAAGCAAGTTTGAGAGTTAGATTTGGCAGAAGAACTTTGGAAGCCCTGTGAATTACAGGATTACACTGAACAAGTACAGAAACTGGTTACCAGCAGAACTGAATGTACAGTACTCTGCACTCTTAAAAAAAAAAAAGTGTCAAAAGTTTGCCCACTCAGACAATACAAATTCTGTATTTGCAACTGAGCAAATTTGCATGGGTTTCGTCATCTTACATAATTTTTTTATTAATTCTGACTTTGCTCACCATGTGTGGGGCAAAGACATGACGGAGCTACCACTCCCAATCACCGAGTTCCTTAACCAGCTTCCTTTCTGGTTCTCAGAAATCAGCTTCTCAGATTTCAGTGTACATCGCCCACATAGCTCAGTTTTCCATTGTATCAAGATCATTTCGAATTGTATTTCTGTCTTCTGAGACTTTAGCCACCCCTCCCAGTTTTGTGTCCTCTGCAAATATGAAAAGAATTCATTTCACCCCTTCATTGAAGTTCCTCCTGAAGCCTCCACTTTGCTGAGGAGTCACTGATGAGTAATCTAAAGAGGACTTTCCAATCAACTAGGTATTCACTGGATGGTATCATCATCTAGCCCACATTTGACCAGTTTGCTAACCAAAATATGCATAACTTTGTCAAATGTTTTGCTGAAACCAAGATAAATTACTTCCACAGCGTCCCCACAATCCACTAATCACATATAAACCTGGCTGGATTTTTTTTATAAATCCACACTAGCATAAATCACTGCATCGCTATCAGGCTGCATACAGATTGACTGCTTTGTGATCTTGTCCTACTATCTTCCAGATATCATAGTTAGACCAATCTGTAATTTCCAGGTCTTCCTTTTTCCCTTTTAGAAGACTGGGACAACATTAGCCCATCTCACTTGGAATATACCTGAAAACACTCTGGTCACCCTTCTTACCGGAGTAATGATTTCAAGCTACAGGTCCAACTTTCTAAGAAGTTTCCTATTAAAAAATGAGCACATGCCAAACTTACAAGATGAATTCCTGGTCTGCTCCTTCTGTTCCAGCAGCTATGCGTGCCAGAGAAAGACCATACATCCTGACTGATCAACTCAAGGACAAGTACTTGAAAAATCAATCACATCTAGCATTAGAGTGCTTTAGAAAGTTACTTCACATACATTGCTTTACAACAGCCCCGTTAGGCTGTTTTATCCTTAACAGTTTTATCCTTAACATACAGATGTGGGACTGAGGTGGGAATGAATAGCTTATTTAATTACTACATTTTATCCTCACTGTTCCTCCAAAGCGCTTAGGATGTTGTATGTTCCTATTCTCTTTTCCCTTGACAACCACCCTTGTGAAGCTGAGAGATGGGGACAAGCCCAAGGTCATACAATGAGCTTTGTGGCCGGACAGAGCCTCCTGACCCTTCAGTCCATCCCATTCCCTTAATGGTTACAATGCACTTCCTTGCCTAAGGTCAGCTAGTGAGTTCATGGGAGAAGCAACATTCAAACCAGGGATTCCTAATTCACAGCTTGAGATTCACTTCACATGCTATGCATACTTAACTAGCTTACAGTAAAGTAACTGCAACTTCGTCTGGAAACAAAGCCAAATGTATTGCTTTTATTAATTATTATTTTTGCCTTTACTCCTCTTTCTGATCCAAAGATAAAGAAGATATTTAAATGAATAATCTGGTTTCTGATCAGATTTAAATTAATAGTCACATTTGCCTACCCACTCACTTCAGTTCTCAATTTGAAGGTGTTGCTCTATAGGAGGAGACTCAAAACCCTACCTGGATATAATGTAAACAAGACATCCCCAATATTATTTAATGCTGATCACTGTCAGGGTGATAAAAACGTACACATTTGAGAAGCTGGCAGTAACCAGAGGCTGAAGGCTGCTTTTACATCAGGGTAACCTACATTTGTGTGTGATCTACAAGAGAGTGAGTATGACTGGAATTCAAAAGGAGAGATTTGTAAAACAGCAACTGGGTTTATCCCAAGTCCTTTACAGCAATGCACAGCCATAGCCTTAGTTATCAGAATTTAGAAAACTGCCCTTTCTTTTCTCCCCAACTTTCTAGCCATTAAGCCTATCTTTCATAGCAGTATCAATCAACCTGAAAACATGAGGCCATTGCCAGGCGAAATCTCACAAGTCAATCATAGTTAGTGTTCTGAGGATTTCAGCATCAGGACCCTTAGCATAACAACTTACCCCAGTTCATCCAGCCAGCTTTTTTGCTGTAAGTGGGGGAGAGATCCCCCTGAAAAGGCACTGTAGTTTCTTAAGAATGCCTCTGATTGCACACTGTTGACTAGAACAAGAAACACAAAAAGTTGCTTTGCAAATAACGTCCAAGCTTAACAGACCTAGTTCCTTTGTCCATATTTATCTTTTATCTCATTCTTCCTCCAAGGATTTTAGGGCTTTGCACATGTTGTTCCCCCAGCCCTTATAATCTTCACAACAATCTTGTGAGGTAGGTTGGGGTAAGAAAGAGCAACTGGCTCAAAGTCAATCAGTGAGCATAAGGGTTCAGCAGAGATTTGAACCAGGTCATCCTGATCTGACTGCTGCACCGCACTGGCCTTGCCTCACATGTCTCAAGTGCTAAGCCTTTTATTGTCTTTGGGCAGAGCTATGCTACAAAGTTTTATTAGTTTTACACCCGTAATGACTCCCTCCCCCAAATCCTGGGAACTGTAGACTGATGAGTGCCATAAAGCCCCCCACAGACCACCCTCATAGAAGTACAATTCCCAAAGTTCCCTGTTGGTGGTGGTTAAGCCTATTTAAATCAGCAGTGTAGATATGCCCTAGTTTGTTTTCTGTTCATGTTTGTGTTCTCTAGTTTGTGTGCGCTCTCCTTGGCTACAAAACAACAGTATCCTCAACCGAGAAGGCACTTTAGGATGCCTATCACTGAATATATGGGGATATATACTACACTATCTCCTTCCTGGGTCTCACTTTCAGTTACAGGAAGACACAGACAGATAAACCTTAACAAGAATAATCTAACTAGAACAGTATAAGTTACCTAATGACATTTGGGTGTCACTTTCTGGTGGTTTGCAAAAGAAGGCTGGACTGCTGAAGATGTTTGGGGAGAAGTTATCCTGCCTCATCGCAAAAGACTAGCCAGGATGATCCATCAGTTCCCTTCCAAATTCCATCTCTATGATCCAAATAGATTAAGACTGAACAATGGAACAGGTTGCCCTGAGAAGTTCTGAACCCTCCTTTTGGGGCAGGTTTCCAAGAGAAAGCAAAGAAAACTGCTGCCAGAGACAGCAGAAAGACTAAAACGGTCTGTTGTGGAGGGAGGGGGAAAGAGAGAGAGGAACTAGTTCACCAGCTTGCCTGGAAGTTACATGTCCTGTTGGGGAAGCCTGATTCCAGGGTACCTAGCACCAATGCAATTGGATTAGTGCTTCAAATATCAAAATGATGTAGGGCAGTGGTTCTCAAACTGTGGGCTTTGGAACCCACCGGCGATCGTGACAAAACTGACAGAGCAGATTAGGTGAAGTGCATCAAGGGTTAAACAAGGTGCTGCTTGGGGGGGGAAACACCGCTGCCCAATCTCCATTACAGTCACACCCCTTGCATTTATAAATCAGGCAGCAGCCTCTAAAAAGTTTGAGAACCACTGAACTAGCTTATTTGGTAAGAAATGCCAAACCAATTTTCAGTTTGGTACTGAAGTTCAGGACTGTGAGCTGCTCTAAACCTTTTTTCTTTGTCTACAGACTAGCAGCAGTTATTCAAAGACACTTCAGACATGCTCAGAGGCATTCTGCAATAACTTCCTAAGGCTGAGTATTGAATTACAGACCTCATCTCTGGTTGAATTCAAATGGAATCTTTCTAACTCCAAAGATTTTCAAATGGGTGGGCCTGGCTGTCATTACATCTTGTATCTATTGAACAGCAGCCAGTTCATGGGCCGCAGAAAACAACAAACTCTTCCTTCTATCCTTGTCTTTCCAACAACTTTCCCTGACAGGGCAGGGATACAGAATGTGGCATACAGAATGTCTGCAAGACTGACAACATTCACAAGTTCAGTGGTGAAACTTTTCCAGCTGGGATGAGCTGGTAGACTGCCTATCACAGCAGCATGTGGAGCCAAGAAGATTGGAGAGCCAAAACTATGCAAAACCTCCTTTGCCCTAGAAGAAAGCCAGAAATTCTGGAAGTCCTGCTTTGAGTCCCTCCTCTGCATAAGAATTAAGTAATTCCGCGACTTAAATAGCAACCAAAGTACAATCCCAGCATAGGCACCAAGTCAGCAACTCGTAGGTTTTCTGGACTGCCATTTTGAGAAGGGAACATAAGTATTGGTGAGGACTCCAAGGAAGAAGACTGTCTTTAACTCCCATTACTGCTGCAGCTCCTCCTTCCTCCACAACCCTCTTTCACCACTGGATTATCAGTGCCTAGGGGCTCCCAACTGCTAATCTTCATTGTATACACCATTAAATTTCTTTTACGATTCAGAGGAATTGATCTCACTGCAACATATCAAGATACGATATCGTACATTGATCCCACCTCACAACATCAATCGCTGCTGACGAAGCAACTCAGGAACCTTGACCCCAGACTGGAATCTTCCTCTCCCCCCCTTATGCTACACTCCCACCAATTTTTCTGGTGTCTTCGGGCTGGGAATGGGATCAATCCAGAGGTGTTCGTTCTCAGACACAGCCCTTCTCCCCTGAGTTTAGCCACAGGTTCCCTGTCCCCTGAAATGCCACATACAGATTGGGCATCAGCCATCACATTTGAAAGGCCCTGGTTTCACATTCATTTAGATTAGAATCTCCACTTCACAGCTTAATATTCAGTGAGAAGAAAAAGTCCATCCCTGGGCCACCATGATTGTGAGTGCATCCAGGTGCATCAGCAACATGAATGGATTTCTAGTCTGTTTTCAGGTGAGACCCCAGCAATCCTGACTTCCAGAGTGTTCCTAATCTGAGACACACAGAAACCCTGCAGCAAATGGATCCAAATCCATCTCCAGAGCTGACTGCAGAGACAAGTAAATCTATCCACATTATATCACTACCTCCTAGTAGTAGACCCACTTCCTGGAATGATGAACAGACCCAGGTATAATCTGAATACCCACTCTGCTACTGACCTGACCATCCTCTCTTGAGAATCCAGAGCAGATTCAACATTCCCCCCAACTCAATGTGAAGCATTTTAAAAGTCCTTCTGCGCCACAGCCCAGGAAGATGTAAACCCACCATTCACAATTCCACACTCTGTCCAGCCAATTAGAAGTTACTGGGGCCTCCTACCTTCCATCTGTATGCTATTACTTCCTCTCCCAAGACTTGAAGCCAAGGTTAAGAACATAAGAACAGCCCCACTGGATCAGGCCATAGGCCCATCTAGTCCAGCTTCCTGTATCTCACAGCGGCCCACCAAATGCCCCAGGGAGCACACCAGATAACAAGAGACCTCATCCTGGTGCCCTCCCTTGCATCTGGCATTCTGACATAGCCCATTTCTAAAATCAGGAGGTTGCACATACACATCATGGCTTGTAACCTGTAATGGATTTTTCCTCCAGAAACTTGTCCAATCCTCTTTTAAAGGCATCTAGGCTAGATGCCATCACCACATCCTGCGGCAAGGAGTTCCACAGACCAACCGCACGCTGAGTAAAGAAATATTTTCTTTTGTCTGTCCTAACTCTCCCAACACTCAATTTTAATGGATGTCCCCTGGTTCTGGTGTTATGTGAGAGTGCAAAGAGCATCTCTCTATCCACTTTATCCTTCCCGTGCATAATTTTGTATGTCTCAATCATGTCCCCCCTCAGGCGCCTCTTTTCTAGGCTGAAGAGGCCCAAACGCAGTAGCCTTTCCTCATACGGAAGGTTGTAATTCTGCAGAAACTGCTCCAGAGTTCTATTTCTGCAGTTGTAATTCTCTGCCACCTGCTGCCTTCCTCAGGGGTCAGTAACCCCTGGAATACACATGCAGTGGCAAGTTCCCTTCAATTGCTTCATTAACAAGAATTGGAAGGAGAGAGAGGATTCTGTGAAATCAGGATCTGAAGACCAGATGAAGTTGCCTTATGGAAAAGCACAGTGTTCTTTTTCAAAGCCTGGCAACCCCATAGCAGAACAGCACAGTAAATTCAGCAGGGAGCAAGCAAGCCTGGAAGAATTCCCCGCCTTCTTCTCTTTAGTTCTCTGCTGTATAAGCAAGTACTACATCTTTCTATTCCCCACCCCGCACCACAGCCTGGAGAGCTCCTCCCCAGAAGCAGCTGCTTGCCCAAAGGCTCCTTATAGTGCAACAAGATTTTCCAGGCAGGGAAGCATGTCTCATTATTAGATGCCTGTGAGCTTCCCAAACTGTGAGATTATCCTAAGAGAGCTGGCAGCCAGCATTTTCTTCCCCTGACAACAAGTAAGCAAGGCCAAGCAGGAGAATGGCAATTGTCTCAGGCTGCCTGCGCTTGGCTGCAGGCAGCCTGCGGTATCTATTCAAGAGCATAGCGCTGGCACCCGCCGGGTAGAGATGTAACTACATCTTGTCATGACATCCAACTAGCAGAAACTCCACATTCAGCAGCTAACAGCTCAAAATAATACCCAGGCCAGAAATAGCCACCTTGGTCTTCGCATCTGACCCTGGCACCAGGGGACTTTTTCACCTTCCTGTGCTGAAAAGAGACATGGGCCTGAGGTAGCAAACCTGTGATTGACCTCTGCTTGCTTCAGACTACAGTGGGAGCTTGAATGATTGAATGCCCTTCCATTCACAAGCGTTCCCTACACACAGAGAACTAGAATGTCAGGGAGGCTAAGCTAGGCTCTAATCCTTTTCATGCTAGCTTACTATGTGCAGGGAATTTTTATGTATGGAAAAGCATTCAGTCATGTGTGCCTTCTGAAGCGACATAGCTCAGCCAGAGGTTGACTACTCAGGTTGACTACTCAGGAAGAGTTACTAGACCACAGATGCAGACCTCACTCCAGTCAATCCCAGGAACTGTGCCCTCTTTTCCAGTGCGCATACATGCTCATACACATGCAGCCTCTGTTTCTACGTAGCAGAGGCTGCTTTCTCAACCACCAAGGGCATTCTTCCACCAATTCACAATTTGTTCTGCCTGAAATACAGAATGGCCTTGATGGTTCCCTTGACAGCTCTGCATTACCTTCTGGTAATAAAACCTCAGAAGCAAGAGAAATACAGTCTAAATCAAGACAAGCTAAAAGCCAGAATTTCCAGTTCTGGTCTCAAATTCGAGAGAAGCATGGAGTGCATTGTTTAGAACAACAGTCTAATTACTGAACACGTTTCCCCCTCTGAATCGGGCTTGGAAGCAACACACCAATTCAAATTGTTTTAGGGTCAAATTGTATATCAGAAACTCCTAAAAGCAGAAAGCCATCACTTTGGTGTCAATTAGTGCTTTTCTCCCAGGTCAAATAGCAACTGCTATTGCAACCTATGTATTTTGGGATGATGACAGGAATGAAGGGTTTAAAGCTCCCCCTTTCTGCCATGTTCCCAATCCAGACTGCCCTCTACATGCTAGTTTACACATTAAAAAAAAATCACATAGTTGTGTAGGGTGTGAAATTTCACATTTAGAGAACACAAAAGCAGAAATTAGCCTTGGAGGAGCCCAACCCGTGTTTATGTAAGAGTCACTGATCTAACCATGGGTCCTAGAGGAAAGCCCAGCGCAGCAACTCATGCAGAGATTCAACATACAATCTCTATGGAGGCAGGAAATTCTGCCACATCAGGAGTGAATGAATGAATGATCCAATCAAATCCACTGCAGACACACAGCAGAATTGCCTGTTCCCAAAAGAGGCTTCTTGGAAGAAGGCAAGGTAGAGCTGTGAGTCCTGCAAAGAGGAGCAGTCCCATTTGAGGCAGGTACTTCAGGCTCATGTCAGCATTTGGTTAGTTAGTTACATTTCTCGTGGCCAACTATTTTCTCATGGCACAACATTTGGGAATTATTGGGTTAAAGCAGTAGGGCTCTTTGGCTTGTATCTTCAGCTCAGAAAATGTGTCCAGCAATTCTGGAGTCTGTGAGAAAGATAGCCAAGGTTCCTGTGTCGTCGTAGTTGTCCCCCCAAATCTGGAAGAGAAGGAGGTGACTAGTAGTAATAGTTGGGAGGCAGGTAATCTGGGAGCCATGGTCTCTGTGTGCCACTTGAAATTTGGGAGCTGTGAAAAATCCAGGAGTGATGAGCAAAGGCATAGGGGGGGTAGGAGATTTGGAAGTCAAGATTTCTTGGTTTCATTCCATACACATTTCCAGAAGAGAGTTTAAGTGGGGCACAAGGCTGAGATCCCTAGTCAGTCTCTATTCCCAGCCTTGGACAGTTCCATCCTCCTCTCCCTCCTCCTCATTGCCTGGACAGTGTTTTGAGACTGAACAGTAGTTGCAAAGCATTTTAGATGCCAGGATGAAAAGGAGCCAGAGTGAAGTGGAAAAATGAGAATCAATGAAGAATAGTGGCAGGGAAGCCAGCTGCCAGCTGAAAGGATCAGAGGAAGTATAACACAACATCTTGGGGGTGGGGATGAGAGGATGGTAGAATGACTGTGGGATTTGCAGCATATATCCAAAAATGCTGGGGAGGGAAGAGGGGGGCTGCACAAGGCCTTGATATCAGGTGCATATTTATTATCAGCTGGGAATGAGCAAGGGGAGGATGGAATGGCAGGAAGGACTATGAAGCCCGTTAGTGTACTTTGTATGCATAGGTGCGTGCACTCATGGTGGGGGGGGGGGATGATGCAAACCCAGCAAAAGCCCTAGTTGCTCTTTTAGGCAAGGGAGGTTCAAAGTCTCATCAGCGGCCAGGAAAAGCAGGGTCCATATTCCTCCTCATTACACTAAGACTTGAGGGAAGGACCTGTGTGTGTACATCTGCCACAAGTTATATAGGGCTGTCCTTTGGTTACAAGCTGTTCACCCAGCTCCAGCCACCTCATAGAAGGCAAGAGGAGAACAGGAGATGGGGCAGCCACTGGACCCTGTGCAAAGGCACCTGTTTGCTCTGGAAGATGAGCTCAGGATGCAATAAACTGAGGAATAGGAAAAGACAGCCATGTGCCATGGGCTCCAAGGTTTGAACTGGAGTTGGGGACTGGTGTAGTTATATCTGCTTTCAAACTTGAGTACAGCAGATAATGAGGCTGGGGGGGGGGAGGTAGTATAATGATAAGCTTGCTTGCCTGCTGGGAGCATCAGTCTTCAGTATTTGGCAAGGTTGATACAAACCCCAACAGAGAAGAGTAACTGACAGAGATGAGCTTCCCCTCACCTGTCCCAAGGAAGATTTGTTGCAGTGCTCCTCAACTCAGTTGCCCCCCCCCCCAAGCCAGAAGCCTGAATCTTTTCCCATATACCACTGCCAGTCTCTTTACAAGCAAAATTGGGATTTTGGACACAAGGGAGTACCAGAACACCCCCCCCCCCCAACTGTGGGAAATGCAGTGAGACTGAGTAGTTCAGGCAGGATCCCAGGATTCTTGGAGACCACTCCCAGCTCTCAAGACAGTACTAGAGGCTAGTGGCACAGGGCCAGTCCAGGGACTCCCTGGGCTCTCTCCCCTGCCCTGGGAAAAAGAGGATGCAGACAGCAGGTCAAAGAACTCCGACTCCAGGGAAAGGAACTGGATGTAATGAATTCCAGCAGTGAGCCAGGAGGATGCTTTCTGCTGGAGAAGGGAATACTGCCTAGTGGGTAGAGAGAAGCATCAGGACCACAGGTTCTTTTTTGCAGGTTGCCTCCAAACTCACATCAGGGTCCCATTTTTGCCTTGCTGTGAATGCAGGAAACCAAAATCCTGCCAGGGAAGCAATGGGGGGGGGGGCACCACCGCCCCATCCCGTGGCTGCAGAAAGGAACCCCCAATGCACTGCTCCCCCACATCCCTGCATACAAAACTCTGGGTAAAGCTGGGGAGGGGCGTGAGGAGCCAGAGAGGGCCACGTCCATGTGATGGGGCGAGGGGGGAGCGTCCGACAAGAGCCGGTTCCGAGAAAGCAGCGCAGCCAGAGGCAGCCACGGCAGCGCCCGAACTCCTTCGCGCCCCCCACCCCGTCCGCAGCGCCCCAGCCCCGCCCTGGATCAGGCTCCCAGCGCGCGCCTCCTTACCCCGTGCACCTTCGCGGCGTTGCCTACTCCGGCCGAGCCCCCGGTGCATCCCGGCTGCAGCGCGTGAGCCGAGAGCCCTCCTCCTTCCCAGGCCGGGGAGGAGCGAGAGAACCCATCGCCCTCCCACCCTCTGGCCGCAGGGCAGGCCGGTGAGCGGCGGCAGGGCGGAGGGGAGCGCACCTCCCTTGGCAACATCCACCCCAATTCAGACTCACCCCAGAGAATCCCGCAGGGGGAGGCATCCTCTGCACTGGAACCACAGCCCTGCACCTCTCTCCTCACTCACAGGTGGGAGCCCCAGTTCAGCCCAGGCCCCTCTCTGCAGGGGCAGGGCGCGACCTGGTGCCACTAAGCATGCACAGAGTGCCTTTCCCCTTCTTCCCCATGGCATGACCCGGCCCACCCCTTGACTGAAACAGAAAGCCTCACCTGTGCAGCACATAAGAACAGCCCCACTGGATCAGGCCATAGGCCCATCTAGTTCAGCTTCCTGTATCTCACAGCGGCCCACCAAATGCCCCAGGGAGCACACCAGATAACAAGAGACCTCATCCTGGTGCCCTCTCCTGCATCTGGCATTCTGACATAGCCCATTTCTAAAATGGAATGCACACACATTCCTACATGCACACACACTCCCACTGGCCTGTGTGAAAAGCCCTGTCCAAGCCTGTTTTTATCACGGTTCAATGAAGCACTTGGAGAAATTCCTCAGTAATCCTTACAGCCAACCCAGTAAAACAAGCTAGTATCATTCAACCTCCCTTCCCAGGGTGGCAAATGGCTGGGGGGGGGGGGGGAGATGATGAGGCTGACAGCAGCTTACCCATGGCACCTAATGAGTCTGTGGGGTGACCTTTGAACAGGGACTTCCTGGCTCACAATTCATATTCTTACAGTATCACTTCATCATACACATTTGCAGGGAGTGAGCCCTACATAACACTTCTCCCCCTCCACAACAAACCAAGCAGCATTTTAGATCCTACTATTGTGGTGTTTTTTCTTTTTTTAAACAAATCACACCTATGTGTACACGCATATACAGTATACCTTCAACCCCCTAGAGAAGCACTAGCTAGCTACAAGATCCACCTCACCCCATTGATGGCCTTTGCATATACATTAGAAATGCTGCCTTTTCCACCCACTATTATATAGCACTTCTGACATTCAAGCAGAGATGCCAGAGGTGGAAGGCAGAACTTGCACCTTTACCTTTTGGAGTGGAAAGGATACAGCTAGTGCTGTGCCACTTCTGCTTCATATTCTTTCAGGTCTTGACCTTCTTTCCCCCACCCCCGCCACTAGGAGACAAGCCTGAAGTCTTGCTTGCTGCAGCAGAGGAGAGGCATGAGCAACAGGACACAGGAGGAACAGAGGTGACTTCTCCAGTTAATGAGGGTCTTTTGAGGACTGCAGAGAAGCTTTCACATGGTTTGCACATTTCATTCGATTCAAACAACAGGGCTTGTGAATCTCCAGGTTGCACCCTGGCCACCCCATCTGCACATGCTTTTAAAATTGTCTTGTGTCAGCAGGCCACTATTATAGTGCTGTACTCCCCACCTCCAGGCCCATTTGATAGATGTGGGACAGATTCCAGCATAGGAAAGGGGGACTTTAGGGCAAGGCTGCAAACCATATCAGAAGGGGGGTGTCAGCTCTTCCCAATTTAATCCTTTATAGACTGTGTGAGCCTGATCATACTTTAAGAAAACTAGAGGTCTGAGAATGTCCACAAGTTCTTCTAAACCAACCACATTGCCAGGGGTTTGGAGAAATGTAATACAGGACTATAGGATAATATTTGCAATTATGGGCAGAATCCAGCCAATAGTTAAGGACTCAAGGCTGTAATTCTAAACACACTTTCTAAGGAGTAAGCCATTCAGTGATATATGCATAAGTCTGCTAGCATAAGCCTGTCTACTTGGAAGATCCCACTGAAAATAATGGTACTAACTTTTGAGTAAACACAGTATAGATCAGCTTGTATGTCTTAGGGATTTCAACTGGAGAGAGTTAAGCACATGTTTTACTCCAAGCAAAATCGATGCAACCTAAAAGCACTTAAATTATGCTGGGTCAATTAATAATAATTATCACTAGCAAAGAACTCATCTGGGTATACCAAATGCTGTACAAACTTTAAAGTTGCAACTAATGGCAGGAGGGGGATCCAGCCTTTAACAGCAGGTTAAGACGCAGAAATCATCATACTTCCATCCTGAAGCTTATCACAGCTTGGAGATCAGCATCCTCACTAGATGATCCTACATATCAAGATGCTGTTATAGACAACAACATTCAGTTGTAGAAAAGGTAGCAACCCCACATTTTTCTTAGAGAGGGCATGGAACAAGTCAAGGTCAGCAAGACCCTGACTGAGGAAGTATTTTAACTTAGAGCACAATCCTATGCATCTCTACTTGGAAGTAAGTTCCATTATCTTCAATGGGGTTTACTCCCAGTTAAATGTACGTAGAATTTCAGCCTCAGACTCTCAGATCCATCTCCAGCTGATTCATACTGTCCTAAACCAAGCAGATCCTATTTTCATCTATGACTGCTGAAGAGTATTTGCCATTCTTTAGACAAGATACACTTGAGACATGTGCCACTGTAGCCACAACCTGATCCGATCTGATCTAGTTAGGCATCTCCTGTGCACCCAAAGAGACACTTAATACATATGGAACAGCTAATCCAAACTACATCTGATCTGCATAAAAAGAGTAGGCTCCTCCTCCTTCACCAAGATCGAATTACCAAGGGATTTCACAAACATGCAAGGCTCCACATCTTATGAGGCGTGAGCTGGGTTGTGACCGCACTACCGCACTACCCTGAGACAACTAGGATCCACCTGTTCTAAGAACCAAAGCAGACATTATAGGGGAGCTCTCCCATTGCATCTTCCTCTTCCTTTTTCAAAAAGCAGCACAATCTCCGCAGCATGGCATCAATACAAATCAGAAGGGGGATTTGTTTTTACAAAATGGGAACTACACTGGGAGCTCTTCTGATCACTGAACATGTAATTCGGCCCTTTTGTGTCAGGAAAATAATCTTCCAAGACTGAAACACCTAACCACAAGCATACCTTGGCCATTATTCTGATCCTCTTCCTCACCATATATATTTCATCTGTCAACCGAACTTGTCCCTTGCTAGCTGTGCAAAGAGACATCTTTTGAAACATGATGGCTCTCTTATATGGGAGAGCAACTGCACCAATTAATCCCAGCATAGCCTCTTTTCCAATGGCTCTTTAATGCTTTCTCTTTCTCTCTCAGGATTGTGATTCGCTTTGGTACAGGAAACCAATTTTTCCCCCATTTGTTTTGCCATGTAAACTACTTTGTGAACTTTTTTTAAAACTGAAAACCAGTATAAAAATAGTATTGTTTTATTAGTAGTAGTATTTTAATAATAAAAATACCAATAACAATAATTCAAGAAAACTGACAGGTTCAATCAGCCAAAGTATGTTCCCACAGTGAATGGACACCAATGTGGCTCTTAGTAATAGATATCTTAAGTAGGCCTTAAGAGCCATTAATAGCAGGCACACAGCAGGCACACAGTATGTGTACACATGCTGTTCCCTCTAACTTTTGAGACATACACTTGTCTTTTGAGGTATTGTATGTTGACATGAGAAGTGAAAATTCTCTTTTAAAAGCATTTATTAAAAAGCTCCCAAAGAGTCCTGCCTCTTTTATGGGGGGAGGACATAAAGCCCCAAGCATATCTTTTATACATACCAAAAAAAATTCCTATTTTTGTCCCACTTTGCTGTGGGACAATTGAGGAAACCATATGTTTTTCATCTGGGGACACAGGAGAAGGTGTCGGAACAGGTCTCTTCCCAAGATGAAGGGAAAGTCCAGAGATGGTCATTGTCACTAAGGTGCCACGAGTGGCTTGACTTTATTTCTTGATGATATAACTACCGTGTCCAGCAAGCTTTGGGAGCAATCAGTTGACTTGCATTCCATCCATTGCAAAATTCAGAGTTTCCCATAGTGAGGTGCCTCAAGGGATAGATAGGATGTCTTGGATGAAATATTAAGGGAGAAAAAGAACAAACTAACTTTCTGCAGCTGTAGTTTTTCTAAGGCATCTTAGGGCACAATCCAAACCTGTGCTGGAGCAGGCAAGCCAGGAGGGTTGCACTGCATCCAACGCAGATTCACTGGCTGCAGCAACTCAGCCAGGGGCAAGAGGAAGCTCTTCCCCTTACCCCTGGGTAAGGGCTGCTGGCCCCAATGAGTCTCCTCGGAACTGCACCACTACCTCCATGGGGACGGGGTCTGGGATCCGGTATAACTGCAGGGTCCCAGCCCCGCCCCCCACTCCCCGCATGCCTGCCCCCGGAGCCGCCCATCGCCTGCCCTCCCCCACCCAGAAACGCCCTCTCCCGCCTCCTACCCCCGCCATGCCTACCGTTGCTGCTTGTCTCGGCGCACCCGCACCGACACAAGCAGTGGCGAGGAAGCTGCTGCGGAGGCTTCTGCCAGCCTCCGCATGTTGGCACATCTACATGCGCCGACGCGGCTTCCTTCCACAGAGGCACAAATGTGCTTTACGGAACGTTTGCTACCCTCCTATGGCGGCCCAAGGAACTTGGGTCGGCATAAGGCATGTTTAGGATTGCGCCCATAATGTCTTAAGCTATATAGAACAGACTGGCACCAAGTGCCAGCAGCATGGAAAAGGAAAGTCAGAGTATATATTAAACCCCCAGCAGGAACAAGCATTACACAAATTCAAAAACCAGGCAAATTTTTCAAGTTTGAGAATCTGGGTCTTTGAGAAGTTTGAGAATGTGGGTTTTCCACATTCCAATTAGACAATTCACTCCTGAGAAAAAATATGCTGTTGAACTGAACGTCTCCAGGAGAGTTCCCAGAGTTCCTATATCAGGAAAGATTTAGGAACAGCCTCTCTTGGCCAGTGGCAGACAGATACAGCAGGGAAGGTGTTTTGTGATGGTGCTGGGTGTGGGATGGAACAGGGCAGTATTTTGAAACCCAAGTATGAAGCTTTATAACTTCCAAGCTCTTCTGGTGGGGCCTAGAGAAACTCTCTCCTGCCCCCTCCCCCAGGACTGAGAGCAAGAGGAGATAATGCCTTCATTAACAAAAATATTTTAATTTTAGTTTTCTTATTGCAGATTTGAGTAGCTCTGTTATTTGGTACAATTGCTATAGTTTGCTATCCCTTTTAGAAGAGCCCCCAGTTCTCCAAGCCTAGAGGAACTCAGTTTAGTCTAGGACAGATGACTCTCCTGTTGTTCTTTTTCTTATTTTCCAAGTATAAAGTCAATGGTGCCTGACAGCCACCATCTCCAACAACTTTGGCTGGACAGCACTGACCATCCCAGCAGAGCCTGGAAGGACAGTAGCTCCTCCTGCTGGTAACTCTCTGATAGAACAAGCAGCTGGTACCAGTAGGATGCACAGTTGAACTTTGTGGTTTGCTAGGGCTGAACTAGGCATCTGGTGACAAAACAGTTGTCGAAAAGCTACAAAACACAATCTGCAGTGAAGAAATGGGGAGGCGAGGTGGGTTCTAACTCTTTCCCCTAGCTGCAACCCTTTCCCCCTTAATCTGACCACTTTTCCTCATGATGCAGCAAATGTGCATCTAGAATTCTGACTGGGGGAAAGCATCAGATAAAGAAAGAGTTAATGGCCCAACTCTTGCCCTCCCCTTTTCACTGCAAATTGTATGTTGGCAACCTTCAGTCTCGAAAGACTATGGTATCGCGCTCTGAAAGGTGGTTCTGGAACAGCGTCTAGTGTGGCTGAAAAGGCCGATTCTGGAGTGACAGTCCCTTCCACACCGGGAGCAAGTGCAGTCTGTCCCTGGTCTGTCTCCCTGGCTATGGGCCTTCCTTCTTTGCCTCTTTTTCTCAGTCTGTTGGCCAAGTGTCTCTTCAAACTGGGAAAGGCAAATTGCACTTTACCATTGTCACCATCTGGTGCTAAAGATTAGGCAGGATCTTCCTGGCTAAGGCTGCAATCCAATGCATACAATAGAACCTCTTTAAGTTGACCACCCAAGGGAGTGGTGGAAATTGGTCAACATAGGGAGGTGGTCAACATACGGGAAAAAGGCATTTAAATATTATCATGTTTAGTTCCCAGGACAACAAATGCAAGGCCAAATTATTATTTAGATTGGATTTTAAAAAGTTTTATTGCAAATATCAATGAGAATTGATCCTTTTCTCACTTTATAAATAGTAAGTGATGCTTACTATTTATATCATCTATATCTATATCAAGAGGCAGAGAATAAACAGCCCACAATCAGTGTTTAAAAAAACAACTGGAAATTCATAAGCTTAAAAAAAAATTGCAAGTTAAAAAAAAATACTTGGTTTCATAGCAGACAGGCAGACCAATGCTATCCCTTGCCAGCCCATAGCATGTTACATAGCCCCAACAGCTAAAAAAAAACCAAAAACACTTTTTTACTTAGGCTACCTGGCCTCCACTGGGTCTCCTCAGATTCACTAAATGCCAGAAGGTGTTTGATACACTCCCTCACTAAAAGCTGTTGAGAAAACTCCACAGTCAGGGAATAAGAGGATAGGTCGTCTCATGGATTGGGAACTGTTTGAGCACCAGGAAACAGAGAGTGGGTGTCAATGGGCAATTGACAAAAAAAGTGGAGAGAGGTGGAAAGTGGAGTGCCTCAAGGATCTGTTCTGGGACTGGTACTTTTCAACATCTTCATAAATGACCTGGAAACAGGGATAAGCAGGGAGGTGGACAAGTTTGTAGATGACACTAAACTTTTCTGAGTGGTGAAGACCAGAAGGGATTGTGAAGTGCTCCAGAAGGATCTCTCCAAACTGGGAGAGTATTTATTTATTTATTTGATTTATTTTCCGCTTTTCTCCCCGAAGGGCACCCAAGGCAGCTAACAATCAGGTTAAAAATACAAAACAGCAGATAAAGATTAAAAATACAAAACAGTTAAAACAATTAAAACAAGATAAAATACATGGATAAAATACATGGCATGCAGTAAAAGACAAATTTATAACAGCCGTTATGGTGCCTCGAAGGCTTTCCTGAATAAAAAAGTCTTCAGGTCCCGCCAGAACGCTAATAATGAGGAAGCAGCTCTCAGTTCAAAGGGGAGGGAATTCCATAGTGCAGGTGCCACCACCAAAAAGGCCCTGTTTCTGGCCTCCATTCCCTTCACCACTCTCAATGATGGCACAACCAGCAGGGCCCCTTCTGATGACCTTAGAGAACGAACCAGATTATATGGAAGAAGGCGGTCTCTCAAATAAGCTGGTCCCAAGCCGTTTAGGGCTTTAAAGGTCATAACCAGCACCTTGAATTCAGCCCGGAAACGAATGGGCAGCCAGTGCAGCCGCTGGAGTAGCAGCATGACAGAGTCAAACCACCAACCCCCAGCAACTACATGAGCTGCCGCATTCTGCACTAGCTGTAGCTTCCAGACCGTCTTCAGGGGCAGCCCCACGCAAAGCGTGTTACAATAATCTAATCTTGAGGTCACTATGGCATGCACCACCGTGGCCAGATCCGCCTGAGACAAGTAAGGCCGCAGCTGGCGCACCAGCCGAAGCTGGGCAAAGGCACCCCTGGCCACAGCTGACACCTGGACATCCAGGAGGAGCTGCGAGTCCAGGAGAACCCCCAAGCTGTGAACCTGCTCTTTCAGGGGGAGTGCAACCCCATTCAGAGCAGGGCGATAGTCCAGCACCCGCATCATGGATTTCTGCACCAGGAGGACCTCTGTCTTATCCGGATTTAATCTCAGCTTGTTCGCCCTCTTCCAGATCCCAACTGCCTCCAGGCAACGCTCCAGGACAGAGACAGCCACCCTGGAGTCAGGTGGAAAGGAGAGATAGAGCTGAGTGTCATCAGCATACTTGATGGCACCCAACTCCAAATCCCCGGATGACCTCTCCCAGCGGTTTCATGTAGATGTTAAACAACATGGGGGGCAATATAGAACCCTGTGGCACCCCACACCTCAAGGGCCAGGGTGCCGAACAGGAGTCCTCCAAAACCACCACCTTGGACCTAGTAGGCAGCAAAATAGCAGTTGTGTTTCAATATAAGTGTAAAGTAATGCACTGGTGATGGGAACCAAAGTGAAAGGACAGTGACTTCGCTATGCACAAGCAACCTCATGTCCCTCACAACTTGGTACATGTCCAGGTACAATTGGCAGCCGGCGCAGGTCTGTCGGCTATGTGCAATGTGCCCACCTATAAAAACCCTTTCACACACACGCTAGCAGGCATAGGGGAGGGATTGTCACGTGGCTTCTTGCTTTTCCAAGATGGGACAAACCAGACAAAACACAGGCCCACAGTATCGCATTCAGTGGGCAACTTATGGAGGGTAAATTAATACTCTGTGCAATGGTTGAAGTGGTCAAGATACAACTTGACCAATCATTAGGAAGGGTATTGAGAACAAAACGGCTAGTATTATAATGCTATTGTACAAATCTATGGTAAGGCCACACCTGGAGTATTGTGTCCAGTTCTGGTCACTGCATCTCAAAAAAGACATAGTGGAAATGGAAAAGATGCAAAAGAGAGCAACTAAGATGATTACGGGGCTGGGGCACCTTCCTTATGAGGAAAGGCTACGGCGTTTGGGCCTCTTCAGCCTAGAAAAGAGACGCCTGAGGGGGGACATGATTGAGACATACAAAATTATACAGGGCATGGACAGAGTGGATAGGGAGATGCTCTTTACACTCTCACATAATACCAGAACCAGGGGAAATCCACTAAAATTGAGTGTTGGGCGGGTTAGGACAGACAAAAGAAAATATTTCTTTACTCATCGTGTGGTCGGTCTGTGGAACTCCTTGCCACAGGATGTGGTGATGGCGTCTAGCCTAGACGCCTTTAAAAGGGGATTGGACAAGTTTCTGGAGGAAAAATCCATTATGGGGTACAAGCCATGATGTGTATGCGCAACCTCCTGATTTTAGAAATGGGTTATGTCAGAATGCCAGATGCAAGGGAGGGCACCAGGATGAGGTCTCTTGTTATCTGGTGTGCTCCCTGGGGCATTTGGTGGGCTGCTGTGAGATACAGGAAGCTGGACTAGATGGGCCTATGGCCTGATCCAGTGGGGCTGTTCTTATGTTCTTATGTTCTAACTTATGGAGGTGGTCAATATAGAGAGGTTGGTCTCCCATAGTGTATATGTAGTGTCTGTCCATACTGTGAAAATTAGGTCAACTTAAGGAGGTGGTCAATATAGAGAGGTGGTCAACTTCGGAGGTTCTACTGTACTTACAAAGGAGTAAGTCCTATTGAACTCAATGAGACTTACTTCTGAGTAGACATACACAGGATTGGGCTATCAATCTACTAACAGAAGTGTATGGCTCTAGTCTATTTCCTTTCCCACTGGAAATGCTGTTCAGATTTTGTTTTTGAATGGGGCAGGATCAAGATCTAAAGTCAATCCATAAATCACAAAAGACATGACAATCACAACCTCCCTGCAGCCAGACAGAACATCTAGTTTCTGACTCCTACCAGCAGAGGGCACTCCAATACAGGCAAATGTTCCACATTTTTCAAATAAGGAAAGACCCCGGTTGGTTGGGAGTACACACACCCTCTCCCTACAGAAGGAGAGGGGACTGAGAAAGGCCCATGGCTTCCCTGTATCAAAATGTAACATACGAGGTCCTGGTTCCCAAAGATCTGGGTGCCGTCACATGATCTTTCTAGGTGGTGACTTGAACTCAGAACAAGGAAGCAAGCATTAGACAGGCCACATGGTACCTGATATTTTAGCAGTCAGGTGCACTCATGCAACTAGAACTCATGCAACATAGCCCATAATGTGTGTCCAGATTGATGAGGTCAGGTGTATTCATGCACCAGCACAAGATTGTAACCATCAACACGTGCAAACTGGCAAGGTCAAGGTCAGATGCATTCATGCAGTGAACATTAACCTCCTCGAACTGCACACATCAAGGGCTACATTGTTGTCAGCCAGCCATTGTTTTTACTGGCCTGACCAGTAAGACTGAAATTTGGCTGGCAGCCAGAATCAGGCTCTGGAGAGCCAGTAAACTCCAAAATAAGCCTAACAATGTTGGTGTTATTACTGACCCCCAAATCCCAACATGTGCTGGGCTCTACTGCAACTCACAAGGTCCTTCCATGAAACAAAGTAGATACAGACAACCATCTTCCAAGTGGAAAATTATATCAGTGTGTGTGTAACCACTTGGTCAACAAATTGTCCATTTCATCCTGCCAAGTGAGACGATGCTGCCTCCTTCAGCAAGCTATTTGGAGCAAGTACCTAGAGCAGGTACAGTCAACATCCCTACCTAAGATGTGCACTGAAACTAGGCTAGCGTACCACCACCCCAGCTTATGTTTCCTGGGTGCCTCACCTGGCATTCCCAGGGCCCAGGTGTCCAGGTCAAAGCCCCTTTCTCTGGTGGGGGCAGAGGAAGAGAAGGAGGAAAGTGGGAGGAGTTATACAAACAGTCCTACCCGAGCCTGCACCTCCTGGGCCGGAAGCAGCCACGGCCTTACCGTGTTGAAACCCGGGAAGAGACCCACGGCCGGCTGCGCCTCCATGGGGAACGACAGGAAAGGCTTGAGATCGAGGGGCGGCTGCATCATGGCAGGCGGTGGGCGCAGGATGGCCGGGATTGGGCCCGCTCGACTTAGGCTGCCTAGGCAAGGAGAGACAAAGAGAATTGTAAACAGATTTCCTGACAACACAGAGGTCAGGATTCAAAGCCGAGAAAGGAGGGCTATGAACCAATCAAAACCTAGCAAGTTGGAATTGAACAAGAATGTAAATGAGCGGGGAGATTTAAATCAACACTACTGTGCATTTTCTGAAGGGCCTACAGTAACTACATGCTGTACATAAACATTTCAACACCACTACACTTGAATGCACACTTTTTTTTCTGAACAGACAGAACAATCTGAATAGTTTAGCATAAACACAGATTTTTGAAGGGTTTTTTGTTTTATACAGAGTGTGAACTGAACTCATCACACAAGTTTTGAATGTTGTTTCTAACACCCAAAGCCACATTTGCAATGGGGGGGGGGAGGACACTTGGGGCAGTGGTTAATGTGCATGAATGGTTGGGACCATGTGTATTCAAGCACACAAATCCGCATACCAGTATTTACATGGTGTGCATGTTAGCAGATGGGTCACCCCACTTTTTTTTTCTCACATTGGCAAAACTACCCTTCTGCCTAGAAGCTCAGAGCAGCACTGAGGAATTTAACCCCATTTATCCTCACAACAACCCTGCAAGGTGGATTAGTGTCAGTGTCAGGAGACAGTGTCATATCCAAGCAAAGGTCAAGGCTGAATGCAGATATGAAACTTGGTCTCCCCAGTCCAAGTCCATAGCATTGTTGGCTACATCTCACTGGAATAAATACAAGCCTGTTGAGCACAACACATGTGCAAAAATCATGTGTACACACATCTATGGAGGGCAGCCTCCCACAATTTTGTGGTTTGTTTTACTATTTTAATTTATAAACTGCCTTGACTGCCGGAAGTTGGCATATAAATGCAGTTATTATTGTCTGAACGCTTGGCATATTTGCTAAGCAGTAGCATATGCATGGATGAATCTCTGAAGCATGGAAGCACCAGTGTGTTGGATATATGGCCAATTGTGCCTCTACTGCTGCCAAGACCCAAAGGGGCTTCAAAGAATTCCAGTCCACCCCCTTCTGCTCTTGTGGGCACATGATCTTTGCAAGTGTCCCCACCTGATCCCCAAAATCACACGCTGCATTAACCTTGAACAGACACAACACTCCTCACCATGCTAGCTTGGGCCTTAGAGACAGCCATAATGCCTGACAAAGCTATTTCAGGGTTTCTTATGGCAAGTGCACTTGATTGCACTGCTCAAGGCAGTGTTACTTGGGACTATGTCAAGTCCCTGCTCATGACAACAGACCAATTCATTTGCCACAAAGCTATCCTGCAGTTTTGTCTGCCAACACACAACCTAACCAGAGAGCCATTTCAGACCATTGGACCCGCAGTGGTTCTTTTGTTCCCGTGGAGCTTCCCACTATTCTATTCCATAGCTTTGGAATAGAGTTCCTATGGAAACTCAGAGAGGGGGGGGGAAAACACTGCAAAATTTTCAATATCCATGGTATTTCCAAACAACTTCTACAGATGCATGCATATTTTCCCAAAAGCTATTTTCCTCCCTTTCTGCTTGCTTATGCAATCATTTGTGCATCCAACCGTCGGTCCTGGAAAGTTCAGTGCTAATTGAACATTATCTATTTTCCATGCAAAGGCTGAGAAGAGGAGTAGTGAAACCAACAAGGTATCTTCCCTATTTTCCCAGCTCCGCAGTAGAGATGAAACTGACACAACGGTTTTCAGCCATTTTGCCCAGTGTTACATATACGCAACAGGGGCCAAATGTGTACACTTGTGGACCGGGCAAAAATGGGTACAAGGGAGAAGGTTGTCAGTTTCACCATTGCTCTTGGCAGTCTTTTTAGCTTGTGCAAAATGTTACACACCCAGGTGCATCTAATTTATTAAAAACATAAAAAGAGCTCTGCTGGATCAAGCCAAAGACCCATCTAGTCCAGCTTCCTGTATCTCACAGTGGCCCAGATGCCTCAGGAAGCATACAAGGTCACAAGATACTTGCATCTTGTTGCCACTCCCCTGCATCTGACATTCCATCTATCCTCACACCCTCCAGTGAAGACAGCAGACTGCAGCTTGGGTTTAACTGGGCCACTTTATTAAACACAAGTGACCAATTTTTAAAACCTAAAACCTACTGAACACATCATCCCTCCCTTGCCATTCTGGGGTTAGCTGGATAGGCAAGAATTTTCATAAGTTGCAGAATCCAACTTTTGGGGGCACAGAATTTGAACTGCCTGGATGCAGTCCTGTTCTTATTATATTGAGCTTAGATTACACACAGTCCTGGTATACATTCAAACAAGTGCTACTGATGCAGCACATTTATGCAAAGCAACGAGGGTTGCAACAACACTGCAAGTATTAAATGACTAATTATTGTTCTCTAATCAACCAAGAGCTTAAATCCTAGATGCAAGTTTGTCACTGTCACCCTGTTCAACCATTGAGACCTACAATAAGCAAGCCTTGGGACTGGGGCTCTTGAAGGTCCCATCTCTCTGCTGGCCACACACACAGGCACCAGCTCCATCCTTGCTGGACTAAATGTAATGAAAACCAAGAGCATCTTTTTCATCTATGAAAAAAGCTTCAGAGTGCAGAACATTGTAAATTATTACATACCTAACCATCTTTCATTTTGTCCATTTTCCTCAAGGACCTAAAAAGAGGCACCTTGATAGAGCTTTCACGGTATCTAAATACATTTGATATACTAATGATTGATTGAGCAGTTGCTTAAAAGCCAGACATTTAATCAATTTAAAAACTTTACATGGGCCGGCAACCCTAACTTGTATATGATACAATCGGCATTGTGTGTTTGGCACTCAAGAGTTTAGGCTTCCTTTGCACAGAATGCAAACAGGCATTTGGTGGGTCTGAGTTTATTGTGAATCACCATCATTCTCCAAAGGGCAGCAGCCGAGTTAGTCTGTTACAGCAAAAGCAACAGAGTCTTGTAGCACCTTAAAGACTAACCAATTTACTTCAGCACAAGCTTTCATGGATGCTTTGGATGAAGTAAACTGTAGTCCACGAAAGCTTATACTGAAATAAACTGATAAGTTCTTGAGGTCTTTGTTGTCATCACTCCCTTCTAACTGAATTTTAACCAGGCTGGTGCTTTTCATAGTTTTAACTACAACTCTACCCCCATTTCCCTGAAGGGCATGCAGAGCCTGCTGCATGTATTCTTTATAAATCAGACTCTAATAAGTCTGAGAAAGTAACCCTTTCTTTGCTGTTGCCATTAGTCATTCAAAACGACTATACTCTCTCGCCATATAGGTTCCTAGCAACTTTACCCCTGGATCCAGTGTCTTATCTCCATTATTTGAAAGGTTTTAAGTCTCTGAACAATTTCAGCTAAGTCATCATCATTCATTACTTGATCATCATCAATAAAATCTTGCAGTCTTTCCTTCCCCACTGGTTCAGCATGGGAAGATCCTCAAGAACAGTGTTTCTCAAACTGTGAGTCGGGACCCACTAGGTGGGTTGCAAGCCAATTTCAGGTGGGTCCCATTCATTTCAATATTTTATTTTTAATATATTAGACTTGATGCTACCATGGGATGTGACTGCTTTTGGGGAAATGTTACAGACCTGTACTTTTAACAAGCTACTTTGTATATTCTTTTAACAATGATAATCAATGGGACTTACTCCTGGGTAAGTGTGGGTAGGATTGCAGTCTAGGATTGTTAAAAATTTTTGCTGCTTGATGATGTCACTTCCGATCATGACATCACTTCTGGTGGGTCCTGACAGATTCTAAAAAGTGGGTCCTGGTGCTAAATGTGTGAGAACCACTGCTCAAGAAGATGTTTGAGGATTCAGCTCAGTTCGACATTTTGACTACAAAGTTATAACCATTCATCTGAAGGGTATCGAAGGCCTACTGTACCAACGTTATATTGTTTGGAAAAGAGGGTGGTAGCCCTTACTGCTAACTGGTTCTTTCCCAACTCATGGCTTCCAGGGCCTCTGCTGAGCCCAACTGCAGGATCCAAATTCAGTACATGCACCATTCTGATGCTGGCAAGCAGTCCCATAGCGTGTTTTGTGTGTACAGGTTCCAAAGCAGTAAGAAGAATCCACATCGGCAGTGGCATAGCTAATTTTTTTTGATGCCAGGTGGCAGATATATGCCTTAGCTATGCCACTGACTGGGGGGAGACAGCAGAGCAATTGGTGGTGAGCTGCTGGGGGGAGGAGGAGGTGGGTTCCTCCCAATTTTCACTTTTTAAAAAGCCTGGGTGTGATGTCACTTCCGGTTGTGACATCACTTCCAGGGCAACACTTTGAACTTGGCACCGGGCTACACAATCATTAGCTACGCCACTGGACATCGGGATTATGCTGCCAATCTCATCAATGAGGTTCTGTGCCCTAACCATCTGGATGAGGAGCTCTGCTTGCTGGCAGTTCCACTTAGCCCCCCCCCCCCCCCAAAACTGTACCAAATGCAAAAACCATCAAGCACTTTCATTCAGTGCCAGAAAACACAGGATAGCTTCTTCCAACACAGGCAGCATAAGAATGGAAATATTGTGAGAATGAGAAGTCATAACAGCCGGAGAGATTACAGCCTGAGAAGAGTATATTCCGTAATTCCATTACTGTGTTGATAGAGGAAACTTGAGATTCTCAGCTTTCAGGTTCTTTGGGGGGGGGGGGGAGACAAACAAAATGTAATTTATAATGCATTTAGCTGTTGAGGAGGCAGGCTTCAAAATGTGTGAGCTATCAATTTTGTGACAGTAGTCATGCCACAAAGATGATGTATACATTGGGCCTTGGTGGAGGCTCAGCATGGCAACAGGTGGTGTTTTCCCTGCCTAGATGGCACCCTGACAGCAGCCAGGAAAGCTGAAGATGGTTTGAAACCAGGATCACACAGTGCTTGTGGCAAGTATTCTTATCCCACTTTGGTTTCTGGTCGAACATGTTTTGAACCAGTTCAGAACCTTGCAAAACCTTGCTTATCTCCAGCCTGAGCACACAGACCCTTGGTCCACCTCAGCTGCTTGGTGGTAGGAAGGAATCTGACATTGCCATGTGCCCTGAGACATGGATTATCCCTTCTGGTGTTAGGGGACACAACATGGTTCTCACCTACACACACACACTGATTTATATTTTTAAAACTTACTATCCAGAGGTAGAACCCAACAGAGATACAGCACAAACTTTTCCGAGTGGTGGAGACCAGAAGTGATTGTGAGGAGCTCCAGAAGGATCTCTCCAAACTGGCAGAATGGGCAGCAAAATGGCAGATGCGCTTCAATGTCAGTGAGTGTAAAGTCATGCACATTGGGGCAAAAAAATCAAAACTTCACATATAGGCTAATGAGTTCTGAGCTGTCTGTGACAGATCATTAGAGAGAACTTGGGGTGGTGGTGGACAGGTCGATGAAAGTGTCAACCCAATGTGCGGCGGCAGTGAAGAAGGCCAATTCTATGCTTGGGACCATTAGAAAAGGTATAGAGAACAAAACAGCTAATATTATAATGCTATTGTACAAATTGATGGTAAGGCCACACCTGGAGTATTGTGTCCAGTTCTGGTCACTGCATCTCAAAAAAGACATAGTGGAAATGGAAAAGGTGCAAAAGAGAGCAACTAAGATGATTACTGGGCTGGGGCACCTTCCTTATGAGGAAAGGCTACGGCTTTTGGGCCTCTTCAGCCTAGAAAAGAGGTGCCTGAGGGGGGACATGATTGAGACATACAAAATTATGCAGGGGATGGACAGAGTGGATAGAGAGATGCTCTTTACACTCTCACATAACACCAGAATCAGGGGACATCCACTAAAATTGAGTGTTGGGCGGGTTAGGACAGACAAAAGAAAATATTTCTTTACTCAGCGCGTGGTCAGTCTGTGGAACTCCTTGCCACAGGATGTGGTGATGGCATCTGGACTGGACGCCTTTAAAAGGGGATTGGACAAGTTTCTGGAGGAAAAATCCATTACGGGGTACAAGCCATGATGTGTATGTGCAACCTCCTGATTTTAGAAATGGGCTATGTCAGAATGCCAGATGCAAGGGAGGGCACCAGGATGAGGTCTCTTGTTATCTGGTGTGCTCCCTGGGGCATTTGGTGGGCCACTGTGAGATACAGGAAGCTGGACTAGATGGGCCTATTGCTTGATCCAGTGGGGCTGTTCTTATGTTCACATTGCACAAACTGATAACACCAATCAGCCAAAAAGCTGGTGGGGGTGGACAGGAAGATTGTCACAGAACTTTCCTATCACTCAGAATGGAAAGAGTCAGCAAAAAATCACTTTCAAGTAGCAGTAGCTTTATGTGGTATCCATGAGGATCAATGTCAAAGGCAATACGATTCTCTAAGGCAGGGGTGTCCAAAGTTTTTGGCAGGAGGGCCACATCATCTCTCTGACACTGTGTCGGGGGCCGCGGAAAAAAGAATTAATTTACATTTAAAATTTGAATAAATTTGCATAAATTTGCATAAATGAATATATTAAAGATGAAATATGATTTGAATGAAGGTCTTGCAATAGCTCAAGGCCTATAAAAGGCATTGCACAAAGCAAGGCTGGCCTTTCCTTTGCTGCCACTGCTGCATCACAGACATGAAACAACAAGCAGTGGAGGGAGCCCTCAACCCACAGCTCACACAAGAGGTCAAACAGTCACTCTCACGCTGAGAGCAGTTGCGTTGGGTCAGTGTGGGCTCCAGCAAATCTCCAGAGGGCCAGAGGCTCATTGGAGACTGGGGGCTCCCTGAGGGCCGCATTGAGAGGCCTCGAGGGCCGCAAGTGGCCCCAGGGCCGGGGTTTGGGCACCCCTGCTCTAAGGGATCAGACCAATGACCCACACAGAAATTAGCCTGCAAACATTACTACCTGTGGGACTACATCACAAAAGCATCTCTTGGTAGTGTCCAGGTGCAAGTGATGCATTTGAATCTGTTTCAAGGCCAAGACAACTTTTTCATCAATACTTATTGGAATTGCTGGTGTTAAACCAAACCATGTATCAGTGTAATTTTCAGGACAGTGTACATATGTGGCTTTCACCACACACAGGCTCTATTCATAGGGCCTGTCATCACTGACATCATCATCAACTTGTCCTCAGTGAGATGCAGAAATAGATCAAGACCACTCTCTGCAGCCATAAGGACCATGGCAAAGTTCAGTTTTCCACTTCATACCAAGAGTTCAGGCTGTGTGCAATACAGATCTTTTCCCTCCACTATCTCTGAGGTCTTCAGCCCAGCAAAGGAGGGCTGTAGTGCAAAAGGAAGTGAGGAACTAACTGCAGAGATTTAGGATCTGCTCCTTCCTTATTTCCTACCGTAGCCACAAGGCACCCACCATCCCCTCTCCAAGGAAGGAGGTGATGAAATTTGTCCCAACAGCAATCCACACTTAG
Source organism: Tiliqua scincoides (assembly GCF_035046505.1). Taxonomy (NCBI): domain Eukaryota; kingdom Metazoa; phylum Chordata; class Lepidosauria; order Squamata; family Scincidae; genus Tiliqua; species Tiliqua scincoides. The sequence goes on along the minus strand of NC_089822.1, from coordinate 127,485,373 downwards.
GGCAAAAACAGGCATTTTACTAATCCAAAAGGTAAATTTGGATTTGCTCAGGATTGTCCACCCTGACTGGTAGCAGATTTCCAAGGTTTCCAGACAGAGAAAGGTCTTTCTCAGCACTATCTAGAGATGCGAGGGATAGAACATGGGAACTTCTGTGTGCAACCAGGTATTGTATCTGCTGCAACCCCCTATGTCCCTCCAAGTCCTAGGCAAATAAAAGGTGCCACCCTGCAACTCTAAAGGCTGTCTGTGTCCTTGCTGTGCCCAGCCTGTCCCTGGCACAGTTGCTCGGGAGGACTAGGATGGCGTGAGGGCTTAAAGCAGCTTAACATCCACTTTTACCAGCAGTGTGGTGGCAAGATTCCAGAACAGGAGCTAGAGGATCTCTACAGGAGACTAAATAATAAGGGCCTTCTGGGACACACACATGCACACCAGCAGACGGGTCAAATGCACTGACCTAATACTGACAGTGCTGTCACCGCAGTGCATTGCTAATAGGGATGGGGGGCTTGTTTCTGAAACTTTCCACCCTATCCCACCCCCTTGCCAAAGTTCAGCTTTGGAACATTTAGAGTAAATAACAGCACATTTGAATCTGGGAAGATGCTTTCCCTTCCCTGCTGAGTAACCGCAAACCCCTGAACAGTTTCACACACCTGGGCTCCAGGGGAAGGGCAGGTGACCATACTGCAACCTGGAGATCCTCCCTAAACACTCAGAGGCAGTGGGAGACAATCAGGCTGCTGTGCCTCTTGCCTCATTTGTCAGCTGCCCTCTCCCTTGCCCAACCTTTGCCACTGTTTCCTGTAGGCAGCAGCACTCTGCTTTTGTCTTAGGCAGGCAGAATGTGTGGGCAGGGATCTCAGATTGGCGATAAAGGACCTGCTTTGCATACAAAAAGATTCTGGTCCCGGCATCTCCAGATTGGGTTGGGACTCTCTCTCTGAACCCCTGAACACTTGCTGACCATCTGCAGAGACAATACTGACCTATGCAGATCAAACAGGCTAATGCAGCAGAAGGCTGATCATCTTTCTTCACATTCTCTTTGAATCTGGCAGGCATGATCTCAAGATTGGATCTGGCCCATCTAGAGAAGGAGTTATGATTTCCAGGTAGTTGTGAGCCCCTGCACCTGTCATGTTTAGAAATTAAGCCTGCATTGTACATTTGGGGGCACACCACCTGTCTACCGATATCTTTCCTTCCTCGCAGTAGAGCTGCTCCCCTCTCCCATATTACACATACATACTGATATTTCATTTTTGAATTGATCCTTGCAGTTCTGCAGTGGCTCAGGAGAACATTTTTGCATGGATAATCTGGATAAGTCCAAAATGTTGGACAGACTAATTGAAATGCTTGGAAATTATAAGATGCTATCCTTCTGCAATGCCTATGAGCCACAGTTATGAAAATGAAAACTTAAACTGAAGGCCAAGGGGCACAACTCCCCACCACCATACTCAAGCTGGTTCAAGAGGCTCAGTGCAGGTGAGGGAATTCCCAGAATTTGGGGGTGTAGGAGCTTGAAACGCAATCCACCCTTTCTAGCAAAAACAGCAAAAACTCCCACCATCTGCCTGTGTTAACACAAGCTTGTTTTCCCCTCCTAACAAGGCCATGCAGAACATCAATAAAAGATGGTACTGCAATTTGTGTGGGTGTCGACAGCAGAGTAAGTGCGCATGTTTGGATTTGTGTGTAGTTAAGTGGAAAGAAGCCATGAAACTTAACAATGATCTGGTGATGGGGGAAAAAAATATGCCAACTACTCGTATCTTGGTTTTGTTGTTGTTGTTTTAGAAATGCGATCCCTAGAAACTTGAACTGCACCATCACCTGCACACCTCCACACATACTGAAAGGCGGGCACCTGAGGATTTTAGAAACCCTGGAGTGACTCAGAGCATTTGAAGACCCAGCGGTGAAAAATCCAACTGGTACTCCTCTGTCAACTCATACACCATGGAGTGCTATTGCAGGAAAATTCTCTTGAATAGCCCACTGAAATGAATGGCAGCGCTTGGTGGGGTTGTAAAGGAGATCTTGCCTATGTTCCCATTCTTAATTGTAGCTGAAATCACAGCCTGGAGGTGGACAACTCACCTTGACAAGGCCATGACTTCCGAGGTCAACACACACACACAGTGCAGTTGACTCCCACCCAAACTACAAGCCTTCTTTTATGGATGTTCTGGGTGGCCTCATTATCATACAGACCACCCCAGTCCTCTGCACAGTGACAGAGAGACAACATGTCCCAGGCAGAACCTGGAAACAGCAGAGTTCCAAGGAAAATGGGTAATAAGCTCCATACTAGGAAACTCATTCCATGTACTAGAAAGTTAATATCAAAACTACCCACAGGAGTGCTCCCCTATCTATTAGAAGCAACAGACATGCTATAGGCCAGGTTGGTATCTGATAGATCTGGGATCTGATAGAGATTTCAGAGGTTTAACTTCTCTTGTTTGAGAAAAACTGAAATTGGAGCCAAGAGAATGACTGTTGTTCCCCTTAAAAAACAGGATAGGTGGGTCGTTATGTCAAAGTGACCTAAAGAGATCATGATTAGCAGAACATGTAGATCATAATTTTCCAGAGGGAGAATTCCAGGATCTTGTATAACCAAAGTTGTGAGCCAGGAACATTCTGGCATGCAGGGCAGAATGACCTAATTAGAGCTGGAACCATGCACCAAACCTGTCATAATATGCCCAATAAGGAGGTGGAAGTGACATACAATGTCACATGGGTAACTTGTTTATCTCACGTTATTTACTGTGATTTTCTGGGTGTGGTTCTCTGAGAGACAAGATGGGAAACGAAGAGTGAACATTTGTATCCAAACTGAAATAAATTGGCTTGTGTAACTTACTATTGTAGAAATAAAGCCTCCAAACCCTTTTTAAAAGTCTGTGACTGTTTCGCATTGCGTTCATGAAAAGAATCTGAAAATATTTCCAACAGATCCTCATCTTCCTTTCCAAAACCCATACCGAGCACAATGTAACAATAATGCACAGCACATTTTTCCAGAGCCTGCTTTCCAAGCATGCAAAGTGGTTCACTTATATCTGAGGTATTCAATCTGTGTGTCCCGCCTCCCTAGTGAGGTGTGGCTAGCCTCCAGGGGCATCGCCAGGCATCTCAGCGAGAGAGGTGGCCGGCAGCTGCTCTGCTGCTGAGCTCTGCTCAGCTGCACTGGCTGCCTCCTGACTTGCTGCTTTTTGGAGGCTGAGAACGAGGTGGGTGGGGCAGCATGAGGTGAGGTGGGTGGGGCAGTGTGATACATGGTGGGGGAAGATGGAAGAGAAGTCTGGTTGGGCAGGCAGAGGTGCCGCATCTCATCACGGAGCTCTCTCCATGTGCAACCTCGCCCCAAGGACTACATTTCCCAGTGTGCCCCTCACCCTGGGCATCCTGGGATTTGTCAAGGCTGGAGGAGAGAAGAGTGCGGAGGTGCTGCATCTCATCAGCACAGGGCGCACTCCTGGCAGGTGTCAAAGTAAGTACAGGCAGTGCAGCAGAGCGTTCCTCTGCTCCTAGTGGGCGGGGGGCCAAATGCCCCAGCCTGCATCCCTCCGTCTTGCCTGGGGGAACAGGGGTGGCATCTGCATGCTGGGTGTATGTGTGTGAGCAGCCCCCATCTACTTTGGGGTGAGTCGTAATCTTGCTGTATGTGGCTGCAATCCTTTCCACACTTTCCTGGGAGTAAGTCCCATTGACGCAAATGGGGCTTACTTCTGAGTAGACCTACATAGGCTTGGGGTCTGTATCAGCTTAACCCAGGATCTTCACCTTTCTCTCCCCCCCCCCTTCAAAAAAGAAAAAAGTCACTCTTGATGGCTTTGTCTCAAAAAATTGATTAAAAATAAAAATCCCCATTCCTTTTTAGCCATTCCCCTTTTTCCTCCTGCCTCCTTTTGGAGAGGGGGGGGTACTCTGTTGACTGCTATTGTAAGACAAAAGGCACAATCCTAGCTAGGTCTACTCAGAAGTAAGCCCTACTGTGTTCAATGGAACTTACTCCCAGGAAAGTGGGGTTAGGATTCCAGCCAAACAGTCTCTAGGTCTCAGTTTGCATCAGTTTGCAATTAGCAGATACACACAAAACAAAGTCTTCCCTTCCACCAGCAGATTCATCACTTTCCCCCTCCCTTTTCAAAACCCTCCAGGTGTGCTACTAACAAACTCAGAGCACAATCCTAACCAGGTCTACTCAGAAGTAAGTCCTATTTTGTTCAATGAGGCTTACTCTCAGGTAAGTGTGGCTAGGATTGCAGCCTCAGAGTGCTGGCAGCCTTGTTTCTAGTGTATAATTATAACACCTTCATCCCCATTTTGGGGGTAACTGAGGTGAGGTGCTGTAATGGGGAACCATGGCCAATGGCTACAAGGATCAGGGGAGGTGCAAGACAGAAAAGTTCGAGAACCACTGACTTATATTATCTTGGACAGAATCCTTATAACAACCCTGGAAGGTAAGTACTAATTATCTCCTTATTATAGCTGGTGGGGAGGTTTGCCTAGGGCCTCTTAGTGAGTTCATGGCAGAGGCAAGGTTCGGCTTGGGGAAAATCTTGATTCACAGCTCAGTCTCTCTGCTACCATTACTCCGGCTCTCAAGGTAAGCTACAGCATAGCTGAGGCCTGAACTTGTAAAGAAATGTTCCAGAAAAGTGAACGTGCATGGTCTGAACCAGGGAACAGGTAAAGTGATGAAGCAGAACATGCATCTGAGCACGAGAAGAGCAGCTATTCACTTCTGAACAATATTATCTCTCACATCCAGGATTAGGGAACAGGCCAAAGGGTATCACTTTCATTGAACTTTGACTTTCAGTTCCTCTCTTCTTAGGAATTAAATCCTAATCCATATGTATATTCCTTCCTTCAAGGGCCAGCACTACACTGGCATCTCAGAAAAGCACTTTTGGTTGCCCTGCAGCTGAGAGGCTGGGCTAGTTGGTAGCCTCTCTTTTCCTTGGAAGGCCAACCAGTCCATCTGGGCTGGATTGCAGCAGAACAAGAGAACCACCAGGGGACCCCTGCTCCAAACTGGCCTACACAAGTTTGACATGCAGGAAAGAATAGCCCACCTGCCCAAGCAAGCCAGCCCTGGCATGAGGCATTGCAGGTTGTGGAGCTGACCTTGGCCAACACATTGGTTTCCCTCCATTTACAATCCTGTCTTTCACCAAGGACACTCAATAGCCACAAGGTGACAACTGAGAAGCTTCAACAACTTCATAACAATGCCTGACAGACAGCATTGAGCCCCCCACCCCCTCCAAAAAAAAAAAAAACCTGGTCCCAAGTCTTTTCCACAAGCTGTAGACAAAGTTTCATGTTATGTGGGAGATTCATTTCATTCTTGGTTGAAGGAAGGGGAATAGTTTTATCAGAGCACCTGGTGCTGGGTGAGGAGATTTAACTCTCCCCCCAACACACAGACCATCTTCCTGATCCAACTCCCCCTGCTGCCTGCAAAGACACAAAAAATGTAGGCACTCTAGCACTACCCAACTCCAGTCACTGCCATTTCAGTGGCAAAGAACTATGGAATTGCCACTACAGCTGCTTCAACCAGCCTGAGGAGTGGAGCTGGGGTGTATGTCTTCATGAGGAGTGGCCTCTTTCACTTCCCCAAACCTCTTGTCACAGAGAAGGTTCTGCCCTGGGTCAAGGCCAGCTGCAAGTAACTTTACCTACGGATACACTCTGTTCATATAGCAGGAGACAGAAGCATTTCATAAGCACAGCCGAGAGGCGGGGCAGGGGGTCGGAAAGACAGAGAAGAGAAATGGAGCAACGTGCTGAGGCCAATGAGCTTCAGAGAGCAAATCCCAGGAGGTCAAGTGGACCAGACAGGCGTGACGGCTCCTCAGATTGTCCCAGCTAATTTTTGGGTCTGGGATTTGGGAGGGGTGGGGTAGGGAGGGGATGCTGCATGCAGTTTACCTGACTGAGGCCCCCCAGCAGCCTCGTTCCCAGCTGTCTTCCCTCGCACACTCACTCGCTCACATAGTCAGGAAAGTGCAGGGCGATTATGTAAAGGGATAGTGCTGGAAATAGCCTAGACACGGCGATTCCGGGTTCCCCTTTTTCCTTCCACCCGCAGAATCACCTCAACTCAAGCCAACCTTCTCCCCTGCTGCCATGAAGCTGCCCCCCTCCCCCAGTCACTCATAACGGGCTCCAGAAAGCACAGCCAATTAAAGACGCTCAAAAGTGGGGCAAGCAGGCGGCAGAGGGAGGGGGCCTAGAAAGAGTGCAGAATGGAAAGGACCGAATCGGAGAAGCGAAGGAGGCACCAGCACCCCAGAATTCATCTACCATCTTCCAGCTTTCAATGAGGGTTGCAGGTAACAAGAAAACAGGGAAAGTCAGGGGAGGGGGAGAAAAATGGGACATACAGCACCAACAGCCCCCACCCACCATTCCCTCTGTATATTCACATATCATCTAGCCAAGCACAGGAAAACAGACAGCACAAGCGGCAGCTGGGAGCGAGGACTCCTGGGTTCTTTCCCCACAGCTAGGCTGCGTTGAGTGAACCTTGGTGAAAAAGGCTCATTAAGGCCTGAGCTCCTGGCCCAGAAAGAGCCCAAGGAGACAGCCAGCCACACTTGAGGAGAGGCAACAGGGTGGGAAGACCTTGCTCGACCTATAGGGGAAAACTAAGGTGGGTCAGATCAAAATAGCAACCACAGCATAAGGAACATTCAGAGCCGCAGCACCTGGAATAAGGAACCCACATTGTGGCCCATGAACTGGCAACATCTTGGAATAATGGACACTCGCTGCTTTCAACTTAAAAAGAGGTTCCTTAGAAGAAGCCATCTCTGACAGCTCAAAAGGAAACAAGTCCTAACTGGTGTCCAGGACTGCCTTGGCCACTGGAGATGTTTGCCTTGGGTGTTGCTGGCCTTGAAAGGGGAACCATCGCTGCTGCCTCCTCATGTTAACATTTGCTATTGGTCTGAGGAGGAAATGCGCTACGGTTACTAGGCAACTAAGGATATGATCCCCCAACCACTGTCAGGTCATGAGACTTGAGAAGCAGAGAGCCTGGAGGTTCAGAGGAAACACACAAACCACAGTCTTCCCAGTGGCTGGGACCCATTCTGCTGCTGCCCATCTCAGCCCTCTAACTGTTCTCACTCTCTGCAAACTTTTCACTGGGTTTGTTCTCCTCAGACCAAAATGGAGGAAGGAAGGATGAGAGAGACAGGGCAGCTCTACTTGATCAAGGCCAGATGCAACAGCCCAGCATGCTGATCCCTTCAAACACTTCCTTTGCTAAATTCAATTCTGGCTCAGGAGTGACAGCTTGCGATCCTGCACAAGGAATTAATAAAAACAATTAGCAATTAACTGTGGGGATGGGAGTCACAGTACCTCGTCCCCTCCAGAGACCCTGCAATCTAGCTGCTAAATTAGTCAGGTGCAACTCGCTACTACCCATTATTTGGCCTCTTTCCCAAGAGCATCTTCCCCCAACTGGTACCCAAATAAACTTGACCTTGAGCCAGTCTTTGGACCCAGACACCCATTGGATGTCCAAAGAAGGGGCATTCAAAGACTTCGTGTGATCCCAAATGACCTCAGAGAAAGTAGGGCTTATGCTCCCTAGCTATAAAACCCAGAAGTGAAAACTCCTGGTCCATTATTGGAGCACTGTTTGCGCCACTTTTGGGCTGTCTTGGGGATGCTGAACTGGCACAGACTGGAAAGTGGGAGTAAAGTTAGACAGAGACTGTGAGCCCAATCCTGTGCTCAGCGGCATGGGTCCGTGCTGCCGAGCCCTCACCGCCGGTGCTGGGCTAGTGCGGGGTGGTTGCCCAGCTTCCATGGCTTGGCGGTCTCCTGGACCGCCAAGCAGTGGCATAGCAGGCGGGGGTGGGGAGCAGGTGTTCCGGGGAGGGGGGAGGCCGGCAGGGGGCGGAGAGAGGGCGGGGAAGTGTGATGTGAGGAGGGGAATGGGCTGGAGGCGTGCCCGAGGGAGGGATGGGAAGCTGGTCTGCAGAGCTCTACTCCGCAGGATCCAAGGCACTTGTGTAAGGATGCACACCCTACACAAGTGCCTTTACCTTACCGCCAACCTTTTGGTCTGAGGTAAAGTGTGTAGCCCCATTGCGGGGCTGCTTACCTTACTCAGGGGAAGGGAACAAAAGTCACCTTCTCCTGAGGTGCCTCCCGCGGTAGCCCGGGACGTGCAAGATGCGGCAGCAGCCCTTCTTGGTGCCGCCGAGTCTGGGCGCCCCGGGCAGCTCAGGATTGGGTTGCCCGTCTATTGTATCTTTGCATCAGTCTTCATTTATTCACAGCCTGCTTTGTAATCTCCCTTTAAACATCCCCCCTTTCTGTTCTGCTAAGAAATTCATGTTTTTCCTTACATGCAATTATCTCCCCTGCTGCTTCAAAGTTTTGTAAATGCCTTTTAATAAACACCTTATATTTTTACTGTTTTTATCTGCCTGTATCAATTCATTCAAAAGGAGTGGACTGCTACACTTCCCCAGACCATCCCACTTTCACTATTGTCTGCCGTTGGGACATTCCTATGCTTTGGGACTCTCTGATCACCTGGGAATGAAAAGCTCTGCCCAAGTGGGCAGGTGGTCCCTCTCTCTCCCTCTCCTGATGTCCTAGCTGTGGTGGTAGCTACCAATTTCCCCCAGTTTGCCAAGTAAAGCGGGCATGGGCATCAGAAAACTGTAAGCTAGACACTACCCACTAGCCACTATTCCTATCAGCCTTCCAGTTTTCTTTACACTGCTCAATACGGTTAACACAAGGCTGGCATATACAGTAACACACACCAAAATGAAGTGGAAAAACAGATTGTACCACTTTAGCCCACAAGTCAAGGACCACATTTTTAAATGCTCCCTTAGATTAAAAAAACTCCCTGCAACTAAAATGCACGTGTACACACACACACACTCTCTCTCTCTATCCCATCAGAGATAAAAGTTCTAGTCAAGCCCTCTCCCTGATATATTAGTTTTCTAAAGGCAAGAAATGTTTAAACAAAGAACATTCAAAAATGTGATTCCCCCACCTTTGGTCTAAAGCAGTTCAGCTCACTCAATCACCTGGGGACTCCACCATTTCCCACAGCTGCCTGTGTGGACTAGGCCTATCATGGGGGTGGGGGTGGGATTCACAACCCCACCTACTACCCAAGTCTCCCAGCATGCGTCTGGGGTTTCTCCCACCCTCCTATTACTGAGCGTTCATTCCCTTCATCCTATCACCTCTGAGAACTATTCTCCCAAGGCAGGTCTCAGCATGAAAAGCTGCAGCTGAAATGAAATCCAAGTGTAATTGAGTTTGTCCCTGGGCTTGGGGATGGGCTGTGGAAGCAGGGAGTACCTAGCAAGCTCTGACTGTGTAAAGCTCAGCAAGAGCTGGGACAGGAACCAGGCCTGAAATTGGAGAAGCAGGCCTTCATCACACACTCTCGCACATGCACACACAGTCCCGCATGAACCACTCTGCATAGCACATGGATGTACATATTTCCCCACACGTACATGTATGTTCACAGATATATTAATGTATCCACATCCTCACACACTCCTAAGTTGCAAATGCACATATATGTACACCGGACAAGCATAACCAAACAGGGGCAGCAAACCTTCAGAAAGTAGCATTTTGAAGTCGCCTTCAAAATGGGAGCAGACACCGATATGGATCCCAGGCAAGCAATCCTCCTATGTCACAAAGATGCCTTCACACACTGCAGCACATAAAGTCACACACAATTTCACACTCCAATCAACGATTATATAAACATACATTTACACATACTTCCAACACTCACAGGCAACACTCACCCACATGTGCATTCAGCCAGACATATGCATTTGCACATGCAGCTCGCACAACAGAACATACATTTTCCCAATACCTCTGAAGTTGAAGCCTTCCCTGGACACGGGAGTAGGAGCTGAAGGGATAATTATTATCAGTGGGGAAGGCAAAGGGCACTATTATTCTGCTCAACACAGACTAGCAGCAATATATTTAACCCCACTCCGCAGGGATCAGGACCAGATGCAAATCTTGAAGGTGTGTGATTCCTTGCCGCCATTGGCCAGGTCACAGTGCGGTCAAGAGAGAGGAGGGAAGCAGGTGAAACAAAAGCTCTTTGTTTGGGGGAAGGCAGGTGCTGGGAGTGCTATGGGCCAGGCCACTCCTCTTCCAGTGAGCTACTGTAAGAAAGCTGCCTGAACAAGGCAATCACTTAATCAAGGTTACCTTGCACTCCCCCCCCCCCCACCAAAAAATGAGGTGGCAATACTCTGAAGAACATTCAGAATGAGAAAAGGGTTTTTGTTCCTTGCACGTGCTCACACACATAGACATACACACACTAAACAGTATTGGCCTTGAACCATGGAAAATTGAGCACTGAACTGAACAAGAGAATCAGATTTAGACAAAGAAACAGGACCCAGGAGTCCTGGCCCAGCACTCCTCCACACATGAACTATTGCCAGGAGTTCAGGAATTTAAGGTTCAGTTCCACAGTCCCAGAAGTTGTTGTCACTCTATGCTTTCTTTACAGAGCTTGTGTTATGACACCCTTCAAGCAGCACCTAGGCTCAGTAGTTTTATGCAAAGACAGCCAACACAGCAAACACAGCAAACACAGTAGACAACAAGCAGTAAGAACTCAATCAGCCCATTGCTTGCTTCCCAGCCAGCAGAGGAAACCGTCATGATCAAGAGATGCTCAAATTACTAAACCACAACTCAAACAAAGTTGTGAAGGTCATGGGGAATAAGACATTAAGCCAGGCTGCTGTTTATCACACTGTGGGAACATCTACTAAAACTGTGACAGATACCCCAAAGACAACCACTGCCATAGGGACAGGAAGGAGAATTCCTTTGGCTGAGCCACAAGCCCTTAACGCTGGGAGAGATACAAACAGGTGCTTATAAAGTCACAGCTTCAGATGACTCAAGAAAGTGAGCCAAGACACAACTTATGGACAAAGGCAGCAGAGCATCTAAAGAAACCACATAGGGGGCACAAAAAAACCAAAACTAATTGTGGAACATTTTCTGTGACAATCTTCTAAGAGCAAGGGGAGACTACACTATCTAACATGCCAGTATCACCAAAGACTGGGTCAGTTTATGTGACCTGCGCTTTCAATGTGGTGCACATTGAAAGCACAGTTAGGACTGCATATCCTCTGCACTAAAAAACAACAATAATTCTGCAGGATCAGAAGCTGACATTCAGTGGTCTCTAACTCTTATGCAAATCAAACAGATTTTTCTCAGTTTGTATCATTTGTTATCTTTCTTATGAGGATGGGTGGGAAAGCCAGCTGGGGCACAGAAGCCCTGTACCCAAAGGGTTCCAGATCCAATGCAGTCCTGATGGGCACTTTCAGTATTAAAATGAACAAGGTCACCACTTAAGTTTCCAGTAGTGGGCAAACAGGGCTCAGGTTAAAGAGGTGCAAGAGCACCCTTATCTGTGACCATGAAGTGTCATGACCAATGGAAGTCTTCACGCCTGGACGTTCTGGCTGTGTGCCACTTTAGTCTTTGCTAGCCTTGTACCTGCCCTCCTGATCACTGTTTTTGTTTAGCTCACCTCCCAGGCACCTGAGATTGCACGAGGCACTGCTTACCTAACACACTTTCAGGCCTACCTTCATAGCTTAAGGGCTAGAAAGCCATTTTTATAATTCTTTTAAAGTGAAAGACAAGGTTTTTCAGGTGCTGGATTCTGTGCACTGTCCTAAATTCTGTGCTTGTATAGTGCAATCATGCCCATACAAACCACCGTGTTTTTAGTACAATTATGCAGTTGGTTTGAAACATTTTGGTGCCTCAAGTAGAATGCTCAAACATAACCTTCATCTTCTCTTGGGAATAGGGCTGCAGCTTATGGAAAGTGTCTGCTCTGCATGCAGGAGGTCCAGGTTCAGTCCCTGGCACCCCCAGGTTGGACAAGAAGAAAGATCTCTGCCTGTGATCCTGAAGAGTTGCAGCCTGTTAGGTACAAGAATGCACAGGAATTCAGGCTCCTCCTTTCCAATCCAGGACTCATTTTAAGTTTTAACTACGATGACCTTTAGAGAATTATGGCCAGTGTCACCTTTCAGTTTTTACTGGGAGTTCAATTCATGTGTCATACTAGACTTTTTAAAATCTCTATGGAAAGAAAAATTTGGCCACCACTACTGATCTTCCTCTGTGACAAGCACCTCTGGGGAGGGGGGAAGGTCAGTGTATCCTAGTCTAATGACCCAATCACAGGAGCAATGGCAATCAGGCAGCCTACCAGGTTAGTGTACATTGTTTTCATTTATCAGCTGCATCCCCTCCAATTACCCCCCTCTCCACCGTAGGATGTTGCATGTGCCTTTTTGACATGACTGCATTGGTGCTAGTGCCCGAAGACAGGGCTAGGTTGTAAGGCACACAGACTTCTGGCAGAGTGATGAGGATTCTCAAAAGTCTGGTTAGCTTATATGCCCCACAAGCCCTTATAATGCATAGGAGTTCTGGGGCAGATGCCCAGGGATTCTTCAGCAGGGACATTCTCTCCTGCTTACCCACCTGAACCAGTAAATTGGCCACCCAGAAACCTAGCACATTGGGGGGGGGGTGAGAAAGTGGGGGAGGTCCAGGCATACTGCAGTGGAGGGCCTTTTCTGGATGGTACCTCCAAGAGCACTGCAACCTAACCCCAACCCTGGGGAGCAGCAAGAAAGAGAGGGTGGAGACATTTGAGAGAATGGGAACGTAACAGAGGACAGGAAAGAGAGAGCTTTGAAGACAAGGACAAGGAGCTTGTGCTAGACTCAGGAGAAGAGAAAAAGTCAGCCAAGGGATTTAATGCATGTGTTGTGGCTTGTGAGATGAGAGAGGCAAATGATTTTGGCAGCAGAGCGCTGGATGGAGATGAGAGGACCAAGGTGAGCCAAACGGAAGAACACAGGAGGAAAAGACTGCAGCAGAAAAAGCAAAAGATGACAAGGGCATGACTTAGAATTACGATCCAATAGGCCCAGGTCACCATCTTCCCTCCCCTGCAGAAAGTGACTGCTCTAGCTCTCTGTCACACTTCTGAGATGCCACAAGAGCATGGGCTTTGGCAATCATGCCCTATCCTACAGAACCGGTTGCAACTCTGCTCTTGTCCTTGATAGCAAACTGCCCTGGCCTGAATGCAAGATGGAGCCCTGCCCATAATCACAGCTTCCTTATGAGGAAAGGCTACGGCGTTTGGGCCTCTTCAGTCTAGAAAAGAGACGCCTGAGGGGGGGACATGATTGAGACATACAAAATTATGCAGGGGATGGACAGAGTGGATAGGGAGATGCTCTTTACACTCTCACATAATACCAGAACCAGGGGACATCCACTAAAATTGAGTGTTGGGCGGGTTAGGACAGACAAAAGAAAATATTTATTTACTCAGCGTGTGGTCGGTCTGTGGAACTCCTTGCCACAGGATGTGGTGCTGGTGTCTAGCCTAGACGCCTTTAAAAGGGGATTGGACAAGTTTCTGGAGGAAAAATCCATTATGGGGTACAAGCCATGATGTGTATGCGCAACCTCCTGATTTTAGAAAGAATGCCAGATGCAAGGGAGGGCACCAGGATGAGGTCTGTTGTGCTCCCTGGGGCATTTGGTGGGCCGCTGTGAGATACAGGAAGCTGGACTAGATGGGCCTATAGCCTGATCCAGTGGGGCTGTTCTTATGCCAACAGCACCACCCCAACTGGCTCTCAGCTCTTTTCAAGGGCTTCATTTAATGGCAGGACCTTGGGGAGAGGGGTAGGGCATTTCTGCTGCAGGGTGACAGACACCCACATTGCACGACCATCCAGCCTTTTGCATTGAGACAAAAAGAGGAGGAGGTTCCCCAAAGCCTGCAAGAAGAAGTCCTCCAAGCCAAGAAAAGAAAGGAAAAAAGAATCACCAAGTGTAATGAAGGCAGAACAAAGATAGATGACTTGGCCTCTCTCCTCAGGCAGCCAGGCAGGGAAGCAGTTCAAAAGAGAGAGGGGGGGGGGCTCAGCATGGTGCTGTGGAAAGAGCAATTGGGCCAAGACGAGAGCAATCAAAGTTTAAATTTGAATTGAGTTGAAGCTTCCCATTTAACCTTAGGCAACTTGCTCTCTCATTCTAACCACCTCATTGGTTACCGAGGGCCAACCTAGATGTTCACTTGCTTTACACCAGAAATGCCTCTTATTCCATGAAAGACTGGCACAGAAGGTGCACGATCAGGACCATGAGCACAGGATAACTCCGTCTGTTTGAGCCGTTTTTCTCACCAAAAATTGCACACTGCTATGAAAACAATTTGCCCCTAAAAGTGGTTGTTCGCTGCAAGCAATTGCTTCATGGACAAATTCCCATTTGAGGTACCAATTTTCAACAGAGAACATGAAAGCAGAGGAAGAGTTAATCCCCCTCTTCCTTGTGCACAGTGATCTCAATCTTAATCAGGCTTCCTGTACGTGCTAAAACAAGTGTTTTTAGGTTTAAGGATGGTTTTTAAAACACTGAAGTAAATATTTAGGACTTGGACTGTTAATGTGTGTGCTGTTAATATGTGGACTGTTAATGTGTGTTAATGTGTGTGCTGCTCCCTTAATGTGTGCACCACAGTGTCCACACATCAGCACAGTTTCCATCCAGGTCACTAGCATGGCAATGCTGCACAGGAAGAGACCAGAGCATGGATCAATAGCCCTTTAAACAACTAAACATTGGCCCACATGAAAGCTTGCATGGTTGAAGGCTTTTAGCACCATTCAGCACCTCATTTAAAACGAGACCTGAGAAAACAGAGATTTTCAGGCATGTGCTGTACACCATAAACTCCTCTAAACTGAACAAAAATTCTCGCTTGTAGAAACTAAGCAAGAGAAACTCCACATAGTCAAACTTCATAACACTGTCATGATCTCCTGAACTGCTGCGTTTTGGCTTGGCATGCTTTCAAGTGTAGCCTTTCCAATCCAAGGATAATAGGAATCATGGAGTAAACATAACAACATAAGATCTTACCCCACGGTAAGCCCTTGGGTGCTCCATTGCAGGGGGAAATGGGGGGGGCGGTAAACATTGATTAAATAACTGAACAAGAGCCCAGCGAATTTATTTATTTACCTACAGCTTTTTTACCCTGGCCTTTCTCCCCAAGGGAACCCAAGACAGCTTACAAAAGTGCAGATACAGAAATAGTCAAAAGCACAGTTAAAGACAATTGTACTCTGTCCTAAAAATCCATAACACATTAAATTACACCAAAGGTCCATAGAGTCCAACATCCCATTTCCAGCAGTGGTAGCCCACAAGCATGGCATGAAGGCAACAACCCTCCCCCCAGGACACCCAGCTCTCCCCTTGCCCACAACTGGTATTCAGAGGCAAACTGAATAATAATAATAATAATAATAATAATAATAATAATAATAATAATAATAATAATAATAATAATAAAACTTTATTTTTATCCCGCCCTTCTCCCAAAAAGGGACCCAGGGCGGCTAACAACATATAAAACAAATTAAAACATAATTTCACAGATAAAAACATATTAAAAAACACATTAGCAGAACCCATAAAAACAGTAGTCAGAAGAGTCAGAATAAAAGAGCATAAAACAGCAGTTCTTAGAGGAATCGGGCCTGTAAAAAAGCAACTAAAAGATATATAAAAGATGTTAAAAAGGCCATAACGTCAGAAGGCTTGGTTAAACAACAAGGTCTTCAGGCCTCGCCGAAAGGACTCAAGAGAGGGAGCCATTCTCAAGTCAAGGGGAAGGGAGTTCCACAACGTTGGTGCAACTACTGAGAAGGCCCTATTTCTTGCCGCCGCCCCACGTACCTCCTTAGGCGGTGGCACTTGTAAACAGGCCTTCTCTGATGACCTGAGAGGACGAGCCGGATTGTACGGGAGTAGGCGAACATGAAACTGAACATGAAGGTCCTATTTAGCTATCGTGGCCAACAGATCCATCTCTCATGAAGTTGTCTGATCCTAAACCCATCAAAGTCAGTGGCCACCACCACATATTTTGGTGGTAAATTCCATACATTATGTGTTGTGTGAAGGAAGATCTCCTTTTGATTGTTCCTGCATCTATTGCCAATCAGTTTGTGTGGGCAAGCCTCAGTCCTAATAAAGAGGAGAAAAATAATATTGTCCTTGCCTATGTACTCCAAACTATGCAGAACTGATAGTACAGATTTATTACTATACTATTCGATTCATGCCTCCACTGTGATCAGGGCTGACCTAAACCATTTGGATTGAGTAGACAGCGCAGGACCGTCAGAGCATAGTTTATGCCTTAACTGGGATGGGAAGATCCACCTGTCCCCTAGAACCCAGTGCTTCTCATCCCCAGACACAGTAGCATAATGATGGTGGGACACAGGATTGTCATCTTTCCAACCAGCCAGAGTAACTATACCATTAACAGCAGCTTGATGTGCACTCATTAGCAGGTGATAATGTTCACGTCCAGGCTGTGAAAAGCTCAACCTATTGATTTCTGCACATCAAGTTGCTTTTAAAAGACAAGAGCATGACAGACCTTCTCTTCTTCTTGTGGCCAGTTGGCAAGACACATGGAGCAATAGATATAGCTGCCCTTGGATCAGGTTGGACAGGGATACAAAATGGGCAAAGGTCATTTTAACATATTGTCAAGATATTATATAAATGCTTCCTTTCCAATATAAAAAAATTAATGCATATTTTCACCATGGTTGATGAAAAAACCCAGGCACCAGGTTGATCAGAGAGGCTCAGTGAAAGCAGCCAGCCAGGCAGGGCAATACCAAACTGACACCTTTCATTGGCCCTGAGTCTGCAGCCCAATACACTCAAGCACATTCAGCCTCTGACTAATGCCAGCTGGGAAAAGAGAATCAGAATGACTTTGGCCAGCAAGTAACCAGCAAGCAGGTGTTTGCACAACAGCTTCCAAGCAGTGTGAGAGTTTGCAGCTTCAGCAGCAGGATCCACAACTGTTCTTGAGTCACCCCAGTGCCACTTAGGGGAACATGCATACTGGAGAGCCTGCCCTAGGCTCAAAAATAACCGGAAATGCCTCCCCAGATGTGTGGAGGCAGATTATATTATATAGTGATGAAGAAAGGGCAATTTGCAAGGCACACTTTTGTCATCACTTCGGTGTCCTAGCATGAAAAATAGGTCTGGGACCAGATGCAATTCCGATTAAACCCGGATAAACTGTGACACACAATTGTGACACACTCACACAATCTCTGTGGCTCACAGAAAGGGTTCTTACATTATGAAAGAAAAAGATGCACCTGCCAACATGCTCCCTTGTAAAACATCTATCAAGAGAACCAGAGCCCTGTCTTGTATGGAAACTGGCGATACTAATCTCAATGACAATCCTCTGTCTCCAAGCTGGGCTGTTGATCTCAATCACACTTCACAACCATAGAACTGGTTACCTGGAACAGTATTTTCACTAAAAAGCATCTCAGTTTCATTTTGAAGAAGCAAGTTTGCAGTCCTTACCCCCCCCCCCCCCAAAAAAAACCCAATTATGGGTGAAAATCCCCAGACACGTGCCAAGTAGCAGGGTATCCAGTGGAGACTCTGCTTTCATCCTGTTCCAGGCTGTCAGGAATTACGCAAAATAAAGAAATATGTCAATTGCATAATCTATTCCAGTCATAGAATTTAGTTTGTTTGGAGGGGGGGAGTTTTCACTATCTCAGTGCCAAATTTTTATTTATTTGCTTATTAGTTATTTCAATGAAGACAAAAAAACACTAAAATCAAGATATGCACAGCACCACCTCCAAGCCCCTCTGCCTCCCAGGCTTCTGCATGGAGGATAAGGTTGATTAAACTGATAAATCTATTTGGAACTGATGATTCAAGAGATTTGTGGAATGCTGAGTGGGTGACCTTCTCCTCTTCTCTCCCCACTTCAGCCTTCTAGCCTTAGGAATCTAAACAGCCCAGAGAGAGGAGTTGGAAAGGGTGGGGGTGCCCCTTCATATTCAGACTGCTTAGGATGCTGTCCCAGGGGAACAGGTCCCCCAACTTCTTGAGCAAGGATTTAGGAGTGGTGAAAAGAGATCCCTGCCCTGGCACAGGCAGCAGCACAGTGGCAACTAGCAGTCTTGGAACAGAACAGGATCAGCCCATCACGCATCACTTGGCCACCCACACATTCCCATGCCCTGGGGCTCTGCGATGTCTGAACAAGAGGTTCCCCCCTCCCCTTCCGCGTTTTCCCCCTCCCCCCCACAATCCAACCATGGCTGCGTGCAGAGCAGGGACGCATTGAGGCAGAAGAGACTCTGATCTGTCCTGACAATCTGGCCCAGTTTCCTGCTGCCATTGCAGCAGCCAGGGGTATGGAGGGGACGGCTAAGGGGGAGTCCAAGGTTAGCAGCAGTGGGGGAACGAGAAGAGAAAAGACTGCTTGTGACATGAGAAGCTGTTTGAAAGGGAGCAAGGAGCAGAGGGATGCTTCTAATTGTGCTTGAAAGGTAGAGAAAAGTAGCTCAGTTGTGAGAAGAGAATCTGGTGGCTAGAGCAGGAGAACAGGGGACCAAAGTAGCTGAGTTCTAGATACCGATTTTGGAAAGGAAAAGTGTCAAGTGGTTTGCACTTGATAAAGTAAGGAGCTAAGGAGTCCTGGGTTCTGTGTCCAGGCAATTTTCCCAAGTTGATCAGTCAGGGAATACTACTGCCTAAAGCACTTGGTCTGTCTAGACAGCAGGGTTCCATGATGGGACAGGAGAACAACAGATCAGAACATATTTATTTAGATATATGAGCAGGGTATGCCATGCATCTTTTGGCTACAGATCAGCTTCCCGGGAACCGAGGCCACAATGCCTATAAGTGCCAACCAAAGAAAAAGCATTCCAGGTTCACGAAAATTTGAGAACTTTTCTCCGCCAGGACAGTTGCAAACAGAAAGAACCTCACTGGAACAATACCTTGGCAGCTCAGCAGTGGCTCACTGAGATCAAGAAAGACTCCTCCCCCCCCCCAATTCAATATCCATATATATATATTTGCAACCCCATAAATTGGTTCCTTTCCAGAAATTCTGTGGAAACCTGTGTGTTCCCCAATAACTGATAGTATATTTGGAGTTAGGAATTTCTTCAATTTTGCCCACATCAGCTTGGGCAGCGACACAGAAGAAAACCTAAATAAGGTTGGTAGTGACCAATCACATCTTTTCCATGCAGGTTGTATTGACAGCATTGTGGGTAATCCAAGACTCTGTTCAAGTTTTTGGCACAAAATTTAACATATGAAGATAATCAATATTCTCTTTAAAAAAAATCAACATACTATCTTTCATGGCTACAAAGATAGTCTTGAAAATGCTCAAGCAGTACAAGATGAAATCCTAGGAACCAGATAAGGAGAAATACGATTTCTATAGGGGAGGGAGAACTTCAGCACCCTATATAGACTCCCTGACCCTCAACTTGCTTGGATGAAGAAATTCTATAAAACAAGACATTACAGGAAGAGGTTTCGTGCTGCAGTACACAGAGTCTTGAATAGAGTTTGGTTCAATGGCTTGAGTCATCCACAGATCTGCAAGGCACCTGGCAGGTGTGACACACCTTGCTTGTTCCTCCACTCTGTCTGCGGTGCACTGAAATTAAGATCCTGAAAAGGAAACAGCCAGGGTAGTATTGATTGATCGAGTGCTGAAGTTGGACTGGAGAGTCCCAGCTTTAAATTACTACTCACTTACACAGCATACTGGACAATGTTGGACAAATCACCACCTCATATGCAAATCCCTCTTCACAGCAGGAATAAAACAGGGTAGCCCCAAATACATTTCTTACACTCCTTGTGGGAAGGGAAGCAAAGCAATACAACAAAGATACTTTAAATAACCAGATGAGTGTACTGGGCACGGACAATAAAATTCCAGCTCTTTTCTGTCCTACAATTCATTTCAGCACAAGGGCTGAATGAATTGGGACAATGCTTTTGCCGCCTTTGGTGACCTGAATGGCCAAAGTCCAATTTAAAGGAGCATTGCAAGACATAATCCCTAGAGGTAGGAAAGTCAAGCCCTCAAGGCAATGCGTATTAACGCAAGTGGTCAAAATGCTAATAAATCGGTTCATCAAATGCCGACAATAAAAGAGACCTGGTCATGGCACTGGGGAGGGCAGACTTCAAGAGCAGGTAATTTACTCCAAACAGCCCCAGTGATGCCAATGCAGGAAGGTGTCCTAACCATCAAAGCAGGAAGAGCAAAAATTCTTTGGAGATACTGGAAAGACAGCCGGCAGGGGCAGGGGCAGGTAAAGCTACATTACATGCTGAGGGAAAGAGCTCTCCTGCAGGTTTGACTTATGAATCCCACCAGGTCAAGGGTGTTTGGGCAGAAGATGCCTTTCTTCCCTTTACAGCCATGAGGATGGAACCATATTCTACTTCCAAATTGTAACCGAAATTATGGAAACTCCTATGAGTCCATTCCTATGATAGGTAAAAATCCCAGAGTGACTAGAAAAATGCTGTAAATCTTCATCCCAGTCCAGGTTTCACTTTGTTTTGCTGCCCCTCAAGCACATTCTCAATGTCAAGTGGTGCTTGAAAACAGAACAGCACACATCTCCTTTCTGGAATAGAACACCACAGACCAGCCAGTCTGCTTTATTAGACAAGTACTATGGATGGGAATTCTTACCCTCACCCAAAAACCCACCTCCACCTTCAAAACCCTTCTTGGAAGCTCAAGCTGTTGGCATCAGGAAACCTGCACTATCCCTCTGCTTCTTCAGATGAAATAAAGAGCAAGTTTCACTAGGCAAGTTCAAAGACAAAAACATACTGTTCTCTCTTCAGCATGCTTGATATTTTTTATTTCATTCATGGAAAAAAACAACCCTGAACTTCAATAAGCAGAAGGCGGGACACAGTGACTTGGCCAAGGCTATCCTGAGACTTCATGGCAAAGTAGCAATGTAAATGCAGGTCTCGTTTCAGGAATCCAGGGAGCCACTTGTTTGGATGGCACAGAAGCTAGTTGCTTGGATGAAGGGGCAAGTCTTATCTACGGCAAGGAGCATGTTTCAGGGGTACCTTGGGCAAGAACATCAAGCAAAGTTGAATCATAACAAGAGACACACACAGGGAGAACACAAGAAGGTTCCTCCCCCCGTCCTTCTTGGCAACTGACCTCTTCCTCAGCCCAATCCCCTAGTAGCAGGTGTCTGGCAAAAGTCCAAATCTTCCTCCCCAATGCATCCTTCTCTACGCCCACCATCCCAGGCGCGTCCTGGGTGTGTTGTAGTCAGCCGACAACCACAAAGGGCAGCCAAGGCACCAGATGATGCCAATGCCTGATGAAGGGTGGAAGATGACCCTCAACTAGCTCTATCCATTACATCTGCCCCCAACATGTATGTACAGCTATCTGTGGCATGGCAACCAGATAGATTCAAGGCTGCAACACCAAAAATGGTTAGAAGTGTATTCTAATTTACTGCTAAAACGCACCTGATATTCACGAGAGCCTCTTGGGAGCAAGCAGAGGGCCTGGCCGTAAAACAAGAAACATACTGAAGTTCATACTACTTCATACGACATGGGATGAAATGGCAAGATTTTGGTCTGAAGTTTGCACTTGTACCAGCATTATTCTACATACATCACTATTGCTGACATCAAAGATCCTCCCCGGATAGGGCACATTCCACTGAAATGGGATATTAACTAAGGCCATGCTAAATGAACACACAGGGTCACTTTAACAACAAGACAAACCCCTCTTTCAGGTTACCAAGTAAGTCACATCTTCTTACATGGATTTGTGGCAAGAAGGGTATTGGGCCTTGCCATGTGGGAATACATAACATACAGGAGCAGATAAGACAAAAACAGCATGCCGTTTGGATTGTGTACAATGGCTTGAGTGACCAATGCATCAATTTAACACAAAATATAAAAGACAAAAATAGTGAGATGATCATTTTCAGCTTATGGCAGTTAAAATCTCCCTCCTCCCCCATTCAGTCCTTGCATCTCCTGTCAGAAAAAGTAATGCAAATGGCGACCGTGACCCTGACCTGCCCTGGAAATCTGCACTGGGAATTGGTGCTGTTCCTTTTAAGATACACCCCATTTGAAGAGGGGTTTTTGCCCTTTTCTGACCTGTGACACCACAGTGATGTATGCAGATCAATCATCATTGCTATAATGGCCTCTAGGTACAATCCTTCCTCGTGGTCTCCTGGCACTTCTTTTGCACACCAAGTACAACTATTCAAACATCAATTTCAAGGTGAGAATGCAACTGCTAGAAGCTGATCTCATCAGAGCACGTTGGCCTCAGAGATTCCCCCACACTTCCTGATTTCTTAGCAAAAAACTGGAAGTGCTAGCAAAAGCTGTACTCCCCAAAACTACCTTCATCATACAATTATGGCATTTTCTACATACGCCACTTCTGCCCATTTGACTACACTACCAAAGCACAGCCTACAACTCCCCACTCATGCAGGGAATACAAAAGATCAGCATCAACAATATTAATAATAATACTGGTATTTATATACCGCCTTTCTGGTCACTGGGTTACTCCTCTGACTTTATTCAAGGTGGTTCACATAGGCAGGCTAAACCACCATGGGGATTTTTACAACAGAAAGGTTCAATCTTTCAAGAACCACACAACATTTCAGATGGATCTTTCACAGTCCAGTATCACTTTTGGCCTCCAGTTGCCTCCAATGCTGACTGACAAGCAGCTCCTTCATCTCTCACTTGAAGGACAGCCAAGTTCTTCGCTCACACCAAAGAGCAGGTGGAATAACTCAGCTCAGCTTGTCGGCTGCTTCAAGGTCTCGCCATTCACGGAGCTGCCAGTGGCCTCGAACTGGCGACCTTCAGATGTTATCTTCGGGCTAACAGAGGGCTAATGCCAGATGGGTGATGAAAAACCGGGGATGTTTTAAATGCCATTTCTAGTCCCAGCCACATCCTGCACAAACGCAGACCGAGAATCCAAAGCATGAGTATCCTGAAGTGACCTTGCAAGGCTTTACCCATGACTACATATAATCTGCACTTTGCGCTGTGCCATCAAGGGCCAGTTCCAAAAGTTCACATGTATTATGCAAGTGCACAGACGCTGTATAATTTATACAAAATGGTATGCAGAGTACCAAAGCCCCTTTCCCCAAACCACTGGGAAATCCCAGGAGGTTCTCCCTTCTGCCTCATCTGAGATTTCTCCAGTCATTGCCCATACACTCCCAAGCTTGTCCTCACAGCCTCAGCACTTGAAACTTCCTATTTATTTTTAAAACAAGCTAACTCTGGGAATCTGCTAGATTCTGTGCTCAGTACCAAATGCTGTACATCTGTATAGAGCTCAGGTGTTCCAGAGACTTTGGTATTGTCTTAACACATATGAATATAAACATGGAATCAAATGTGGTACATGTGTGACAGCTGTCTTTATTACCAGACAGCAGAGACCATCCCCTGGCAAATCACTGCCCCATGTTTGCCTTTTAAGGATGCTTACTGCTTAAACAAATGCTGGCATTTGTTGCTCAAGGTGACAGTCTGGAACCCTGGAGAGTCACTGTTGGTCAGTGTAGACAACACGAAGTTGGACAGGTCAAGGGTCTGACTCAGCAGAAGGAAGCAAAGCTGACCCATTCGGCTGACTGAAGCAGTCGCCTCAAGCAGAAGACTGGCAGGGGAGCTCTCTGCCCACTGGCCTCCACTGCTGTTCACCCACTCCCTGGATTGGAAAAGAGAGATGGAGAGGAAGAATAGAGGAGAGGAGGGTGGTAGGTTAGAGCTTCTCTGACCCAATCCAGGGAGGAGAAGAAAGGCTGGCATGTCATCAAGAAAGGGGGGGGGAGTTCTTTTGAACTGCTGAGACAGAGGAGAACGCTTTCCCAAATCTTAAAACAGTGTAGGACAGGCTGCTGAGATGGAAATGAATACAGCAGAGTCAAGACTTTCAACAACATGCAGCAGGGCAGCATGGAGGGGGCCTGGGCCATGATCCTTGGTATGAGAACAGAGGTGACACAAATGTGTCCCTGTTTTCATCCATGACGTGTTGGGACAGCATGAACAGATACCGCTGCCTTCTACCAATTCAGAGCCTTGATCCATCTAGCTTACTACTGAACACTGACTGGCAGAGGCTCTGCAGGGCCTCAGACATAGTAGCTTCCTCCATCAGCTACTACCCTAGATCCTTTTTAAAAATAAGCAAATAGGTAGAGGTGCTCCTCAGAGTTCCAGGCAGGGGTCTTTCCAAGTCCTAGCTGGGGACACTAGGGATTGAACCAGGGAACTGTCTCCATGCAGACCTGATGCTCTATCACTGAGTTGCAGCTCTTCCCCAAATATGGAAAAGTGATCACAGATCAGCTTTCATAAAAGAATTTTACCAGTTGAGACAAGCTTAAACAACCCACTATCACTGTTGGAAGAAATAACTAACAGGATGGGTCTTTGTTTGGGATCTGGTCTCTGTGCCTTTGCCAGCAGCCTAATGCAAAAACTGAGCAAGTGAAACTTTTCATGACATGAAGCTATAGCAATGATTGAGCAACTTGTGCTCCTTTCTTTCCCCCTCAGATACTGCCCTTTAAGAAACCCTCAATGAAGGTTCCAAAAGAAAGAAGCTTCCCTGAAACACTTTGAAAATAGCACTGTGGCAAAATGACCACATGACCAAGCAGAGAGGCTGCACTGAGGATTCATTATCTCCTTCACCCGTGTCTAGCCAGGGCAATAGCCCAAGCCAGCCCAGCTGCTTGAGATGGCATGCAACAGCCGACTCTGCTCAGAGGGTAGGTAGGGATGCCCAGACGGTTCTAAACCAACCAATCTGATGGATCAACAATGCAATGGAATTTACATTTCTTAAGGCCAAACATGAGGATACTTGTTGAGTCCCCTGCACACCCTTCAGAAATCTCACATGTGCGTCGCCATGTTCTGACCTACCTTCTGGAACTCAGAGTGGTGCAATGGACTTTTCAACCTGACCACAGAATAAGATTTACATCTCTTACGGAATAATTTTGCCTTTTAAGTTTGCCTGTAAGACCTAGACCCAGGCATTGCCAAGACATTTCCCCAGCCTGCTTGTTTTATCCTTGTATTAACCAATCCCCTTGGTTATCATTAATAAACTCTCCTTACCTTTTAACTCTTTACCTACCTGGGGTTGGTTGAATTTAGAGTCTTGCCCCAGTTCTCTTTAACCCTGAGCTGCATACTATTTGGTTAAGTTGCTGAGGAATTCCGAAGTAACTGAGGGAGGCTTTTGAAGATAGTCTCTCTCTGCCAGGCTTTACCCTCATGGGGGCAGCAGAGTCTTCCAAGTTTGGCCCTGACCCCAGGGTGGATCAGGGAGGGAGACACCAGCTTCAGGTCTCCACACCCAATCAGCACTAATGGGATAAAAACTTCACCTACTTTCAGTTCCTTTGTGTCTGGCTCAGGCATGACTTCAGAGAGTAGCAAAGCATAACAGGCACGCTCCAGAAATTTTTCCAGATTCCTCTTTTGCTGCCTCCACATGTCTGATGATGAGGAAAAGAGCACCGCTCCACAAATTGTGGCAAACACATTTCACTTTTCTTTTCTTTTTTTAATACCGCCCTTCCTCCAAGGAGCTCAGAGTGGGGCACATGGTTCCTCCCTTCCTTTTGTCCTCACCCCTCTGAGGGGGGTGAGGCTGAGAGTTAGTGACTGGCTCAAGGTCACCCAAAAAGCTTCATGGCTGAGCAGGGATTTGAAACTGGGTCTTCCAGGTCCAAGTCCAACACCACAACCCGCTATGCCATCCTGGTTCTCAAAACAGAGCAGACTATCTCCTGATCTTTGAATTAAAAGTTGTTCAAGCACTCCAGTTAGTATTAAAGGGGAATCCCTTCCTCCCTCCCTCTCTTAATTTCCAACTCAGCAAACAGGAGTCAGTGCAGTTGGCCAAGAGAAGCAGGGCTTTCCAGCCAGGAGGTCCAAGGGACAGATCCCATTCCTGTCACCCCTACCCACGATGGGCCAAGGACAGCAGCAAAAAAATTCCCTGCTTCCTCAGTAAGAGTTGTTCCACCCCCTCAAAATGAAATATTCTAGTCACCCCAGACCAGGCTGCTCCTAGAAGCCCAAAAGAAACAAAAAGAGGTGGCAATCAAATATCTATCACCTCCACTAAGTGTGCAAGTTAGTTCATCTGTGTGCTGGATTCAAGAACACAGGAAACAATGGCCGACACAAAGTGAATAAAAGATGTCCCCCACTCCTAAAGGCCCACCCATAAGAGTTTAATGGTGCTCAGGCAAAAAAACAAAAAGCTGCAATTTTGAGTGGATGGGTGGTAAGCCGAGGTACTTAACTCACACCGGAAAACCCACAGCAGGGTAAGCAGCTGCACACGGAAAGATTTTTGAGCAACCTGCAGGCAAGGAAGAGTTAAGTATATCTCTTTCGCACTGGCTCAAAATCACAACCTCCCAAGCTTGCTTTTCATTTACAGGTAAATGCCAGGGCTACATTAGTGATGTGTAGTTTGCCCCAAATCCCGTTTTCCAAAAGTCTGCCTCTCCCATATCTGGTAGGGAGGAAGGAGCGTGTTTGGCAAGCGTGCAGTTATGGGAACTACGGAGACTGGAAAGTAGCACTGCAGTTAGGAGAAATAAATATGGGAGACACAAGACAAGGGAGAGTAGTAAAGGGAGGAGAGTTCAAATCACCTGCAAGGAAAGGAATCGTGAAAGCATTCTACAGCCACCACCCCATCCAACAACCCATTTCAGAATCAGGATTCCTGGATTCAATTCTTGCCTGATCTGGCACAGGGCATGCAGGACAGACCTAGTGTGATGCTGGCATCCCCAAGCTGATATCTGCAGTCAAATGGGGCTGCACCAGAAATGGTTCTGTGCTACACAACAGTGTTGCAAATAGCAGCCAAGTGGAACGGTATCCCAAAGGTGGCTGGAATGGGAGCCATGCAGTGGGGTACCATTTCGATTATCACAGAGACAGCCACATCAACATAGCCCCAAGTACCAGGGTTACGGTCATTGGGTGTTTCAGGGAGGATGCAGATGGCATGAATTACATGCATCACCTAGCAGGAATTACCTGCTCCACCTGCTGGGATACAGGGTGCTCAGTATCTATGCGGATTGAAAACTCCTCTGCTTGTACCTATAGAATCAGAATACACCCAGCACATGATCAAGGTTGTGCCTTTTGTGGACTTTGTGTACTGAGCTTTGTGTATTGAGATGTTAGCCTGATGCTTCCCCACTGCCACAATTAAAAGATCATCTGCTTTCTTCAGCTCTTTGCTCCTCGCTCAAAGCGTTGGGTTGGACCTGGGAAGCATACGTTGAAATCCTGGCTTAATAACAGAGCTGAGGTCAATTCATGCATTTAAGAAATACACCCAAATGCAGGTAGGGGACACATGATTAAAGACTCTCCACATCAAACACATCATGGGGGGAAAAGAGACTTCCTTCAGTCGGCAGCACTTCCTGTTTTTGCTCATACGATTAACATTCCAAGTCAGAACGTGCATGTCCGTACCCGCCCCCCAAGAAGAAACCAATATGGTTAGACTAAGAGATATAAAGTTACTTTATCTCAATTAGACTGCAATCAGTGAGGAAAACTACCTAGATCAGTATTATCTACAGACTGACAGCAGCAGCTCCCCAGGATTTTAGGCCCAAGAGTCTATAGGCACCTGAGCTTCAACCTGAGACCCTTTGCAAGCAAAACAAGTGCTCTATAATGTTCAGTTTCTATGGGTAAGAATGTTTTATGGTTGCTTCTTTTAAGAAGGTGGGGAAATAGTGAAACAAGGGATCCCACACCTGTCCTTGCAAAGTGATATCATCCTCAGAGGGCTGGACCAAGATGTTACTAGCATGTAATTCAGCTCTTATCCGAAGAGACCACACCCTTGCAACCTAGCCTGGGAACAAGTTAGACTTCTTAAGTACCTCATAATCTCCCATTACTGTTTTGAGGTGATCCTCCCTCCCACCCACCTGTTCCCTGCCTTATGAAGCAATACTAGCCTATATTAATATAAGATACTATAGTGATTGGTGTTCAAACTTGGTGAGGCAAGTTCTCCAGGCTACCTGGTAATCTATAAGAAAGAAAGAAACATTCAATATAGCAATAGCCAGTGAGTAGGAGTATTTGGAACCTCTGTGGGGTATGCTGGGAAAGCAATTGACTTTGCCACCAGTGAAGTGAGTTGGGTGTTCTGAAGCAACCTGCTGAGCCATAAAGAGTGACCCAAGATAGAAGTGCTTGAAGTTTTTTAGCTTACTATAGTGGAACTGGAAAAGGTGCAGAAAAGAGCAACCAAAATGATTACTGGGCTAGGACGCCTCCCATATGAGGAAAGGCTACAGCTTGTAGCTCTTCAGGCTAGAAAAAAGGTGCCTGAGGGGGGACATGATTGGGATATATAAAGGTATGCTTGGGTGGTCAGGTTGGACACTGGCTGAGGCTCAATGAACCATCAGGGTGGACAGGAGAGAACTAAGCAAGACTTTGCCCCAGGGCCCCCAGCAACCTAACACTGGTGCTATCTGTTACACAAGCAGTCTTCAACTCATCAAGAGCCAAGACACACCCCAAACTGCAACTTTCAAAGGTTGGATGAATTAGTCCAGCAGTTCTCAGGCCCTCATTCGCATCTCACCTCAGCCATGAATTCTATTGGTGGCCTTAACACCAGTTGCTTTTTCTCAGTCTCAACTTCCCTTAGGCAATACAAGAATAATACAACAGTAATAGCAGTAATAGAAATGACTCACTTTATAGAGTCGCTGCAAGAATTGTTGAAAGAGTGTGTACAATGCAGTATTATACATATAAAGGCTAATTATTATCTTATTAACACATGACGGTCATACAGTATAATATAAAACACTTCATAGTCCTTATATTATTTCTGTTCTTATTGCTCCCAAAGTTTTATCTAAGCCAGTGGTTCCCAAACTGTGAGTCAGGACACATCAGTGGGTCACAACCTGGTTTTTGGTGGGTTCCATAGCAGCTGAGCATAGCATGCAATAAAAACACAGGTGATGGAAGGATCAGGTAACTAACTGCCTCAAGTCTGAGGATACTCATAAATCAGAATTGCCCTGCAAAGAACTCCTGAAGTTTGCAAGCAAGTGTAAATACAGGGAGATAAATGCTGGAGCATCTTTTTTCTCATTATTATGTGTAAATAGGTAAAAATATTATTTCTTTCTAGATTTATAGTCTTGAATAAAGACCAAGAAAAGCGGTATATAAATACCTGTATTTATTATTATTATTATTATTATTATTATTATTATTATTATTAGTCTTGTAAACCTTGGTGGCTCCCGACATCATATCGTTTTAAAAAGTGGGTCCCAGTGCTAAAAAGTTTGGGAACCACTGGTCTAAGCCACTACATAAGTACCCAACAACAAAACTGAGAGTACCTCTGCTCAACACAAAGCATGCTTCCCTCAGTATCCCAAACATCTGGAATTAGGAAGTATGGCAGCAACCATATCAATGGCTTTGGCTTCCAAACCCATTTGGCTTGAATCTTGACACTTCTCTTCAATTAACAATATATTATACCCCATTATTCAAGTAGAGAATTAAGGCTGAGACACAGAAAACTGTCCATGGTCACCTAGAAAGTTCATGGGCCAAAACTGGGAAACGAACTCAGGTCCCTGGCCATTGCCTTTATTTTCTGGAGAAGCAGTTCCCAAAATGGAAGTCATGCACTTGTTAGGAAACATTTGAAAAAAAATCATGCAAATACACACACCATACTGGAGAAGCAGCCCTGCAGTTCTCAAGTATGCATACACAGAATCCTCTTGTCCAGCTTCCAATGCAAACTAGAGTCCAGACAGCATCACTGCAGTGTAGTCTTCACTGCTCAAGGTCACAGCAAAGTCGAGGATGAGGTTATCAGTGCCTGGGACTGCTTTTCTCCCTTCCTGGGACAGAGCAGAGTCAAGCATTGCAGCTTGCTATCTCTAGAGGCAGAGTAGATTTACCGCAGCTGAAAATCTGGACAATTGTTAAAACCAGCCCACAAATGAGATCCTGCTCAGGCGATAAAAATAGCCACTAAAGCTGTGGCTACCTGGTTACATAAAGGCCGGCTGGGCGCCTGGCTCAGACAGAGAGCACAGCAGGGAGAAAGTAGTGGGAGGGGAGGCTGATCTGGCTGGGATCCTTCATCCAGACGGGCAGTCTTCATGAGCATCTTGTAAAAGAGATGGGGATGATCAAAGTGCAACTGCAGCACACTGCTGAGAAAGGACTGTAGCTCAGTAGCTTGTGCATAGCTTGTGCTGCAGAAGAGCCCAGGTTCAATCCCTGGCAAAGCCCCTGCCTGATATCCTGGGGAGCTGCTGCCAGTCAGTGGAGACAGGACTAAACCTGGAACAGCCAAGTCAGTCTTACTTAATAGTTTCAGCAGCACAGCAACTCAAGATTAATGAGTGCATATTACTTAATCTAGTGTTCTCACACTTTTAGCACTGGGATCCACTTTTTAGAAAGTGAATCTGTCAAGACCCACAGGAAGTGATGTCATGACCGGAAGTGACATCATCAAGCAGGAAAATTTTTAGTAATCCTCAGCTGCAATCCTACCCGCACTTACCCAGGAGGAAGTCTCTTTTACTATCATTGTAAAAAGTGTATCTGTAAGTGCCTGTTACAAGTCCAGATCTGAAATATTTCTCTAAAGGCAGTCATATACCATGGTAGCATCAAGTTAAGATATTAAAAATAAAATATTGAAATGAATGGGGACCCACCTGAAATTGGATCGTGACCCACCTAGGGGGTCCTCCTGACCCACAGTTTGAGAAACACTGACTTAAATACTCTGTCTCAATCATATAAAGAGGTCACACAAAGACACCTCATTGTCAATCAACAAGGTATACCTGGCACAGATTAGATTACAGTTTCACAGACATTTCCTCTATGTCAGGATTCATGCTTTTATTTTTAAGAAGCTGTCCTTTCTATATCATTTGACGACCCCTGTGTATACCACCTTGCCACAATTGGAGCCTTTCTGCACATGCTGTTTTGCTTAACTGCATTTTACCCTTGGTACAATAGCAAATCACCAATCTCAAGAAAGCCCCATCCCATCATTAAGAACGAGTGAAGGGAGAACAACTTCACGTCTATTCCCCTGCTTTAACAAACAAAGAAAAAGGTACATCTCTGCAAAACCCAGGACATACCTACATTACAAACTTTAATACCTTTTAATTGCCATGACTTCTCACAAAAAATGTTGGGAATTGTAGTTTGGTAAGACTCCTCACAATTCTGTCAAGCGCTCTCTAGTCTCCTCTCATGGCACTAAAAAATTTCCAGGATTGCCCAGGAAGGAGGAACAGCTATTACCATATATCAGATGAAGTCTGTAGTATACCCAGAACAGTGGCATTGCTAGAGGGATGCAGGCTGCACCGGGTGACACGCACAGGGGGGGGCGATACCACTACTCAAAAAAATCTTGGTGTTTGCAAATAATACCATTGTTATACATTATATCAATCGATGTGTAATTTCATGCAGAATGAAATGAAACAAATTGCGCTGAAATGTCTCTCTTCTACCTAAAGTTATAGACAAAAAACCAGCAGGAGCAGGGCAATGTACATCACCATGCCCACTGCCCAGGGTCTTGTCCCACCCACTGCATGGGAGGAAGTCTATCACAGGGGTGACATGCTGGCCTTCCGCACCAGGTGATGCAAACTCTAGAGATGCCACTGACCCAGAAGGAGTACAAAGTTGCCAAAGCTTTTTAAAAAATAATTTGAAAAAGACTACAGATTCAAGAAATCAATGGCCAGGGCAGCGGCTGGAGATATATGAAGGCATAACCACCTAAGTCCTTAATTTTAGGGCTAGGGTGGACCCTTGGTGGCCAGATGAGTTCTCCAGCACTGGCTTTTCACTAAACAGTAACACACAGCCAGTAATGTTTTAAAAATAAAAATGAGGTTTAACAAAATAATGCAGCCGTGGGCAGAGAGAAGTTGTGCCATGTCACCACAATCAATGGCCAAATTACAGGAGGGCCTTGGCCCTTAGCAATTGTCTTGAAAAGAAAGGCCAGCATTCATTTCTGTCTGCGTACTTGCCTCCACTGCTCCTCCTTCACCTTCTCCTCCCTGTGCTAAAAAAGAAAGACGGGGGACAGAGAACAAGTGGAACCATGGAGGGGAAGAAAATGCTGAGCTAGAGCATTGGAGGGTGGGAGGAGCAGAGAATGGTACATCATCAAGTAAGGGGCATGCTTGGGGAGGGGTCCCTGAAGAGGGGCACACTGCCGCAACCACCAGGAGGTATTGGGCTGGCTCTGTTTAGAAGGCTGTGGTAGGGGGGAGATGGCTAAATGGCAGGAGAGTTAAACATGTAGGGTTTGTAGATTTCATTAAGGCCTCCTCCTCTTCTACCACCACCAATTCTCCCCCAATTCAAGCACTGATCACAATGGCTCTTGCATAACTATATTCTAACAAACCCAACTGCAGGGGAAAAGGGGAGAAACGCTTTTTTCCCCAAGGTGCAAAATTTTGATATTTTAGTGCTAGGGAAATGCAATATCCCCACAACAGAAGCACAAAGTCAAGGAAAAATGTGGGAACTACAACAACATTTGTCCAAAATATTAATCACACACAAAACCCCTAAGGTAAAATTTCAAATTAAAATTGGAGCAATCATCGGAGCAGGACTAGAGGAGAGGAAAAAACAAAACAAAAAACCCACTGATTTTCAAAGCACCAGAATCAATATTTTAGGCACCTGAATGATCAGGACTCATTGGATTTTTTGCAACCCAAAAAATGCAAGCATTCACCTGGATCCATCAGGCTCTGCTCAGTCTAAAGCAAAGGAAAAAGAATGTGAAATGAGAAGATTACCACTGGGACCCCAACACCACCACCACCCATGGGCAAAACATGCAAAGAATATTTTGAGTGATGTTGAAATTAATTGGGCTCTCCCTGTTGTCAGAATCAAGAGGCTCCTTTCATTGGCAAACCAATAAATCAAAAGAACTTTCAGCTGCAGACCAACTCCGTTGCTTCCCTGCTGTTTGCTGTTTGAACAGATGCCCTGCAATTTCAAGCCCACTGGTTGACTTTGTATTGGTCTCTTCTAACAATGGATCCTGGGCTCTGGACAAAAATCTGGGGCAAACAAATTGCAAAGGCATTCATAAGAATTGTTGAGACATTCCTTGCAATACAATCGTGGAAATCAACCAGTATGAAAATTTACACTTGCATTCACAATATGGGGATTTCCAAAGTATAGCTATATCTCTTGCAGGAAGAACAAAAAAGTCCTTCATGGCTAACCAATTTATTGCAGCCTAAGTCTTCACGGAAAAGAATTCACTTCACCAGATGTACAGGCTCTGGCCCATAACAGTGTTAAAGTGCCATAGGATTCCTTCTCTCATATTAAAAAAACAAAAGTGTTCCTTTCATCCTGAAAATATGCAGATTTTGTCACAGTTAAGTCTCCAAAGGCAGAGATATTCCTGATGCAGGAGCCACCTGGGGCAGTGCATATTTGAAAGAGTTTTGTCTCCTGGAAGTTTTGGGGTGACATAATGATGTCATCATGTTCCCCCCACCTTCTGGGTTATCAAATTGCACTAAATGTGATAGCCCAGGGGTGTTTCATACCGAGGGCTGAATAGCATTCATGATGCCTGCTGAGGGCCGAAAGTGATATCATTAGGCAGGAAGTGATGTTGTTAAACAGGTCAAAACCAAAAATAAGCACCTTTTCTCACAAAGGAACTCATTAGCTGCAAATCACAGGAGAGAAAACACACAAATTATCATATTTTAAGAAATGGGAGAAACCAATTTTCATGTGGGCTGCCCTTTCAGCAGTGCCACCTCAGCATTGCTCAGCAGCTGAGAGCCCAAGGGCCTGATAAAAAGCTTCTGTGGGCCACATCCAGCCCCTGGGCCTTATGTTTGACACCCCTGTGATAGCCCATCTCTGAATGACCTCCATTCAGTGATCTTCAGGCCCTGTTGGTTCATGTTCTCACCAGCAAGTGGCAGAAACGTGATCACTGGCAGGTTCAGGAGGTGGCTGGGCCCTGAGTGGGCCAGAGATTGCTGAAGAATTTCATTTTCATGGTACAGTCAAACTTGGGTGCAGAATTCAATGTTCTGAAAAAAATGAGCTTTCGTTGTTTAACCAAAAACATGTTTCTAGCTTTTATGACTGCAAAAATACAGTTGAAACAGTTTGGACTGAGTTTTATGAGATCTCACAAACCACACAATAAAGACGTTTTTAGTCGTCATTGGGCAGTGTCCCACATGCCACTTTGCCTCCCCTCAAGACTAGCTAAAGCAGAACAAACAAGGACACAGTGAGCAATTTATATGCAAATGCATGCAGGCTGCAGAATTCAGCTTTCTCAGCACAAAGTTTGAGTTACCCTTTCCCATTTTTTTAATTCCTACACACAAAGCGCATATGCAATCCTAGATCTAGTTACTGTCAAAGACTGTGCCGCGTAACAGATTTGTAAACAGGATCTGATTGCAAGCTTCATGACATTTACTTAAAAGTAGAGCTCACTGAGTTCAATGTTACTTGTTCCTAAGAAATATGCAAAAGTTACAACCTCAATAAGATAAAAATTGTAACACATTGAAGTGTAGTGGAAAGCAGCATGGAAATTATTGAAACCACAACTATAGATCTAGACCTTAGAATCACAACTAGCAAGGAAAAGAATGCCATCTCTACCAACATCTTGCCTTCAGGAATAACCATACACTCACCAGTTCTCTCAGGGCACAATCCTGAACAGTGCGCGCTGGCTTACCGCCAGCACGCACTGTTGCAAATGTGCCATAAGGCATGTTTGCGGCAAGCGCCAGCGGTAGCACAGCACTGGCTGGCGCAAGGCTACTGCTGGGCAGCCGCCAAAGCTCCACCGCTCACGCTGAGCAGTGGAGAGGTAAGTGGAGGCGTGGGGGAAAGCAAGGAGGAGGTGTTCTGGGGAGGGGGGAGGCGGGGAGAGGGCAGGGGGAGGTATTCTGGGGAAGGGAGCGGGGCGGGAGGAAGGCAGAACTTGTGGAGCAATGCTCCACCAGTTCCAGAGCCTTGTGTCAGGCTCACCACCCTACATGTAGGCACGGAGTAGCCCATTGCGAGGCTACTCAGTTTAACTGGGGAAGGGGATGAAAGTCCCCTTTTCCTGAGGAGCTGCCAGAGGCTGCCCGGAGCACAAAGGATGCGGTAGCAGCCATTTTCAGCGCCACTGCAGCCCCTTGCCCCAGGCAGCTCAGGATTGGGCTGTCCAACACATAACTCAAAACATGGAATCTGAAGGCTCTCATGTCAACTACACTGGCATCACAGTCTTCAGTAAACCTAGGCTGTTTCCCAACACTATTAAGCCAATTGTGTAGATGCCAAACACAGCTCCAAATAGTCACTTGCCACGTCCTTCCTTGGCTTACTGAGGGCCATCTGCCAAGCATAGCATCAACTCCAAGATGGAGCTAAACAATCCTTTCCACTGTGTGGGAAAGTTGTTCACCATTTCAACAGTGAGATAAAAATGATAATACAAGTTACCCAAACTTGTGACAACTCAAAAGCCAAACAGATGCTGGGTACTTCACAAAACTCTGTTCACAATCAGGTGAACTAGGGGCAAGAAAGAAGGAGATGAAATATTATTCTTGTAGAAGCAGAAGAACAATGTTGCTTCCTCTTGCATAACTGTTCTCTCATTCGAGTCATCTGGAGATATCAGTTCCACAGGCTCTTCAGAGTATCTGCTCTTTGTCTGCGAGACAGTGTGAACCGGGTTGCACTAGTTAATTTGTAGGTCTGGACATTCCTACCTTTGGGCAGAGTGTCAGACTAGATACC
Source organism: Tiliqua scincoides (assembly GCF_035046505.1). Lineage (NCBI taxonomy): Eukaryota > Metazoa > Chordata > Lepidosauria > Squamata > Scincidae > Tiliqua > Tiliqua scincoides. The sequence goes on along the minus strand of NC_089822.1, from coordinate 127,449,337 downwards.
CACAGGTCCATTCACCAACTTCAATATTTCATCAAGAAAATAAGTTAGTTTGAAGGTCAACTTGTTCGAAGCTCAGTTTGCATATTATACATCAGCAAATTTGAGTTTGTCCCAAGTGTACATTTAACATAGAGCTGTAGCCAAACCAAATGTCTGATGAGCATACTTGTCATGCAAGTGTTTGTATATGTGATCATCACATTCACATGTTACATTTTTAGGTGAATACTTTAAAAAAAAAAAAGTATGAACTGGCCCCAAAAACTTCCTAGAAGTAACCAATCTTAACTTCCCCCAGGTGCTTGGAGCAAGAAAAAGTCCATGATTATTGAATTATGATGATAGGGTTCCTGCCCTTTTTGAGAACCAGTCAGTCTTACTGTGCTTTAAGCTGAGATACTGAAGAATTTTACAAGCAACCTGGCTCAAATTCTGAATGCAGATTCAGCACCATTATGCTCTCCATGGCACATGGGTCAGAATAAGATGGCAGGGTCAGGTTAAAGAATAGTGGGAAATCCTTGCAGGATCAAACTGAAGAGGCTTGTAAAATTGCATTTTTCTCATCTGCCATAATTCATACAGAAAGGAACTTTGGTTCTTAGGAGGAAGTTCAGGAAGAGAAACGATCCAGGTTCAAACCCCCACTCAGCCACGAAGCTTCCTGGGTGACCCTGGGCCAGTCACTATCTCTCAGCCTCACTTACCTCACAGGGTCGTGGTGAGGACAAAAGAGTGGAGGAGCTATGTACACCACCCTGAGCTCCTTGGAAGGAAGGCAGTATAAAAATGTGTACATACATACATACATACATACATACATACATACATACATACATACATACATACGTTCTGTTTTGACTGAGTTGCTACTAATTGTTCCACCACCACCCCCGAACAGAGGACCCATCAGGAAGCGGCAGGTGGGCAAGAAGTAGGGATGGGGCTCAAGCCTCCCCTAACGATGGAATTAAAACAGTTACTTACCTTTCCCACAATGCCTTTGGCACCACACTGAATCCATCATATATGCTTTCCCTGTTTACCCCTGGCTTTGTTTCCTCCTCCCACCATTGTCTTCCTTGTGTCAACAGCTAGATTTTAAGCCTCTTGGGACAGGGATCCACTTTTTCATTCTATGTAAAAATGCCATGCATGTTGATGCGTCTATATAAATACAACTGCAAGAGTACAAAAGATAATTAAAACACTAGAAATGTGAACAAATGCAAAAGTTACAAAGCAGACAATTAACACCCTGGCCTACAGTGCTCCGCAAGTCCAGGTAATCAGCTAGAGCCAGGACAAGAATGCTGACACAGACCCTTTTCAGTCTGACTGGCTTCAGGCCAAGCTTTGGGACAGAGACAGCCCTAGTGGATGATATTCACCAGGGAATGGACAGGGGGAGTGTATCCTGTTGGACCTCTCAGCAGCTTCCTACATCACTGACCATGGTGTCCTTCTGGGTTGGCTGGCTGGGGCTTGGAGGTACGGTTCTGCAGTGGATCTGCTCCTTCTTGGCTGATCAGGCTCAGAAGGTGATGCTGGGAAATGCCTGTTTGGCACTTTGGGTAATGGCCTGTGGGATGCCACAGGGATCTAGTGCATCTCCCATATTATTAACATCTACATGAAGTCACTAGGAGAGGTCATCCAGGAATTTGCAGAGGCATGTCATCAATATGCTGGTGACATTTGGCCCTCTCTCTCTCCTTTCCATCCAATACCAAGGGGGCAGTTGAGATCCTGTGGCACTGCCCAGAAGCAATAAAGTCAGCTGAACCTAAATCTGAACAAAACAGAGGTCCTCTTGGTTGAAAGACCATGATGCAGGTACTAGACTATTGACCTGTTTTGGATGAGGTTGCACTCCTTCTTAAGGAATATATGTGCAGCTTGGGTGTTTCTGGATCCACAGCTACTCCTGGATCACCAGGTAGAAGCTGCAATGCAGGGGGCCTTTGCCCAACTTCAGCCAGATGCCACTGTCAGACCTGGCCATGGTGATCCATGCCTTGGTTACATCTTGATTGAAAACAGTTTGGAAACAGCAAACAGTGCAGAATGCAGTGGCCCATATCGTCACTGGGAATTTAGTACTTCATTTATATTGAGCCATTGCTCCAGCAGCTGCACTGGCTGCCAATTCAAGGTGTTTGAGTTAACCTTTAAAACCCTATGTGACCGGAAACCAGGGTATCTTAGAGAGCACCTACTTACATTTAGTCCAGCCCATTCCTTTAGGTGACTGGATGGGGCCCCACTGAGGGTACCACCCCTGTCAGAAGTGAAAGTAGCAATAGCAAGAAGCAGGGCCTTTTCAGTTGTGGCACCACCCTCCTGGAATTTTCTTCCAGGGAATTAAGAATGGACACTTCACTGGAAAACTTCTGGTGATGGTGGAAGTTGGTGGAAGATGGTGCAAATTGAAATTTATGTTTCAATTGGTTTTGGGGGGTGGGTAGGAAAGTGAGGTTTACCACTTCTGTCTCCGTTACTTACTTGCTTTGCTCCCCTTATTGCTGCTATAAAGTTTGTCCACCTTTATGTTTTAATAATGTACTTTTACCTGCTGTCTTGTTATTTATATGGATCTCTTATTTGCTGCCAGATGAGTTACACTAGGATTGGGTTTTAATCTTGCTGTGTTTTCTGTAATTGTTTTAAATCAGCTATTTTCAAGCTTCCCCATCTCACAGCACATTAACAAGGTATTAAAAATGTCAAGGCACACCATCAGTTTTTTGACAATTGACAAAACAAACCACACAGGGGGTTCACATTCCCCAATGGCCCTACTAACAAATGACCTTCTAAATTCCCCAGCACACCTGCAGACTATTGATGGCACACCAATGTGCCCCAGCACACTGGTTGAAAATAACTGTTTTAGATTGTAAGTGACCTTGTGCAGTTCTCAAACTAGAAAGGCAAGATATACAGTTAAGGTTGCAATCCTAACCAACATTCCAACACTGAGGTAAACAACACTTGGAGCAATGCAGCTCCAAGGTAAGGGAACAAGCATTGCCTTACCTTGAGGAGGCCTCCATGACTGCCCCCCCAACTGGCACATACCCCCCCCCCACTGGCACAGCTATGCCAGCACTGGAAAGTTGGTTAGGATCGTGTCGTGAGTGACTGACTGAGTGAGTGAGTCTTTTGCACTAGGGTTGCATAATCTCAGGTTTCTGGCCTGATACAGCGATTATCTCAGGTCCTCTCACATACATGTGTGCTTTACCTCCACCTGGGTCTGAGGCCCACAGCCCAGATCAAATCCACCTAGCTTGAAGGGCAGCCACTGAATCAGAGACAGAAAAAACCCCTTACTCTTTCTAGGGAACCATGCTAGTGAATGCCCCCCCATCTCCACATCACGCACTACAGAATTACATAAACATTACATAAGCGAGAAAGACTTGAAATGTTAGGGATCAAGATTCCCAAGTTCCATTCCCAGACTCAAAAGCTGCTTCTGGGCAGCCAATTACAAGCAGCAGCATTTGAATACAACACGTTGAGAAATCAGGACAGCACACAGGAGATACAAGAATGGGCAAGTCCACCACCTGCTCTGCATCCAAAGAGCAGCTGCCTGAAAACTTCTGATTTGCTCTGCAGAAAAGGCACAAAGCCACAGGGAAAAGTTTCAAAATACAGGGGCTGTTTTAGAAGCCTCTCATACATGGAATTCTTTTAAAGTGTGCTTTAAATAAAGATAGGATTCCCAAATGCCCCCGTTATGTCTTTTTGTGATCCAGCTGAGCTGAAAGGGTGAGAATACCAAGCTTCGGGTGGAAGAATTCTGTAAAATCCAAAAGATTGCTAACCTGCCAACACAGTTTGATAAAAGTCATAATGAATTTGATCTTGGAAGCTAAGCAGGGTCAGGCCTGGTTAGTACTTGGACGGGAGACCGCCTGGAAATACCAGGTGCTGTAGGCTTATACCATAGTCTTTCAAGACTGAAGGTTGCCAACCATTTACAAGCGGTATTTATGTAACAAAAGTGCTTTCAAAGCAATTAATAAGACTTTATTTTGCTTGCCTTTCCCTACAGACCCAGGAAGGTGAAGGGAGAAGAGAGCAACACAGGACATTAAAATTTCCATTTGACAGCTGGGGCGCCGTGGCTCAGAGACGCTACATCCAGAGAGCTAACACCTAGGGTGTTAGCTGCAGACTAAGGATTTGAAAACAGGTCCTACACTGGCAGTCTCCCCGCTGAGCCACACCGGCTTCCTCACTGCATAGTGAGCTTAGAAAAGGGACAAGAGAAGAGAGAAGCAGCAGCCTCCACAAGTCAAATCAGGTGTCAGGGCCTTCTGCTCTTGCTGCTTGTCATCCCATCTGCATCCTCAATTAACCCTGCTGCCCAGCTGGACTTAGCAGCTGTGGGATTATTACAGCCCCCACAGAACTGGTGTAGCAAAGCCCAGGAACAGCCAAGTCTTTGCTGCCACTCCAGTCACATCCCTGCACATTCCACCACAAAATGAAACATTTAAAAGGAAATCTGCGCTCAAGAAACCCAAAACTCAATTATCGGAATAAAGTGTTAACAGTAATAAGTAAAATGTGTGTGCCTCAACATAGTTTTATAAAATTTATTCTGCTTCCAGCATTCAGTTTTTCAAAGAATTCGGAGGAAGAAAAACTGAAGTGGTTTTCACACTGTTGTTGTCACGCTGCATTATGCTGAACTTGGGTGTTCCTTTTACGCTTGTTGATGAAAGGACTGGGAAATGGCAAATGGGTTTCCCTGAAAGATAGCTGGGGCACCACTACCATCCCCACAACACATGTTCTGTAGAGGAACACTGAATAAGTCCTAAAGGGTCCTCTTCGGTCACATGGTTGCAACAGCAATCCAGAAGCCATTATCTTATATGTGAAATGGATGCATGCTCTAGAACACATCCCTGACTCCTCTGCAACACAAGAGGATTCTGGGGCTGTGTGCACCCCTGCCAGCTAGACTTCCTCTGGATTCTCAGTTCCCACCAGACCCCATCAACACAAAGCTTAGAAACCTCTTTCTTTTCTTTAACCCACATTCTGCACTTGGACATAAATCTACCATTTTGGGTAGAGAGTACATTCTTAGGGCTATCTTCTGGAGGGAGGGAAATACCAATAATGTTGAGATTCAGAACTGCCCCTAAAGACCGAGTTTGGTCATAATGGCCCAGACAAAGGAAGCTAAGAACTCCAGCTAGCCTCAAGGGACCCTGGAAACTCTGGCACCCAAGATGGCCAAGACTGAACCCCAGGCACCATGCCAAATTGATACTTGCTCTCAAAGCAAGGGGACAGCCTCAACTCAGCTGTGCTAACCAATGCACTACACAACTCAGTCTAGTTTGTGCCAGGCCACCAGAGAGGAGAGGCTGTGGTCTACTGACAACATGTTTTTTGCTTTGTTTTTCCAGCAAAAGATGACTTTAAAACAGGTTAAAGGCCAGGTGGGAAAAAACAGCAGCCTCTCTCACTCGTTCGCTAGCCAAGTAAACCCTATCTGCATACCTCTGAGCTTAGATCTACACACTTCTGCTCGGACATGTTTAGAAACCCACAATTCCACAATCCCAGTCCTTATTTCCCTTTGGTTCTGCCAAAGCACCTTTATCTTTCTACCTAGGATAGAAAAGTTGAGCTTTTGGTCTGGATAAAAAATAAGAGTTTACTTTGTATTGTCCAACAACTTAATCATCCAAAGGCAACAGCTAAGAAGACAACTATTCAAGCCTTGCTTCCTTGTTCTTACTCCAAACCAAGGCCTGTGAGACTTACTGCATTTGAGCCTCTGCTCCCAGACGATGTCATAAAGGCCCCATTGCATTGTTCTCCTGACATCCTCAAAATGGGATGGGACAAGACAGCTGTCAGTAGGATCAGAGCTCCAACCTTTCTAAGGCATGCTCAGCTTCCAAGTAGAAGCCAAATGAGAGCCATCTTTAACAGTGCATCCTGACAACGTTTGGCCTTCGGCATTCTTAGCAACCAGTCAGCTATGCCAAGGCAGTATAACACAGATTTGGTGGAGGAAGCCAGCAAGGGAACTGAAATGGAGGCAGCACCTGGGCCAGCTCCCCCTGCCAGCCTTAGTGAGCCGGGCCAAATGGTCTTCAAGCTCCCGTAGGCGGATATGCCACACCTGGGGATCCACTAAACTGGATAAGGCTCAGTCTAATAATCGGGAAAGATAAAGTTTGTATGGAGCAAACCCACCCACAATTCAAAAGAAAAAAAAAAAGTATTGATTTAGAAAATGAAAGGGCTGAATTACAACCCAAACAGCCCCAAGAGGACACTTGCTAAATTGAAATGCCACTGACCGATGCTGTCCGCTAAGCAGAGATCATCCTGCTGGGTAGATTTGCTGTGCCACAATAACCCTGCCAGGCACCACCATTGCTCAGTGCAGACTTCCATCACCACTCCTCCCAGCACATTACAATCAGCTCTCTGCACGGCATGCCACCCCCACCCCCAACTGCTGTCATTGCTCTCTGCACTGCCACCTTCTCTGTGGCGCACACTTGCTGGTCTTCAACTGCCCTGCTAGTAGATAATGCTCATGGAGTTCTTGGTCCATTCCCTAGGACTGCTTATTACCTGCATTACAGCCACTCTCATCACACTGCAATTCCTTATGTCAGCACTGCCATGGGTCACACAGCTCTGAAATCCTCTTGTAGGGCAACCTCCGTGCCTTGCCGTTGCCTTCGCAGGCGTGTCCCTCCTTCCCTGTATTGTCCTTGCTCACTGACTACACTGCCAACCTGTCCAAGAATCCTCATTAGACTAGCCCTACTAGGCACTGGCGCCTGAACTGCCATCTTGTTAGTAAGCATTTCTATAATAATATGGTTTGCCAGCCTCATTTGCACATTCTCCTAACAGCAGCTCAGGACGATTCTTCCCATTTTACAGACAGAAGTCTGATGCTCATGGCTGTATGACCTGCACAACAAATCCACAATTGTTCCGGAACGTAAACGGTAGTACCCCAAGATGATGCAACACATGCACATCCCACAGTTGCAAAACTCCAAGCGCACCAGCTCTGGAAACCTGTTCCACTGTTGAACTATGTCAATATTTCAAGGGCTGGGAAGGTAATGGAATAAGAAAGAAGAATTAACAGAATAAGTAGAGCTTTGCTACCCACCACCCAGAGCTGAAACAACAAGACGACACAGGTCACAACATGGAATTTTTGCATGGCATTTACCATTCTAGGGGCAAATCTAGCATCTACCTGGGAAATACCTGAGACTTTGGCTTGATTCCATGCCCCCCTCCCCCCCCCACACACACAGCAGAAAGAAACTCAGAACTGGAGCAGACAGACAGATACATAGAGGCATACAGAAAAGAGAAACCAAGGAAAGGTAAGGGGATGTGTCAAGATAGAGTGAAGAGTTAGAATAAGACAAGGAAGCACAGGCAGAGAAAAGACAGAGATAAGGTGGAATGTGAGCACAGAAGAAAAGCAGCAATTAGATAATGCTTCTTCCACAAATTCCAAGCTGCACTGGAGGCCTGGCACCTGACAGAGAGAGAGAAATCTCAGTTCCTTCTCTTGGTCATTGTCCCCAATATCTGGTGCCGTGAAATGGTTTCTCAAGATAAAAGGTGACACGTATCAATGGAGCCAGAGGGTGCAACATTTTAATATAAGGACGATACCTGTGCATGGGAGATGGGCAAAGGTAGCAGGCACTGCAATCAGGCAGCTAGGTAGCATAGGTAGGTGGTCCCCTGGCCTCCGCAACAATGGTCACAGATCAGTAGAGGCAGAGCAGTAAAAATGTATTTTCCTCCCCCAGGGCCATTCTTTGATAAGAGACTGTGACATGTCCGGGAAAGTGGAAGCAGCAGCCAGCAGTAGCAATGGGTTGGGGTGTACAAGGCCTTGACATTTCCACAGACAGAGGAGCATGGCAAGTGGAGACTGGGACCGATTCAGACAGATGTGGAGGACAAAATTATCGACGTTTGTCAAAGTTTGTCATCCAGGGGCATTTTGCTCAAAGTGAAACAAGCAGCTAATCAGAAAGGTTGGCAAGATTCAGTCTAAAGTGTGTGTTTGTGTGCAAGGTCAAGATGGGCATGTAAACAGAACTGAATGCGATGTGTGGGGTACGGGGATGTAGTTGGGAGAAGGATGCAATTGAAGGACATTTGTTTAGGATGCTGGACAGTCTTCCTTCTCCTTGCACTTTGCCAAAGGTCCTTCTTGCAGGGTGCAATGGAAGCCAAGGTTTTTTCCTACTTTAGATAAATTACAGTAGATACATTCATAGCTTCCTCGTACAGAATCCCAGGCAATAAAACAGCAGCACATGAATTGATCAAGGACCAGGATACTATTTTCTTGTTTTCCATTGGCATCCTCCATCATTTCTTTACTGCCTCCCCTTCACAATGATCATCTATGCCCTCAGGCCATCAGGGAAGATCAGAAGGCTCTCAACTATGGGCCCAATTCTATCCAATTTTCCTGTGCTGGTGGAGCCATGCCAATGGGGTGTGCGCTGCATCCTGTGGTAGGGAGGCAGGCTTGAAGGCCTCATCAAGGTATGGGAACATTTGCTCCCTTACCTTGGGGCTGCATTGTGGTTGCACAGGTGCTGGAAAGTTGGATAGGATTGGGCCCTATGTTTCCTGGAATGCAGGCACTAACAACCAGCTCGGGCTGACCTGCTCCTGTCAACTTCTCTCAAAGTCAGTGCATCTCTCTTTCTGCAGGCTGTATCCCTGGAGATGTTGGCACCTGATCGTTGACCGGTTTGCCTCTATGGTTGGGCCAGTCCAAAAGTCCAGATCCATTCCCGCTTGAAGCCCACTCCCAAGACAAAGCTGCCCATGGAGACTCTAACTGCCCCCTAGTGGTATCTCCAGACTGGTCAAGAAGTTAAGAGTGCCGTTCTTGCATCACATTAAAAAGGATCACATCCTTTTTATCTGGATTAGTCAACTCAGAACTAACACCAGCATCTGGTTCAAAAGTTACAGGTCACTAGTATGGATTAAAATCTCCTTTCTACTCTTTGAAAGACAGAAGCAGAACGCCACCCTCCTTTCCCCATCCTGGATCGAGAGCATAGGAGGGTGTCCAAGGAGGAAAATGAATACAAGCTGAGCAATCCGGGGCATGCCCTTACCCTGAGGCTGCTTCCTGTTCCTACAAGAATTGCTGTCTCTTGAACCCCCAATCCCTCAAGGAAGGGAAATCAAATTCTAACTTGCTCTGTGTGTGTCCGTCCCCCACAAGCCCCCAATACAGCTTGCTCAAAGATCAGACCTGTGCTTCCCCACGCGGAAGAGGAACGGAAAAAGCCTGTGAAGGAGGGCAAAGCGAAAAGAGGAGGAGCGTCTGGCTGCGTGTGGGAGCCCCCCCCCCTCCCCAAGCACAGAGATCTAGGTCAACACTGATGCTTCAAGCTTCAGACAGTTTGTCAGAATAAGGGATTCATCTATTCTCTTCCCTTCTCTCTCTCTCTCTCTCTCTCTCTCCCCCCCCCCCCATTCTCCTGCCTGGCAACGGGCTCTCCTCTCCCCCCATCCCTTGAGCTGCTGGGCAAACAACACAGTGTGGGTGGGCTCATCAGAGAGACCCTTACCAGCCCAGGCAACACAGCAAAGGGGGGGGGGCGCTCACATTCTCAAGTTGCTGGAAATGTGGATGCACTGTTTGTGAGCAGTATGCAGAAAGAGGCAAGCTTGGTTGGTCCTGATCACCCTAGAGCTGACGCCAGCCCTCCTCTCAAGCCCGTGTTATCACCCCCGCCGCCACTGCATTGCCAACCTCTCCCGTCCTCATGCCTCATTCATCTCCTTCTCTCTCCCCACCAAGTAGCGCTGTACAGAACAGTTCAATAACTTCCACCTTGTGACGCAGACTTGAGCTGTGTTTTCGGAAAGGGGGGGAGAGAGATCAAAGCTATGGGGAAGGTTATAGGTTTCCTTGCACTCCCCCCCCCCCACTTCCATTTAATCCCACAGTCATCATTTCCATGTTGGTGTGGGGATAGAGAGGGCTCTTATGAACATTGCCCTTCACTCATCACCCTCTTGGACGGTCATCCCTTCCCAGTATGGATTGGGGGGGGGGGGAGGATTCTGCCCTATGCAGAGAAATGACCGGGGGGAGGGAGAGACAGGGAAAGGGACAGGAAACATTTTCTTCATTCTGGGGTTTTGCTGTTGGGCGATCCGCCTACAGATACCATAGGGTGGCAAAGAGGAAAGGGGGCATCTTCTCTCCAGAGGGTCTAAGGCTCCAATCCTACCCACACTTTCCTGGGAGTAAGCCCCACTGACTATAATGGGACTGATTTCTGAGCAGGCATGCACAGGACTGGGCTCCGTGGCTCCAATTCTATGAACACTTTCCTGGGAGTAAGCTCCACTGACTACAATGGGACTTACTTCTGAGTAGGCATGCATGGGATTGGGCTGACGTGAGGAAGGGGATCGGAGCCTAGGAAAGAAGTCAGGTTCTCTCCTCCAGGACGGGGTTGCCCCAGAAAAAGTGAGCGAGAGCAGGGAGAGTGCCAAAGGTGGAAGGAAAGTGCGGGAGCCGGAGGCAGCGTCACTCACCTAGGATCATCCCTGGGACTTGGCTCTGGCTGCCGGAGCAGCACCTTGCGTCTGTCCGCGGCGCAGCAGGGATGGCAGCCGCCTAGGCAGAAGATCAGCTGCCGCTGCCGCCTCCTCTCCCTCCGCCTCCGCCTCCCCCGTGCCCGCTGCGGTAGTGTTGACTGCGGTGCTAGGAGCGGGCCAGGCTGCGCGGCGGCGGCGGCGGCAGCAGCAACGCAGGGGCGCCGGGTGCAGCAAGCGGGAGAAGCGGAGCAAAGGGAGGCATCGCCAAAAAACGTCAGCGCAGCGCAGCACCAGCTTTTGCTCTCTACACCCCCGGCAGGAGGCTCGCTAGCGCGCGCCCTCCCCGACTCGCCATTGGTCGCGGCGCCAACTCGGGTGCCCAATGAGAGGGGGAGGAACGCAAAACTCGCAGCGCGGGAGGGGTAAGGAGGGAGGGGGCGCGAGCCACCGCCTGCCCACCCCCAAGAGTCTGGCTGCTCTGCAGTGGCAGGTAGAACGCACCTTTGGCGCGCCTCGAACGCCGCACGCGCGCCAGCCAGCCCGCGAGCACGCACAGCGCCGGAGGAGAGCAGCCCGGGTCGCGTGCGACGTTCAGGCACACACCTGGCGTGGCGGAGGGGAGGGCGAGCAGCAGCGGGAGCCGCACGCGGTCACGGACCCGCGTGCCCTCCTGCCTCGCGCGTGTTTGCTTGCAAAGGAAGCGCCCGCTGCTCCGGCACTGGGAAGATTCGAATCCCAGCTTCGCGGGGGCAGGGCTGGAGGACGTCAGTGGCTCCCACGCTGGGGGTCGGGACCCACCTAGTGGGTCGCGCCCTGGTGGCAGCTGAGCAGCGCCTCCTATGAAAACACAGGTGATGGAAGGACCAGGCCACGAATTGCCTCCAACCCTGAGACTTCTCCAAAATCAGCACTGCCCAGCAAAGAGCTCCTGCCTGTTTGCAAGCATGTGGACGTATTCTAGGGAGACCCCTGTTGGAGCATCTTTTATTACCTGTGACTAAGGCAAAATATTATTTCCTTCTAGTTTTTTGTTTTTTTTTAAGTTTTGTTAACCTCGGTGGGTCCCAGTAGAGTGCCATTTGAAAAAGTGGGTTCTGGTGCTAAAAAGTTTGGGAACCACTGATCTAAGACTATGATACGTTATTATCCTCTTTTAAGCGATGGATCTGTGGCCCTTCCCCACATCCTTGTGACATAGTTTAGGGCTGAGTGGGATGGAAGCTGCGATCCTATCCACACTTACTCAGGAGCAAGCCCTATTGACTATTAATAGGACTTACTTTGGAGTAGGCATGCATAGGATTGGGCTGTTACTGGCCTAAGGTAAAGGAAGGCTGGGGATTTCACCAGGTTTTTCTTCCACTCTGTGTCTTAACAATCTACCCCCTGTATTACACACTACACCACAGGTCTTAGTGCCCCTGTCCATCTGTTTCTTGCCTCTTCCATGCCCCTTTTCAAGGCTCAGGGGGCAGAAAATATGATTTATTATGTTTGAAAACTGGGGCAGCAGGTATCACTTCTGCCTCAGTTTATCCTGACAACAACCCTATGAGACTGAGAACAATCCCATGGGCCTATGAGATAGCAACTGACCCAAGGCCAGCCAATAAACTTTGTAGCTGAGAGTCAAACCAAACATGATGTCTGCTCTCCCATTTCTTTTAAAGGTGAATACATGCAGTGACTGGTGGAGGGGCAATTCAGATCAGGGTCATAGTGCTGGGAGGCAGGCTTCTAACCCACACTATTTTCCCAGTTCATCCCATCCAGGCTGGCTTTTGCTTTGTAGGAGAAAACATGCAGGACCCATTTAGTTCCAGGGCTCTGTAGATTCACATTCCCACTCAGGATACAACATATTAGGGACAAATAATCGAGGATGGGGACTTCCATTGTGCCCTACCTGTAATCTTTCTAGAGCTGTCTGGCCTTCTACCACTGGAGGTCAAGGCTCAGTGGTCCCAGAGCACAGGCTTTGTATGTAGATGCCCCAGTTTCAGTTCTGCACTCAAAAAGCATATCTGGGAACATGGCTGGAACAAACCAGTCAGAGTAGGCAGCACTGGGCTTGATGGAACAAGCAATCACACTAGGTAAGTAAGAAGTAGGCTGCTTCATGTCTCCATATTACACGGTCCAGCAGTAGCCATGACTCCCACTTAGTGACTGGCTTTCCATTGCCACCAAGGAATGGAAAACCAACCCACACACATCAACATTTAGAATTTCTGAGTCAGCAAGTAAAGTGGTTCATCCCTAGCACACCTACTTCTTAAAACAGAGGTCATTATAACCTGCAGAACTTAATATGCAGTACTGAAAGGTCTTTTTCACCCAATGTGCAATGAACTTGTAGAATTAATGACCACAAGAGGTTATTATGTCCACTTGCCATCACCACACCTTATGGTGGCTTTATATAAGAAAGGATTAGGTAAGAAGTAAAGCCTTTATGTAAGAAAGGATTAAACAGATCCATGGATGATAGGCCTATCAATGGCAATAGCCTGCAATAGGTGAAATAAAGCTTTTCACAACAGAAAACATACTGTCTCTCAACAGTATACTTTTGCTACCAGACGCAAAGGACAAGCACCTGGGGATAGTGACCCCCATCATGCCCTATTTGTGAGCTTTCCAAAGTCCGGCTGGCCGCTGCTAGAGGCAAAATGCTGATCTGGATGGACCTTTGGTGAGGCAATTCACATGTTACGTTTGC